>NC_138987.1:1202500-1662500 GCF_964341445.2 Mesoplodon mirus | reverse complement strand
AATTTTTTGAGGGGCATATAAAGCCTGGATATCTATAATTTATCTCAAGGTAACCCCAAGCTTCCTCTTCTCTTTAAATTATACACGGAATTTTACTAAGAGTGTGATCTTTGCAGTCTGACCTAATGAGTCTGAGTCCTGCCTGGACATTTATTAGCTACGTGACCTTGGGCACATTACTTAAGTTTTCAAATCTTACCTTCTTAAAATGTGGAGGATAATAATATATTTATGCATAGGGTTATTGTTATGACTAAATGAGTAATTTTATATAAAATGCTTACAACAGCACCTGTTAAATAGTGATGACAGCAAGTGTTGGCCATTATTATTCCGTTTACCAATTTCTTGCTTACTAAATCTAAAGTTTGAAATGACTAGCAAATAGGGTCTGAAAGTCACTTGAAGGGGTCATTTTTTCATAGTTCTCTTCTTTAAACATCACCTCAGCTTAGAAGCCTTCACATTTCAAAGCTATAAAATCTTTGCCTTGGTATTTAACAAAGAGTTCACGCCTTGCTTATCAATTTGCAGTCTTGGGAAATTTCAAACATTATAGGTTAGAGACATGCCTTACCCTTACATGACATGGTAGAAGAGGAAACTATGAAGAGATCATCACTGCTTCCCCAGGAGTAAAGCAACTTACGCTAAATACATCTCTTTCATCTTCCCTATCTCTAGATAGATGATAGATAGATAGATAGATAGATAGATAATAGAAAGATAGACAGATAATGTGTATATGCACACACACAAACACATACATCTCTAGGGATTTAAATTCATTTGTTATAAGTATAAATTGAATACTTTTGGATATCTTAGAATGTGTCCTTATTCAAAAGAGAGTTAAAGTTCTTCAGCACTGCAAATATGGATGGCAGCTAAGAAATTGATACATCCATAGATTATATGTTTTAGAATATAAGCCATTACACAAAGAGAGAACATAAAGCATAAGAGTAAGAACAACCAAAGAAATAACACTACTGAAAAGATATTATTCAAACCTCAATTAACTTGAGTATTTTATTATATGTGAGAAAATGTAAGTACTAGCAGCAAAGAAGTATAAAGTTGATGGAAGAGTCTTTAACTCCTCCATGTAAACTTGTCCACATCTCCACCGGCCAGCACTTCTACTGAACGCGTGTTCTTAGATCACTCTCAAACTGACAGGAATACTTCTTGTTCATTTAAAATCTCATTGACAACCCATTGTTCCCTTTTCTCTGGGATGCAACCTCTTGAATTTTAACGCATACCTGTAAAGTGCACTTACCTGGCAATGCATATTTACTCATGTATTTGCACTACCTTCCTTTTGGTGTTTAATGTACTTATCCTTCAAATCTGGGTATACCAAGACATGTGTATGGCATTTCATTTCCCTCACTCAAATTTCTAATTAAATGGTAATGGGTTGGGACAATAAAAGTGACTGGAAAAGTACTTCTAAATACAGGTGACTGTAAAGTGTGTTGAAAATACTAGAATAATCTTCCCGGTAAATCAGAAGTATGTAAGCAGTCTGGACTAGCATGAGGTAAGTAAGAAAAATCAATAATAGTGGATTGTAAAGTGGCATTCTTAATTGTGAGGAGATTCTTCTTTATTTATTTAAGAAATATTTACTGAGCAATTACTGAGCAGTGCACTAGAATTTCATTAGTGAACAATATGAGGTATAGAAATAAATAAGCAATTGCAATGTAATGAGATAATGAAAAGACAAGTGTGATATGTGAGCATATATGAAGAACAGCTAGAATAAGATAGCTTTCATTTTAAAGACACAGAGGAGGTCATCTCTAACAAATGCAGTCGGTACCCTGACTTACATCACTTTAATGCTTGCTGTTAGACTTGCAAATAACAGTATCTGAATCTCTTTGCCAGAAGTCTTTCACATGAGGGGACGAAAACCACTGTGGCAAGATCCCGGCAGGCTAAGAATATCAAGGAGTTAACAACGCTTCCCCCCATTCCCCAAGAAGCAAACCTCAATCAATGTCTAACAGGGATTAAGGGCTAAAGACCATGGTTCACTTGCCTCTCCTATGGAATAACTGAAGTGTGTATTTATAACATTTCCCAAAGTGTTCTTCAGATCTAAGCTCTAGTCACTCATAATGGCTACTCACTTGAAAATACATCTTTATTCACTGTCTTCTCTTTCTTGTCTCAATTACCATATTACTTCAGTGTTTCTTGCACCTCCCAAAGAAGCCACTTTCCCTCAAATCATCACTTCAGTATCTGCTTTTCAGGAACACAAATTAAAGCACCCCCTAATCTAACAACTTCAAAAGAGGAAAAATCTCTATTTAAAAAAAATTTTTACTGGAGTATAGCTGATTTACAATGTTGTGTTAGTTTCAGGTGTACTGCAAAGCGAATCAGTTATACATATACATATATCCACTTTTTTTTAGATTCTTTTCCCTTTTAGTTCATTACAGAGTATTGAGTAGAGTTCCCTGTGCTGTACAGTAGGTCCTTATTAGTTATCTATTTTATATACAGTAGTGTGTATATGTCAGTCCCAATCTCCTAATTTATCCCTTTCCCCTTTTCCCCCTGGTAACCATAAGTTTGTTTTCTACATCTGTAACTCTATTTCTATTTTGTAAATGCCATTTGCAGCAACATGGATGGACCTAGAAATTGCCATACTGAGTGAAGTAAGTCAGACAGAGAAAGACATATATCATATGATGTCACTTATATGTGGAATCTAAAAAAATGGTACAAATGAACTTATTTACAAAACAGAAAAAGAATCCCCATTATAATGAGAATTTACAGGTGAAAAAACATACTAAACATTTACATGATACAAAGCTAAACATCTCTCTTTCTCTTTGCTTTGTTTCATGAATTTATTGATATTTCCTTTTACTACAGTATGATGATAAAATTGAGCCAAAAACATATCATCCTTTTGGATGGTAGAAACAGCAAAAAGAGTGTATAAAGAGCATACCTGGGCTATATTGGGTCACTTTTAGCAGTAATTTGAAAACTAGCTAGAATTTTACCCCAATTGTCAAAAGTTCCTATTCAGAACAAATGAAGAGGTTTTTCTTGATTTGGGGATTTTAAAAATAAGAGCCTTGATTTCCTTCCTTTTAGCTAAATCACCATCACCCAGTGATTTTCAATGATGTTTAAGTATCACCAAAATTATCTCTGGTTATCTCAAAGGATGTCACCAATTCATTTGGTGGGAGGGAAAAGAAAATATATTCAGGTAGTTTTCTAAATATTTGGGTGCAATAAGGAGGTTAAAATATAAAAAGGGAGAGAAAGCTTAGAAGTTGTGTGCTCCTATCCTTTACTTCCTCTGCACACCCTTAGCAAATGTTTGAAAAACTCAGAGACTTGGATTATATTGTCTCATAAGTCTATATTATTGCCAGATAAACAATGTTAACATGTCTACCAACTGGTCCCACTTCTCCCCCTAAAGAGCCATATTAAACTGTGTTTCTTTTTTTTTCTGGCATTACAGCCCATCCAACCCTGAACGAAGCTATTTAAATTCCACCTAAGGTTTTTGGGGAGATTATATAAGAATTTGAAACTGGAAGATGCTGAGAATTATAGGCATTAGTATCAAACACATTACTTTTTATTCAGACTTATCAAGGAGAAAGTATATTCTTTATCACTAATGAAAATATTCCTCCTGACAGATCCTCAAATCCAGGTTGAGCCAAGGATTGTGAAATTTGCCAAAATATAATTTAGAATTTTTTGGTCAAGTAAACTTAGAATTGTTGAAATGCACATAGTAAAATCTTATACACACGTGGTTCCAATACTTCCTTGTGTACATTTAAGTGGCATAAAGAAAAGTGTAGAAAAAAATAGGAATTACATTACCATTTGAAAATTCGTAAGTAGAGTGGAAAAGGGATTTAGCTGCAAAGATCTGCTTCAGCTCTGCAGGGGGATGGTATATATTTTTCTAGATGACTCAGAAGATTTTCGACATAGTCTTAAGGAATTCCTCTTATTAACCCATGGCACATGGACACTGAGTGCCCAAATAATAACAAGAGCAGCAGCAACAAAATGATTATAAAAATGGCTAACATTTATTGAACCCTAAATATGTGCCAAAGAGTCTTCGAAGTCCTGTATGCCTATGTATGCGTTATTCATAAGGAAACTGAGACACAGAAGGATTCATTATCTTGCTCAATGTCACACAGCTATTAAGTGACAAAGCTAAGATTAGAACCCAGGCAGTACGAATTATAACCCTTATGCTACTCTAAATGCAGTTATATTACAACAGATATTTCAATAGTATAAAAATTATAACAAAAAAGTTTTCATAGTAAGGCATAAAATTGAGCAGTGTCCTGAACCCCTTATCTCTTTCCTCTCACTGACTCCATACAAAAATGTGAAAGGAATAATACAAACACTTGGAGTTACTTCGGAAGAAAGGAAATTAGGTTTGCTTGAGAGAATGTTAACTTGTCAGCATATTGTACGCATAGAATCTCCAGAGGACTGGGAAGTGCAAAAATATTCCACCTTTGGCTTTAAAGGATGAGATTTTCAAACAGATGTTCAAACACATAGTAAATGCATGTTTCTCAGATTTGATGTTATTCATTAATGGTGAAACAAAGATACTGGTAGGAAAGACGTTCTTGTGTGAATTATCAGAGGTAAGAAACCGAAGATCACAAATCTGACTGGATTCAATTTGTGACAGGAATTGGAAACATTTCTTGAGGTGAAGAAAAGAGTTTTTATTAAAATGAATGAGTCTTATGCCAATGTTGAAAGAACTGAGGTTGTGTCTGTTAGAGCTGTAGCTGAGTTGATCTATTCTTTCCCAACTCTTGAAATAATATCAGTTACCATGGCTAAATCGGTGGTGCAGTTAATAATGTGGAAATATATCCCCCAATACATCCCTACAGACATTTGTGGACCAGCCGTGCCACAACCAATTCATTTACTAGACTCTGACTTGGTCTAAATGGCAAACCTATAATTAAAGGGAAACAAAATATAAAAATAAAATATTGACAATGTTACCAGTGCTCCCACCCTAAACTTTTCCCTTAAAGAGAAAAAATATATGCTGTAAAACTCTTCTTTTTCATCTTCAAAGGACAGACATACTGAAATAGAACTTACATTGAGGCAAAGATAAGAAACCAAAGCAAGAGAACAAATGAAAGGATGGCACAGAGAGTGCTGTGTTCGGTAATCAAAACTGTCAATCAATATGGACTTGTTGCTTTAATGAATTGTCAAGTGTCATTATTAAAAGAAATGAGTGTCTGTATTTCAGAATGTAAAATGAATTATTTTCCTACCAATCCAAGAGACCTCTGACAACTCTCACTTTTAGCTCTATCATTATTATGTGCATCAATGTAAGCACAGGTAAGCAAGGTGTATTTTCACTTTGGACAACATTCAAATGCAAACACATGTAGGAAACCTTTCTTAGGCTGGCAAGGTACAGTCCATGTTTACTATAATTTTTTTCCTGATTTCTGACCCATGCATTACATACCCCTTGGTGAGCAAGCTCACTTAACCCAACCAAAAATAAATCCAAGAGTCTTGGGTGTAATCAGCCAACTTCAGAGCAGGAAAGACAGAGGCACAGTGTAACAGCAAGGCTATAGGTTTTGCTGTCAGGGAAACTAGGATTTCTCTGTGATATTGACCTACTTATTTAATCATGGGTTTACGTTTACTCAGCCAAAAAAATGGAGATAATATTATCTATCTCATGGATAGATACTGTGAAGACATTCATACATCACAGCTATATATGTTCAACATTGCTTTTTAGCATATTCACAGTTTACTTTCACCTTAAAAAGACTTAGGAATGACGATACAGATGATGATCCAATAATCAAATGAAGATATAGAGCTTTGTATTGTCTCTATTTTATAATATTTTAGCTCATCATTCTAACATTTTTTGAATGTTTGGAAATTCAGTACTACTTTTTCACCAACCTAAGAGGTCAATATACCCAGCAGGGCTCCTAATTCTACGACAAAGGCTTTTACAATAGCACATTTTCAAATGAATGAATGAATGAATAAGAAACTGGAAAGGGGTCTTAAGGATTGTTATAAACTTCTCACTTCATTCTAAGTGGAAAGAATTCTTTATGAATAATCATATCAATTTAAGAATCCCCATTTCAGTAGTCAAGATTTGACAAGTGAATAGAATGAGAAGAAATAGATGTTTTAACTTGCCCCAACATAAACAGAGCCATATTTTAACATTCCCTACAACTTGGTAACATGACTTTCAAAATTAAAAAAGAAGTTTCAATTCAGGAAAAAGAAAAAAACAATGTGATCGGGCTTCCCTGGTGGCGCAGTGGTTGAGAGTCCACCTGCCGATGCAGGGGACACGGGTTCGTGCCCCGATCCCGGAAGATCCCACGTGCCGCGGAGCGGCTGGGCCCGCGAGCCATGGCCGCGGAGCCTGTGTGTCCGGAGCCTGTGCTCCGCAGCGGGAGAGGCCACAGCAGTGAGAGGCCCGCGTACAGCAAAAAAAAAAAAAAAACAAACAATCTGATCTAATGAAATATAACTCCACCTAAAACAAAAAACACTAAAAGAATATCTTTGCATATTCAGTTTAAGTGGAAAGTAGTATGGCTTATCATGTGTTACTTTTCATAGAAAGACATAGTACCCTTTCAAGTTCATGACAGTGCTTAGAAATCATTTTTTAACAAACTCTTATTTTTATCAGTATAATTCATAAACATAGTATAAAAATAGCAGTATATATTTTATAAGTAAATTCTACAGAGAAAAATACATAGCTGTGATTCTCATGTCTTAGCATTATTACCAAGCTGCTAACTGTCTCACATTTGGTAAGTGTCCAGAATTCCTGGGAGTAATTTTCTACAGTTTTCCTACCTTGTTCCCTCACTCTATTTTCAGCATATTATGCCCAAGCATTCAGTGAAGTCCTGAGTGTAAGAAATGGCAGTTAATGTAATTTTTCTCTATGGCTACAGGTCCTTGGAATTTCAAAACATGAACGAGGTCACACTCAGTCAATAAATTCTAAATTTTTGGCTGTTTTTTTCCCTATCCCATTCTGTGGTAAATTTTTCCCCTTCCTGCTGCTTCACCGAGAATGCAAGCAAGTCATGATTTCTCCCTCCTAAAAGGAGTTTCCACATCCTGCATTTTAATTCACATGGATTTCTTATTGTCCTCAGCTTTCTCACATATTCAAGACAACTATGATGCTGTAGCTTATATCATCTGTGTTAGAGTGAGATCAATAGTTTCTTGCAACTCTCTAGGTGCTAGTCAGAATCAGAAAGTTTAGCTTCACTTTTGATGATTATTTTCACTGAAAGTAGAATTCAAGTGTAACAGGTATTTTCTTTCAAACTTTAACAGTGTAATCCCACTGCTTTTAGCTTTCATCATTTATTTGGCAAATTATCTGTCAGTGTTATATTTTTACTCTTTTGAAAGTAATGTCTCTTTCTCTGGCTGCTTAACAAGATTTTCTTTCTTTCTGTTTTATTATGATGTGACTCCCTGTGATTTTCCTTTCTCTTCCCCTCCCCCTTCCCCCTTTCTCCCCCTTTCCCTCCCTCCCCTCCCCCTCCTCCCCTCCCTCCCCTCCCCTTCATCCCCCTCCCTCCCCTCCCCCTCATCCCCCTCCCTCCCCTCCCCCTAATCCCTCTCCCTCCCCTCCCCCTCCTCCCCTCCCTCCCCTCCCCAATCCCTCTCCCTCCCCTCCCCCTCCTCCCTCTCCCTCCCCTCCCCCTCCTCCCTCTCCCTCCCCCTCCTCCCTCTCCCTCCTCCCCCTCCCCTCCCTCTTCTTCTCCTCCTTCTCTTCTTTCTTCTTTCATGCTGCACATCGTTTATAGGTCTTCTTGAATCTAAAGGTTCATGTCTTTTACCAGTTTGGGACAATTTTTGGACATTCAACTCTTCAAATATTGCTTCTGCTTCATATTTCCTGTTCTTCCAGGATTCTTTTCACTATGAGATAAACAGTATATTTTCACTGTTTCTCACATGACTCAAATTGTTTAGTGTATTTATATTTTCCCCAGATTTTTGGATTTAGCATATGTTTTGCTATCTTTCTTTGCACCAATTCGGTCTTATCTTGTATATATTTTGCTTTTAGTAATTTTAGTTACTGTGGTTAAGATCTAGAATTTCAATTTGATTTTTTTAGATTCAAGTTTTCTAGTGATATTTTCTATTTTCACCTTTCTATATTTCTCTAGCTTATTAAATATATTAATCATAGTTGTTTTAAAGAACTTCTCTTTTAACTTCTTACTAGGAATAGCTTAGGGTCAGTTTTTATTGTCATATGGTAGTATACTCCTGTTTCTATGCAGGGGAAGTCACAGGTATTAAAGTGAAAAATGTAAAGTCTCCTTAAAATATTATCTTTACCCAGAGTGTGTTCTCTCTCTGTTCTAGCCCATAGTGGGGGTTCATTTCCTTAATTCAGTCTAGAACTAAAATAGATTAAACCTTGGTAGGAATTTTGAAAAATCTTCATCTGCCTCAGATTTACCTACTACTTTTCTCTAGGGCTTCCCCAGCTATTTTTTTATCCTCCTATTTGAAAATCACAAAACTATTCTTGGATTAGTTTGGTTTCTTATGCTGCATATCACAAAGCCCAATTCTAACTAACTTAATAAAAATATGGAATAAAGGACAGATGAAGGACCAGGTTTGCAACAAAAGATAAGCAATATCCCATAAATTAGGTTAATACTGAGTGGATGAATATTAGCAACTATTTAACTATCTGATTAAAGTGTCTTGACATGAATCAACTAAAATACCATTCCTCATTTTAAAAGTTTTGTTTCACTTTATATAAGATACCAATTTCTGATATTGAGAAGAAAAAAAAAAAGCCCAGTTTTATGAGTTGGGATCAGTTAATAAAAAGTTTGGCAGGAGAATATAGAACCTCTGAGAATATATGTGGAAGGCATGTAAACTTGGTTTCTTTTTTTTTTTTTTTTTTTTGCGGTACGCGGGCCTCTCACTGTTGTGGCCTCTCCCGTTGCGGAGCACAGGCTCCGGACACGCAGGCTCAGCGGCCATGGCTCACGGGCCTAGCGGCTCCGCGGCATGTGGGATCTTCCCGGACCGAGCCACGAACCCGTGTCCCCTGCATCGGCAGGCGGACTCTCAACCACTGCGCCACCAGGGAAGCCCTAAATTTGGTTTCTGATTGACTAGGAAGTTCTTTATAAATAAGTAGAAGAGAAAAGCACAAATATTAATATTTCCTTTTATTATCTCATTATACAAATGTTATTGTATATAATGAACCATTGTGCATTCAGGGCTTTAAAACAGAAAATAAAATACCTATTATGTGAAGCCAATATAAGGCTCAGCCTTATTTCCAGGATGGCTAGTTATATTTAATATTTCTGGATGACTTGCTAGGATCCAGAATTTTATGGCTTTGATGTATGTGAGAAGTTTTATCTGTAACAACAGAGATATTTTACTCAAAAATTGTTTAGTTCTTTATATGATAGTTTTAAGTTAATCAACTAGAAAAATAATAATGTGAATATATCACACTAATATTTAAAAGTATAAAGAAACTTTCACTTTTGGCAGTATGAATCATGGAATGTTATTGCTAGAAGGGACATTAGAGATCAAATAACCTTAGCATATCATTTTACATTAGTTATTCTGTGTAAAGTGCTGAGTCAGCATGAACTGTGTATAGAATTGGTTCACTTTGGTTTTACAAATTCTGACTTGTTGGGCCTTAGGTCACAGTAGACGACATTGTTTAATCAGATGGTTTCTCATTTAGTAAATAAATAGTAAATTTATTTTTAACAGATAAATGTGAATTTTTTATATGACTCTAGAGTTTCATAGCAAAAGCAGTTGAGCATTATCATTAGAAGCTAGTATACTGACAGTAGCACACATTGATATTTGTACCAATGTTGCCTGATATCATGAAAAACAAAACACATGTAAATTAGTTATAAACAATATGAGCTTTTACATAGAAAAATGATATTATTAAGCATGGTAAATGATAAAACTGAGTAACCAGTATGCCATAGTCACCAAACTTAGTCATAAAGAACTCTGCTGTCAAAGCTGTTAGACTTCATCATTAGCATAAGAACAATAACAGCACAGAATATCAGGTTACTTGTCCAAGATCACACAGCTGGTTAGATAGCAGAAATAGTAAAGGCATTCTCATTCTCAAACACTGTGCTTTTCTTCCAAAAATGTCTGTCATAGGAGGGATGCTTTTCCAGCAAGGAACATTTACCTCACTTCTTCATATTATTGGTGTTTTCAAAAGAAGTGCTTTATCCTTGTCTTTGAAGTGTTTACAGTCTAGCTGGAAGATGGCATATAAATGTGAAATGAGTTAAAATTATTAAAGTAACATCTTCATAAGTGGAAATAAACATAGTAAAAAGTGATGATGTGAGAAATGGGAAATTATGCAGAATAATCAGGTACTTTGTGGAGAAGACAAATTTCAAATCAGGTTTTGAAGATGATGAAGATGAATGAGTAGAGGTATTAGAAAAAAATTCCATGATTAAAAACACAAAGGGAGGAATGAGTATTACTAAGAACTTAGTAAAACTATTCCAGAGGTGAGGATAGACAAGTGGTAAAGCAAGCATTGGGAGCTAGAAAGCTATTCAGAAGGCCTTATATTTGATAGACTAGGAAATACTAAAGCCAAACCGTAGTTTCTTTTGGCATTGAGTGCAAATTGTCTTCTTGCATTTATTCCCCCCTTTACTCCCTTTACTACGATGGGGCTCCCAAGTTTTAGTTACCACATAATAACCCAAAAAGATATATTACTTAGCCTCTTTTAGCATAGGTACACCCATATACTCTCTTTGGGCCACTGGTATATGTGATGAAATTAGGTAAGCAACTTTTGGATCATCACCTTAACTCTAAAGCCTCCAACAGTGGATTTCCTCATTCACTTTCTTCAGGTCTGGGCAGAGATAGGAATGCTAGCAAACAGTGATGATATGGCCAAGTACAGAGCACTTGAAGACGATAGAGCAAGAGGAAAGAAATCTGCATCCGGAAATGTTTTCTTGGAACAGGTCATTTCCCCCAGTCCTGGAAAATTCATTTTTGTACTGTTTTGTGTGAGGTAAACTCCTACATCACTCAAACCACTAAATGTGGGGTTTCTTGTTCTAGCAGTATAGTCTGAATTCTACTTCCAAAATTGGTACCTGGAAGAGGGGCTGTGCCCCAATAAAAATTGAAAACATTGTCTTGGTACGTGACAGCTGATAGAAGAAAGGATATAGTATATGCTGATATGCTTGTGACACTTGTCCTGAGGAAAAACATTTGGTGAACTATAACCTGTAATAATTGGGAGTCACACCAAATGCCTTTGAACTTGTAGCTGTAGAGAAAGAGGATGGAAAAACACAGAATTCTGATGGAAAAATGCAAAATTCTATAAAAAAGAGATAAGTCCAGGCAAGAATCTGTCAGTTTGCAGGCAGAGATGGAAGCAAGAGTCTTTCTGCCTGTGGCCTGTAATCTAAATGACTGAGAATCAGCAGACTCAGAGAGATGGAAAAGCCAACTTCTCTGTTTTCAAAACAGCAGGAGATAAGATTGTCACTCAGAGCCTTTCCTGGTCAGACACAGTCAGCCTAGATTCAAAAATAAGATTTAGGGTACATTCTTCCAATCAAACCTATTGTTTCATTGGTAACCACTCCTGAATTGAGAGAGACAGGGATGGGAAAATTAAAGGTGCTAATAATGGTTGCCCAATGTAATGCAATTAATTTTCTCACTGAAAACAGAACGAAGTAAATAAATGGGGAGTGGAAGGAGATAGCTTATGAGCATTGATGATCTGCAAAGACAATGGAGGACTCGTAGCTGAATTTTTATTAAAAGCCTATTTGCAGAGAGAGATATCAGAGAATACAAATACATTTTTTTGTTTTCTTTTCGGTCCTAAAAATCATGTTCTATTGTTTGAACTTTATTTTATCACATGTGGTATAGAAACTATCTTCATCAGAACCATGTGAATTGCTTGGTAAAATATACATCTTTGGTCTAACCAACATCTAATAAATCAGATCTCTGCTGGTGGGCTACTAAAACTTTTTTTTAAGATATGCCTAGTTACAAATGAATCTTTTAAAAAACCTTAACCTCTCTTTCCTTAAGTTTTAAATAATGATATGAAAGTTAACCTCTTCAGTAAATGTTGACATATGAGCCTTTTTGTTAAATATAGAGTTATCTTTGAATTCAAATAATATTTTATACCGAAAAAGAATTAAGTTAAAAAAGAACTTGGTTATGAAACAAGTCTTTGAAGAATCAATATTCAGCATAGTAAACACAGAAATAATCTTTGCTGGTAGCACATTATAAATTTTTCATGACAATTTTTGCCTAAGCTAATTTTTAATTGCATTAGTATGCCCTTGTGCAATATGTATTCAACCTTCCCAGTTAACTAACTTATGAAATCAAATATTATAACTTTTTATAAATAAGACTGTCATACTACAATTAAATATTAAAATGTCAATCAGGTCATTTTCTTGGTAAAATACATATCATAGCTAGATTATATGCTTAATGTATTTACCAAACAAATGACCATGTATCTTAGATCAGTTCTGCATCCTCAGCTTTGGTATGATTGCCATGCTCATTCCAAAGGCCATTTTAAAAAAATTATTACACTGTTAAGACATGTTCCATTTTAACCAAATTAAATAAAGCATTTAACATATTTTTAGTATTATGAAGAATTTGCTGGAATTTATGTGCAGATGACTACATATTTTGAATATGGATTTACATTAATCTCATAGCAACTCTACTGATAAGTAAGAATGACAGCACCCAACTCTTTTGAAGGCTTTTTTTGAGCTATTTCATATCATTACAAGATCTTAACAAGCACAGGTACTGAGTACCCTAAGTACTCAAAGTGTTCCCTTACAGGGTGGCAGATATTCTAAACCGACCTTAAAAGTAAATAGAAAAGTTACCTGATAAGCAAATACATGATTGACTATTACCAGTGGGCAATGCTCCTTTATATGGAAACAACAGTATGACAGTATGTTAATGACTTCCCTTACTTCTTGGAAAACACAGTAGGAGGGAGAGTAGTGTTACATCAATTACCAAGAAAAAGGGCAGGGGGAGACAGAGCTAAATTTAAGTAAAATAAACAAAGAGATAAATGAATAAATGGTAAATAAAAATAAATATGTAACATTTGAAAAAATATAACTTTGTTCTTGAAAAGAATCAGGCTGGGCTGATCAGACCCTTAAATTGAGCAGTGAAGTGACCTAAAGGGCAAATGTTCTAGAGACTGGCAGAAATGAATGATATCACACTCCACAGTAAGTGGGCTGCCGGCTTTGAGTCATTTTTGGGGATGGGCAGAGGGGGCAAAATTTGATTTTACATCCAAGAACTATTTTTATTTAAATCTGTAATTATTCCTATATATTTTCATAAGATTAATATTTAATGTGGGAGTTAAAATAATTTAAAAGAACTTTGAAAGCTTGAAATGGACTTAAAAGGCTTTCCAATAGCACATATAGTTGACAGAGTGGAAAATAGTTTCTGACAACTTCTTTTTCACTCTCCAAATTCAGGTTTTAGATTTCTAAAAAATTCACACCATGGAAATGCAATGTATATTTTCCTACCATACTTTCAAAAACAGCATCTCCTAATTTTTGGTATGTTTCCAAATGTGAGATCATCCTAAGGTTTGTACATAGTTGTAAAATTAAAAATTTAATGGCATGTTGCAGAAAAATCCTATACCATTTAAGGCATATAGCTTTTCAACTTTGAAGTGGTATTAACTTCAGAGCCTTTACACATTTTTTTTTAATCTATTGAAGTGATTTTCTATGGGGCTCAACGTGTAGTTTTATCAAACACGAATACATACATCTTTAAATTTAACTCACTGTTTTCAATTTAACAGTTACTTAAGCTCACAAGGACTTTTTTTTGTTCCTGCATTATGATATAAAACTCACAAATTACAAAGACCTTGCATAATTTTATTGCTCTGAGATCTTCAGAAAAAGTTATATAAATGATAATTAGAAAATCTTTTTATTACTGAAAACATTTCAAAACCATACACTCATAAGACTTCAAAAAGTTGTTATTCTAAATATGTTTTTCAAAACAATACAAAATAATGTTCCCACCATATGATTTTTTTTTATATTGAAATAGTACAATCTCATGTGAAATTGTCAGTGCATTTCAAATGTAGGCATTGCTATATCAAGACAGTAAGATGGTCACACAAGAAATCTGACTGATCTCACTGACTCATCTCCACAGTCTTGGTTAATAGGAACTTCTCTGCTTACTCAGTCATACTTTCATTAATGGAGTTTGCATGGCCCTTGTTGTGGAATTACTAACAGTGGTGATATTCCTTGCCTGACTTAGGGGCAAAATAGCTCCCGTACTGGTTCCATGACTGATTTATTGGACTACCTAGGGGCATTTGTTCTAGTCCAATGTGGTTGATCAGCCTCTTCATAGATCTGAAGACTGGACAAAGAAAGCAGAGAGACATTAAGAACAATCTACTGCCTAGTTCTTTACAAATATATGTATTGTGTTTCCTGAATTTGGTTTCACTTGTTCAAAAATCCCTCAAATTTTCAACACTCAGTCATAATCTTAGTAAACGTTCATTCGTTTCCCAGTCTTGTAAGCCAACAAGATATCTGAGGTCACATAGTAACACTCATTGTCATTCTATTATATACAACATTAAAATCTTTAAGCAGTATTTAAGATGTAACAATATATATTTCAAATTTAACATGTACCTGTGGCTCTGAGGTTATTTACCTAAAATGAGGACCCATTTTAACCCCATATTATTTTCTTTAACATTTATTTCACCTTGTTGAGGGATTTTCTTTTCCCAAAACATTGTACTTCTACACCAACTTTATTTTTCAATGAGCACTATAGTTGTGAAATGAAAGCAATAGGAAAAGATGGTAATGTTAGATGTAAAACATTTGTTTCTAAAACTCTGCCATTGTATGGGAACACAATATCTGGAAGTAGACACAAAGTGTGTGAACCAAGACAATCATTAACCAACAAAATTGGAGACATATTTTGATTCTAAAAATCAGAACAAAACAAACACTGTTCTTTTTGTACCCATAAGAAATTTGGTCCTAGAAAGGTTCCGAGGTGATTTAATCCTATTTCTCAACAGCAAACATAACATAGTTTAAATTTTATTCTTCTGAGAGATAGTTAGACAGAATTTTCTGTATGAATTTTGAGAAAACTACCTTCAAAAGACAATGAAATATAAAATTCACTAAGTTATTTTTAATTAACTTGCCTGGATAACTTCCTGGTTTTATTTGTCTGAAGGCATAACCATTCCAAACTGAAGCACACATATCACAGACTGACTGTCTAAATTTTTACTTGCTATTTGTGTAATTTCAGAAATTCAAGAAATGGTAATCCTAGATAGTAGAAGTTACATACATTTATGATACTAGATTGTAGTTGTTGAGGCAGCTGGGACATGTCCATGTGCTATATTTCCATCAACTGTATTGCCAAACAGATTCCAGTGATATGGAGAGCTGCACAGGAAATGAACTCTAAGTAGACAGGTTGTATGAGAGAGTCAGAAAAGAATTTTTCAACTTATTGAACAAGTACATTCAAAATAATCATACCTTCCTCACTTCTTCCCATAGGCCTGTATGTAAGGAAAACTGGAGGAGACAAAATGTTCTTAACAATATTCATGGCAAGCACATCCCTAACATCTGTGCATCCCAGAACAAAAGTGAAAATGGAGGCTCACAAATTGTAAGTCTAAATGTCAAAAAGTTATATATCAAGCTGAAAGACAGTTAAGTAAAAGTTATTCTGTCTTCTTACTTTGATACAAATACCTTCATATGTTCTGGAACACCAGGTTTGAAAATCTCCTTGGAATTGTGTACCAGAATCTGGCCTTCCAGACAGTGCAACTCTGGTCTTCTACCCACATTATGTTCCACCTTCATCACCCATGTATTTTTTTTTCCACTTCACTAACAGCCTCCCTTTTTCTCCACCATGAATGGTCTCACCATCTTGCATTGGATACTCCAGGTCTCAGGTGCAATCTTCATCTACACCCTCTGGAAATATCTACAGGCCAACCCGTGGATTTAGGGGTGTGCACACCAGTAAATGGTCCACACTTGCAAGTTAAGATGCAAGACTGAGACTGTGTGGGACCTAAATCTGGTTCATGCCTGTTAGGGCAGGGGATTCTGTGGTTCTAATACCTAAAGTGAAGCCTAGGAGTAAGAATGCACTTTCTAAATGGGAATGAGCTCTTGTCTCTGAAAATTTCTTACCCTGTGGAGAGACTCAGAGAGAGAGCCAGGACAAGATCATCTAAAATTAAGGTAAAAAGTGAGACCACGTTGCCCTGGTTTAAGGAGAGAAATGTTAAATTTATCTCCTTAAAAAATTTCTTAAAGATATTTGGATCTCAGATATTACAAGATATTGCTGAATAGAGATCAGTTTTTATCAACTTTTTTATATTAAGATAAGACTTCTTTAGAGCAGTTTTAGGTTCACAACAAAATTGAGGGAAGGAACAGAGATCTCCTGCCTACGCCCAGCCCCGACACATGCATAACCTCCCCCATTATCAGCATCCCACACCGGAGTAGAACATTTGTTACAACTGATAAACCTAGAATGGCATATCGTAATAACCCAAAGTCCATAGTTTGCATTATGTCTCCCCCTTGGCATTATACATTCTATGGGTTTAGACGAGCTTGCAATGTCATGTATCTGTCATTACAGTATTACACATAGTACTTTCACTGCCCTGAAAATTCTCCGTATTCTGCTTATTTATCTCTCCCACCATCTTTCCATATGCTTATTTGCCATATGTATATCTTCTTTGGTAAGCTGTCTGTTAGTCTTTGGCCCAATTAACAAATGGGCCAAAGACTTTGTTTGTTTTCTTATTGTTGACTTCTAAGAGGTCTTCGTTATTTTAAATAACAGTCCTTTGCTAGATATGTCTTTGCAAATATTTTCTCTCACTCCATGACTTACCATCTCATTGTCTTGACAGTGTCTTTCAGAGAGCAGACGTTTTTAGGTTTAAGAAAGTGCAACTTACCAATTACTTCTTTCATGGATTGTACCTTTAGTGTTGTATCTAAAAAGGCACTGCCATACCCATCTAGGTTTTCTCTTTTGTTATTTTCTAGCAGTTTGTAGTGTAAGTGCCTGAGAGTTTTGTTTTGTTTTCTTTAATTGTAATGTAAGTGTCTGACCTTATGCTTTTGATTGCCAAGGCATTCACTTCAAAGACAGCTATCTCAGATAAACACATTGCCAGCTACAGGACTAGATAAAGAGCAGGCTGCCCCACCCAGAAGTTTTCTTTGTTTTAGAGATCTCTAGATGGCTTAGATAACAAACTGTCCATTTGTTTTTCCCTTCTCATGCTTTAATTCCTGCTCTTGTGTTTCAAATTCAGCAGTAAAGAGTGAACCCGCAAAACTCTGGCCCTCCACCCTTAACCCCAGTAGAAATAGATCTCCAGGCCTGCACTAGTGCATTCTCTCTCTCTCTATCTCTCTCTCTCTCTCTGTCTCCCGCTGTGACCTTGCTGTGTTCCCATACTGTGTGCTGTGTAATTCTCCAGGACCTATGAGTAATAAACTTTGCCTTTTTTCAGAGTTCCCTGATGGTTATTGCTGCGGGGCTCTTGTAATCATAATAAGAACCACAAGGGCCAGTCCAGCCACAACATTGGTTTTGAAACGGGAAATGTCTGTGAGGCTCACCAAAGGCCCCAGGCAAGGGTACATAGGCATTTCTAGCCAATAGCATCACTAATGATAGGCTGAGACTGGCACAAAGCAGTTTTATAGTTTTATGTTTTACAATTAAGTCTGTGATCCATTTTGAGTTAAACTTTGTGAAAGGTGTAAGGACTGTGTCTAGATTCATTTTTTGCATGCGGATGTCCAGCTGTTCTAGTACTATTTGCTGAGAAGACTATCTCTACCCCTTTTGTATTACCTTTGATCCTTTGTCAAAGATGCATTGACTATATTTACATAGTCTATATCTAGGCTCTCTATTCTGTTCCATGGATCTATTTGCCTGTTCTTTTGCCAATGCCATGCTCTCCTGATTACTGTAGCTTTATAATAAGTCTTGAATTTAGGTCGTGTCACACCTCCAACTTTGTTCTTTTTCTTCAGTATTGTATTGGTTATTCTGGATCTTTTGCTCCCCATGAAAACTAATGAATCTGTTTGCCAATATCCACAAAATAACTTAATGGGATTTCGATTGAGATCGCATTAAATCTATAGATATGTTAAAAAAAAACTGACATCTTGGCAGTGTTGAGTCTTCCTATTCATGAACATGAAATATCTTTACATTTGTTTAGTTCTTTGATTTTTATATATACTTTTGAGTGTAGGGGAAAAAAAGTGCCACATACTTAAAATGCATAATTTTAGCTTTTTATTATCAAAAGTATACCTCAGTTGAACTCAGCATTTTCCTATGTTATGCTGCATCTGAGATCTAATGAGTACCTTATCCATTTAGCTCCACCTAAGCCATGATTCTAGCTATTCTAAAAAGTATCAGATCAGAGTTTTTTCTTACCATTTGATAAAAGCTTCTTATTTGGGTATTTAATTATGAATATCTTAAAAACCAATTACTTAAGTTCAGCATGATGGCTATAAGAAAGCCTTACAACAAGGTGTTGTTTTATCTAAATAATTTTTGATGAAAGAGGGCATAACTGTATGTATTATAAGATGCCCCTAACTTTCCATAATGCACCTAAAAAAATATCTTCCCCACTGACAATGACTCATTATATGCAGAAGCAAGACATGGGCATTATTAGTAAAGCATCCAAAATATATGGGAATGTTGAAAATATACACAGGGTATTATTATAAATATCTATTTGACCAAAAGAATCATAGATTTTTTGCTGTCATAAAAGACCTTATATATAATTTATTTCAAATTTTCTTATTTTACAGATGAGTTTTGAAATTAAATCCCAGAGGTATGATATCTGGGCCATGTACCATTGATTTTACCAAGATTTTATGTTCTCAATCAAATATTTAATAAAAAAAGTATTTTCACTTTGTTATTGATTTCTAATTTTATTTCTGCATAATATAAAGGAGAAAAATATGAAGACATTTAGACTAAAAAAAATCTGTGAGAACAGAAACCCCTTTTCCATCCAGTAGTCCAGCACCTTTAAAACTTATTCTCCACGAGTATAAGCAGTAAAAGTGTAGTATAAATGACTATTTTTTAATAAAGGATCTTGCATTTTAATCTTAACTTCACCATTTATTAGTTCTCGGAGAGTCACTGTTTTATAAATAGATTACTAAGGCTTCCATTTTGTGCATGAAAAAATGGGAAGTAAAGCAATTTTAGAATTTTGTTAATAGCAAGGATCATAGAATATAGACTAACCCACTGACGTGCTGATAAATGTTTAAAATGTTATGGATTGGGGTGGAGTGGAGTGGGCTCTACTTTGTGCCAATTTCCATGGTGTAAATACCCCCAACATGGCCCATTTTTAGCTACCAACATCTGCCAACTAGCCAGTAAAATTCTTGAAAATTTAATAATTCGGTCTAGTGATCCAGTATGAGTAACTTCCACTACACTACACCATGGGCCCAACCCTTTCATGATGTGGGTGATTTCACCTGCAATGCCAAAATGTATACTCTAATAAAATATTCCTCATTTGTGGATTGCTCTAATATATGTATGAGAAAATTTTTCCTAATGTGTAAAATATTGTACAAATCTTAGCTGTCAATGACTTTTATTTAATACTTATATATATTAGCTATATGGTTCCTTATTCTAGCTTGTTCCAAAAGAGAAATTTTGAAAACAATATATGAATTTATATTTATCCTATAAATTTTAAGCTTCACAATTTAATCTGAAAATTTAAGGAAAAAAGAGAATAAAGTGCTTAGTCTATGGTTAAGAAATAATCATCAGTTCTTTAATAGTTTGTGATAAATTTTATTGAACCTTTTAAATAGAGTTGTGAAAATTGCTGTCTTTTTTAATAACATGGGAGAAAAGTGACTTCAAGTACATTCTTAAACATAGCAAGTGACTTGAAATATTTATGTTTATAGATAAATATACACAATCTTTATTTACTGAGATAGAATTTAGAGTGGCATCTTGTTTTAAAAAACTCATCCGATTTTGTATTTCCAGATTGAAAGTGAAAGTGATTTAGCTTCTCTGTTAGGATTAGCAAATGTGGCATTGCTTTTCCATTAGGATTAGCTGTCAACCATCAGCTGTAATACTAGAAAAATCACAGCTCTACTCTGAGCAAGCCCAGAAGATGATGCCAGGAAGTTACTATCAGGTTCTATCCAGGTATGCATAGCCAGAAAACTTTACAAAGAGGCAGAAATCTCTGTTGGGTGTTTGGCATGAACAGGTTTGCATTACACTTCCAGTGAAATTATTTTGATCTAACTTATTTCATTTAATGAAACACTCTAAGGTTTTTTACTTCTCTTTATCTAAATATGGCTTCTCTGCAGATAGAAACATCTAAGGGGACATTGGTTGTCTTTGCAAATACAGAAAGAATCTCTTAAAAATGTCATTTCTGTTTAGGCTTCTGAGATTTGCAACTCAATATCTGCTTAAAATATTCACTATGTGACTTAGAAAAGAAATATTCTAGTATTATATGAAATTATATATAAATATTTATATAAATATATAAACTTTTATATCAATTTATATGTCTACATGTATATAAGTATATATTCTGGTGTATGTATATGCACTAGGACATATTTTCCATGGCTAATTTTTATTCTGCAAGCATTTGCTGAATATTTAGAATTTTCAAAACATTGTGCTGTGAGCTGAAGGAAAATAAAGATGAATAAAACACTCAAAAAGAGAGGGATATTATTTTCTAGTAGAGAAGACTGGCACAGTCATGGGAAATGAGATTGATATGAGGCAGTGGGGAGGAAAAGAGGAGGACAGAGTATCACTGACCATGCTAGAACCCAATTTATTCAACATCACAACTCAGCGGATTGTGGGTAGACAATTCTATTAGGTATGGCAAGGGTAAAATGGAAAGTTTATGCTTAAATCCTTTTCTGGAGAGACCCTTCACCAGACACAGGATAGATAGACAAGCGATGAAAGTTTTTGAAGGGAAATTGTATAATACCTACCAACCCTTAAATGTACATTTACTATAGCAAATTTACATCTAGGAACCCCCCCTCCCCCTCCCCCCCCCAAAAAACAGGGAAAAATGGCATGTTTTTCCTCTTGAGAATACTCAAAATGGCATTGTTACAATATGATAAAATTAGAAACCACCTACATAACTTTTCAAAAGAGGAAAATGGTTAAATGACATATGTTACAACCATACAATAGAATTAGCTGAAAAAAAAAATGATTTTGTTTAAAAATGTACCCAATAGGGCTTCCCTGGTGGCGCAGTGGTTGAGAGTCCGCCTGCCGATGCAGGGGACACGGATTCGTGCCCTGGTCCAGGAAGATCCCACATGCCACGGAGCGGTCTGCGCCTGTGAGCCATGGCCGCTGAGCCTGTGCGTCCGGAGCCTGTGCTCCACAACGGGAGAGGCCACAACAGTGAGAGGCCTGCGTACCACAAAAAAAAAAAAAAAAAAAAAAAAAAATTTACCCAATAATATGAAAAAAAAATGTTTCAGTAGATTATCAGTGTAGAACAGTGCCTGGCAGAGTCAGCATTCTATACAAGAATATTTTGCTCTTCTACGAGTACCTTAGAGACAGATGCATTTGAAACGAGTTTGTTTAAATTTCAACGAAAGTACTGCTTACTTACTTTTTTAAACTTTTGATGGATATTAACTACCACATACACTCATTGGTAATTAATATCTCAAACATAATATTTCACAATGTATATCTATTTTTGTAGTCAGCTGGATCCCATAGTGATATGGCTTATATATGATTTCAAAATCAAACTATAACTACACATAGGAAATATTTGCCAAATCATAGTTGTTATCCTTTACCTCCAACATGACTGTCTGTGAGGGAAATGAAAACGCTCTCTAAATTCAGGTCAGATTTTCACTATAGTGAGTTGATTATTTAGAGTTAAGCACTGTAGGAAGAAAGGAGCCTTAGGTAAGTAGTATGTCACATCTCCTGCTTAGGTTGTTAGAATTTCCAGGTATTGAATAAACTGTCATGGAAGCTGTGACTAACCTCTTTTATTCTCCTAAAACAAACAAACAAAAATCTCTCTTGAAAGTGTTTCCTTCAGTTTTGGACCTTTTTATGCTCTCCAAGGCTTTTCTTTTCTCTTCGTTGTTTCTATAAGCACCTTAAGACTTGCTTCAGTGAAGGGAGAATATAAAGCAGAAACACTTATCAACATAATAGATCAGTGCACTATTGTTGCCTCAGACAATATTTGCAAGATATGCAAAGTGTTTTCTGTTTTGTTTGTTGATGCATATTTCTATCGCCCTAGAGCCTCCCTTTATACAAGTAGCCCTCTGGCTTTCCTAGTACTATAGATCAGACTTTCCCTAAACGTCATAAATTCCTAACTACATGCCAAACAAATATGTTTATCTGGCACAGACACAAAACAGCGTCAAAAAGAAAATATTTGGTGATCTTGATAAGTTAATTTGTCACTCTATAAATACTTATGCCCCTTTCCAAAGCCTATCCAAACACAAGTTTAATTTAAAGACATAGTTGACCCAAGTTCCTTTAGCAGAAAATCCCAAAATGCAGATCCAACGTAAATTAGTCATTGGAATTTACCTACATTTGTATTTAGTGTCCTTTAATATTTTGAGTTTTATCTAGATACTCTATGACTTTGACCAGTAAAGTTGGGTATCTCTGATCTAACATCAAAGCAAGGCTTTTGCTGTTCTATTGAAAATATTCTTCTGAAGCTTTCTAAAATATTACATTCAGAAAAAAATGATTTCAGTGGCTCCTGGGCATGGCTAGAAGTTTTTCTATCCTTTCATATATTTTTATCAACCTAACTATCTTCATTTGATATAAGATAGAAAGGATAAAATTCAAGGGTGACCCACTTTGCACTGCTAGCAGGGGGATGTGGGATGGGGCCAGAGACAGCCATGAGTTAGTTAGAAGTCTCCTTCCAAAGCAATAGAACTTGAACTTCCTTCTTACATTTAATCCAACTCCCTTTGTACCACTTCCCCTCTAGATAGGTATCTCTAATAGTACATTTAAAACAGGACAATAAGTTTACAAATAATTGCCTCTAATTAGAAGGTTCTTGGTATACATAGTTTTTCCAATTCTTCTTTTCAATAACTTCTGTACTTCTAGCTGGTCTTCTAGGCGACCCCATTAAGCAGCACAGCTGAGAATTCACAGTTAGGAGTCCTATTCAGCCAAATTAATTAAGTGCCATTTTTCTTCTGGGAGGAAATTAGCTGTTTAGATAAATATATTAATTGTTTGTTTCTGTTTATTGTAATCATACACAGAATCCCTTGGCACAGTTATACCTTGTTCCAAAGCCCTCTTTGAAATATTTCTTTTAGCTTCGTCAGTCAGCTTTTGAATACACCTATGATTTTCTCAGCCACGAAAAATAATTTATGATATACATCTCCTCCAAATTTATTACAGGCTTACCAGCTTTATATTACTGTTTGGCTTTGAAGTAATTTCAGGAGACTGTTGATCTCAGGGTGATTGTGAATGCAGTCATTTATACAAGGCAGGACTCGGCTCAGTTTTCTTAGCTCCTGAAATATGGTGACCAGTGTTACTGGGATGAGTCCACTATGATCCCTCAGGGGAAGCCACATCACAGGTACTGCACTGAAAGAACTAGCATGTACAGAGATGGATATGACATGATCCTCACCCTCAATAGAAATAAACCACAAATAACATGAAATAGATGTGAAACGTTCATTAAGAAGGGAAGAAAAAATATTTCACAGAAGCACTACTAAATTTTATAAATTTGGACAGGTATGTGAGAAGGAGAATAAGGTAACTGCATTTAAAATACGGTGAAGGATGAGCAACTTAATGGCATCATGAAGAAATGGCCAAAATCTAGTTCAGCTAAAATGCTTTCCCTGGGCACTTAAGTGTATATAATAACCAGTTGAGGTGAACAGTGTATTTGAACCCAGATTCTGGAAAACTTTTAATTCCTATCTGGGAAGTTTGCGTTTTAGTATGCAATGGGAGTCTTAGAGGTATTCAAGCTGGAAAGATACATGTCCAGAACTGTGATGCAGGAGATAATCCACTGACATCCTAATTTGTCATTGGAAACATCAAGGGATAGTTCCCTGAATAATGGCCATTTTTGCTTCACTCACCCATCCTTCATTCATTGCATCATTCAAACATTCAAAAAACATTTATTAGGCACTTAAGGCTGTTTTAGTAATATAGTATCAGTTTCCTAATCTGACAGATATACTGTATTCATCACCATGGTATATACAAAGATGAATCAGATATAATACTATCATTCATAGTTCAGAAGACAGGGTAAGAAAGTACATAAATAACTACAGGGTTACTTTCAACAGAGGTAGAGGATCAGGGAAAGATTCATGAAAAGGTAGCCTAAACATTGGACTCAAATAAGGTATGGCTTTTTAAGATTTATTTTACAGGTAATCTTAAGGAGAACTAGACATATATAGAAAAGAACTTTTTTTTAATTGAAACAATACTAATACAGAAAAGTACACAAATTATAAATGTATAAGTCAATAAATGTTCACAAAGTGAGCACATTTATGTAGTCAGCACTAGATCAAGAAACAGACCATTACCCCAGAAGCCCTCATGTCCCCCTTCTAATCAAGGGTAACCAATATACTGACTTCTTACAACACCATAGGTGAGTTCTATGTATCTTTGAAATTTAATAAATGGAATCATTTAGTAAATACTTTTTGTGTGTCTGGCTTGAAAAGAACTTTTGATTTGAAGGATTCTAGGTTAATTTACCACCCCAAAAGTACCTGCTAAAAAGCTACGAAATTTCCTGTTTTGCTCGTAGAGATGAAACCTATTGAATTATCTTAAAGTACTTCAGCAGCATTTGGGCTATTTGAGTGTAGTTTGTGATGGATCAGGAAAAAATGTGGCTCACCAATGCACTTTTATAATATCTTAGTGTAAATTAGTTTATCAGATTACATTTTTCCATAAAAGTAATTTAAGAGGAGAAGAAATTGAAATTTTGATAGCATAAAAGATGCCAAAATATAATGTAGCTCTCAGAGTCAAGATCAGGAGGATGATGCACTGAGTGAACGTGAAAGCCTAATTGGAAATTTGAAGGTGATAGAATTACTAGTCAGGTACCAGGTATTCAAAACTTAAGTGAAAAGGTCATTTGAAGGGGGAAAAAAGTAAGTCCTGGAAAATTAAGCCAACCTCATGGTTTTGCTTATCACTGGTCCTCCTCAGGACTAATAACTCTGGGCATTAAAATTTTGGTTCTACTTCAAACTCACAAAATACCTGTGGTTTATGTAGTACCTCCTGATAAATATTCTGGTTCTATTCCAAATTCATATTTAAACCAAATTTTTCATGCAAAAAAACCCAAAACTTTTTAAAGAACCACCGTCTCTCTGATGAAGTCACAATAGTTTGTTTGTTTGTTGTTTTCTCCTTGAAATTTTCACTTGGTTTGAAGAAACTACAGAGTAAAGCTGACTACAGTAACTGGTTTTAGAGTTTCTTAGTCCATCCAGTTGTTTTTCTGGAGATTGGCTCATTTCCCTGTTTCACAGATCACTGACGCCCTTTGTGGTCACCGAGTCCCATCCATCTTATTTTGGGTTGACTTTGTGAATCTCGAACATTTAGAATAGACAATAGGGATAGGTAGAATCTGGGAACAAAGGCCTCACGCTGGATAGGCATATGACACCTAAAAGCAGATTTGACAAAAATGAAAGGAGACAGCTTTTGGAAGTGATAGATAGGACCTTGAAAAGAAAATACTCAGTTTCTGTTGCAATACAAATAACATTGAGGCATATTTTCAGAAAGTCAGAGTCTTAATGAATTAATATATATCAACATTATTTTAAACATATTTGGTTTCATGTATGTGTGTTGAGAGTTAATTCTATCCAAAATCTTCACTCCTGCTCTCCTTCCATATCATTCCAAACTTTAACTTCCATCTCTTTTCTAAGCCTGTTTTTCTCCTTTCATCTCTCTGACTTGAGTATTTTTTGATTGTGCCTCTTTGGTTTCGTATTGTATACTTAGCACTTATTTGAAGCTTTTAATCTTCAAAGCTCCTGAGAACGTTACCTAATTAATCCTCCCCACAATCCTTAGAGTCTTGTAAGAAAATTCATTATTAGATTTTCTACTTTTACACGTGAAGAAAAATAAGGCAAGTTAAATAGCTTACAAAAAAATC
The DNA here is from genome assembly GCF_964341445.2 of Mesoplodon mirus. Taxonomy (NCBI): domain Eukaryota; kingdom Metazoa; phylum Chordata; class Mammalia; order Artiodactyla; family Ziphiidae; genus Mesoplodon; species Mesoplodon mirus. The sequence goes on along the minus strand of NC_138987.1, from coordinate 1,635,832 downwards.
GCAAAAAGTGTGTTGTACCCTGTACTGAGACTCCTCTGATCAATCACATTGCCCTTGCATCTTCCATCTGGTATCTTCTTTCTGGTGGTCTCTGCTATAATGTATTTATTTGATATTGTATATTTTATTTATTCATATTTCAATCTCTCACAATGAAGGGTGAATTTATTTCTTTTAATAATATGTTTTCTATTAATTTTACACTTTCCATTTCTCAGTACTTGTTTTTGGCTTATCCCATTTTTGTGTTTATTTATAATTTTATAAGCCTTTTACAGCCTCTTCCATATTCTTTTCAACCTATTTGCAATTTTTACTTTCATACGACTTAATTAGCTAGTCCATGATTGTAATGGAAAAAGCAATAGCTTTAAAAGTCATGAGTTTAGATTGAATACTGACTTCTCCATTTGCTCTAATAGGTTGGCAAATAAATTAATGTTTCTAATAATATGACATCTTTATCTGTATGTTAGAAAATAGAACATATATTTCACTGGATTGCTGTAAAGATAAAATATATAACATACACAAAGTGCCTAGCACAGCGACTGCACACAGTTATTTCAATTCTTTTCTTCTCTTTTTTCTTAAATTTATTTTTTTTTCTTTTCTTCTCTTTTTAATCTCCATTACTTTTTTTAAAAATTTAGTATATTTTACATACACTGAAAAGTTAAGATCTTCAGTGTACCTTTTTATGATTTTTAACAAACGTATACACTTGTGTAACCATCATGTGGCTCAAGACAGAGGACTTTTCTATCATCCTTGAAGGTTTCCTAATAACTGTGTCCAGTCAGTACCTCCTCCAAGGTAACAAGTGTTCTGATTATCACCATCCATTAGCCTTGATTATTCTAGAACTTTATGTAAATGTAATCATTCAGTACATACACTTTACCATCTATCTTCTTTCACTGATCATGTGTTTTGAGATCCATAAATGTTGTTGAATGTTGTATCAATAGTTTTGACCTTTGTGCTTCTAATTCTGATGAACATCTAAGTTGTTTCCAGTTTGGAGCTATTATGAGTAAGACTTCTTTCTATGTACATTCTTGTAAAAGACTTTTGTGAACAAATATTTTTATTTATCTTCTGCACATACCTAGGAATGGAATTGCTGGGTCATAAGGTTTGACTTTGTAAGACTTTGCCAGTTTTTCACAGTGGTTGTACCATTTTACACTGGCCCCAGCAATGTATGAAAGCATGGTTGTTCCACATGCTTGTCAATATTTGATACTGAGAGCATTTTAAATTTTAGTCCTTCCATTGGGTGTGTAGTAGTATTTCATTATGAATTTCTTTGGCATTTCTTTGATGACTCATGATGTCCAGCAATAATTGGCCTAATTCTTTTTTTGGAAGAGCACTGTTATATCTTTTCTTAGCAATTAGAATTTTTCATTTAATTTTCTAATTTTAACTTTATAGAAGTTATCACAATAGAGATTGTTCTTCTATTAACAGCAAGAAAAAATATATGGCCAACCCTACTACTTTAATTATTAGTATTCCTAATATAAAACTGGAAAGAACTATCAGTTATCCCCTTCTGATAGTACAAGCATTGGATTTTCTTCTGAAACAGAATAATCTTTGAATTTTCTAGGATTTTATGAAAAGTTTTTGGTGAAAATGGAAAATAATACTGGAAAATTTACAACAGAACAGTGATTTTCTTTAAAGTAATGAAGTAGTTTAGAGGGCAAGCTATATCAAAAATGAAGGAAAGATTTTTATGTTTATTAAAAGTAGACATGAATTAAATAGCTTGAGGAACAGTGGCAGAGAATGACAATCCAAATTTGTGTCCTTATTGGAATGTGATGTATCTGAAAATAGATGTCAGAGAGGAAGAGAACAGATCAGGAACCACTCAACTAGAGTTCAGGTTTCTCCTGAGAAGAAAGCATCAACATTTCTGTTATATCTTCTCCCAGTTTCTGTTACCTAGCACATTTTTCCTCTGGACAGCAAAACTCAAAATAAATAACTGTGATTTTACTAGCCGTCTCCAGAAAATAGAGTTCCTTCAGATGTTTTTCTTTAACACAGTTACTTCAACCTATTTTTCCACTTGTCACTTATCAACCACTCACTTTAGAAAGTACTGAAATATAAGAATTTTTTAAAAATAGATTAAAAGTATATAGAGAGAGCTCATTGCATTTAGGCCTTTTAATCTGGTAACAATATGGTTGACCAAGTTGCTGACTTCAGCTAGCTGAACTACTGAACCAAGTCAACCACTGGTGATATTATTGATTTCTCAATTAACAGCCTAAAAGAATGAGAAAAAATAAAATGTCCATAGGCCAATTAGTCCTTTCATTCTATAACTTGAGAGACATATATTACACAACCTATCTGCCTATCTGCAATAGATAATGATAAATGATAGATAGATAGAGATAGAAAAATGAAAATGAAAAGAAAATCTCCCAGTAGGAGCCTCCCTCCCTTAGTAACTATATTTGTATTCTCACAATTAATAATATGAAAAACTACATTCATTGATTCCTAACATTTCTTGAGTACTCATAATATTCCCATACACTGGGCTCAAAATTGAATTGACAGTAGGAAACTAACCAGAGATAATACATACTCACAAGTCCAGATTTTTCATCCTGGCCTCAGAATAGTTGCTTTGTGTGTGTGCATGTATGTACATGTAGATGTGTATGTGTATGTGTGTGTGTGTGTGTGTGTGTGTGTGTATATTGTCTATAACAACAAAGAAGCACATGAAATTCCAGGAAAATTTTTGGAAAAATTGCAGCCATGAAAAGAAACACTAAATTCTGAATTTGGTTAAGGACAGAATGCTAGTAAATTTTCAGTAATACCACTTTCTTAATTCAAGTTCCCTAAAAAGAGACTATGAGATGGGTCCTAATGTGCAATGATTTACTAAGGAAGTGTTCCCAGGGGAAACCAGTAAGAGAGGGGGGGAAGTAAGACATAGAAGGGGAAGTCAAGCATGGATGTGATTCCTGATCATACCAATTCTAGTTCTCAGGTTAATACAGCTGAGGAGACCTGAAGTATAAATTACATCTCACTTCCCCCCACCCCCCTTAAGGCAATGGAATTTAGCATTCATACTCCTGCACCAGTCAATCAGTGACTATTGGCTGCCTCAAGGGATATAAAAAAAACCTCTCAGCCACTTCCATCTTTCTTGAATCTCTAAGGGTAGTCTCCTGATCTATCAATGGTCCCAAAGTAAGAGCACCATAAAATAGAAAAAAGGAAAAATTCAGTAGGTTAAATTTCTCCTACCCATTAGCATAAATTTTATAAGTTTCAGGTACTTAGGTTGGTCACAAGACAAAGAAACATGGAAACAAGAACGTGTGTGGGACAAGGCAGATGTTCCACTATCCATTCTCAGAAACAGATAGGCTAAGAGCGAAGAAATCTGGAAAAGTACATTCCCTAGTTTTGGGTTTAACAAGGGAAAAAAAAGAGTGCTTTAGTCTAGGAGTTGAAGCTCTTGGTTTTTCCAAACAGATAGCTATTGATTCTGTCAGTTTTGCAGAAAAGTTATAATTCTTTATAAAACCATAAAAAACAAAGCACAAAGCAGCATGCACAGAACTTATAAAAAGGATCCAAGGGGATCTAGGCAGAGCACTAGCCGTGCTCAATATAATTCTCAAATTTGTAGAAAAGCAGATAAGCAGTTCCGTAAGCACCCTGAGGTGTTGGATAAGTGCAGGCAAAATCTGCTAAAGTGGCATGCTTCTGTTCCACCAAACTATCTCAGGGAACAGAGAAATAATTTTTGTTGTTTACCATTTATTTCTATGCATATTAGGAGGAAAACAAAATGAAAAGTAAAATAATCATAATGATACAGTGATGTTGCCCCAATAATAGAAATTTTGTGGAACTTAAGACAAAAGGAAAAATACTGAACTAAAGGAGCCATAAGAACTTAGTTGAAGCTGACCCTCCCATCTGTCCTGGCACGTGGACTGTGAGTGTTCTGGTGAAAAACTTCATAGTTACAGATATGTGATGAGGCGAGAAGCAACTACTATGAAGAGATAGGCACAATGAAGGCATACAACACTACCAACGGATCAAGAATGTGATTCTATCACATCTATTAATATTATAGACAATTTAAGACTAGGATGGTTTCTTACAAAGTATAAATAGCCATATATAAATATATACATAAACATTTAAAATAAGATATGAGATACTTAAAAATTATTTGTAAGACCTAGAGGTAAACTTACTGGGAAGGTAATGAAGCTTGAACTTCAGGATCCTCACTTGTATGGGATAATTTCAGGGTCCTAGGAGGAAATTCAACAATGTTATCACATAGTTACATATTTTTTTAGAATTTGTAAAAATAAGATATTTTTATTCAATGATTGATGATAGTATCTCAACGATTAATCCTACTTCCCCTCCTCCATCTCTCTACCCCTTTAACTAGTACCATTGGAATGGGCATGCACATTTTAGGAACTGGCTAAGGGACTGTTAGGATTGGGGGCACATTTTGTTTGGGTTTATTAGGATCTATTCATATGAATTGCAGCCATATCCCTATATAGTTAAGTTATTGCTAGACATTCTGGTGTAAGAATGGCTTCCAGAAAAACTCCTACTCAGTGGCATTCAATCTTGGACATACGTGGTTTAGTGGAGGAGAAACATGATTTGAAATGTTTGGGGCAATGGAAGTTTCTTCTAATCATTAAATTTGTGAAATTGTTACTGAAGAATTTGGTTCACATTTACTTTTTGTTACAAATATTAACAGCAAAAAATTCAAATCAACCATGCTAAAGAAATACAAATTGATACTTTGTTCCCGCTAAAAAAAAAATTTGCAAAATTATCATTATATGAAGAGGTGATCAAAGAATACTTATCCAAAAAATGCTGGGAAAATATATTACAGACATACATTCGGCAGTTAATAAAAACCAAAAAGAGTTAAATTGTGTTTCCGGATTTTGTGATGCATGTGGTGTTTTTCAGCCTTTAGAGTATGAGACTTGTTCTGATTTCTTGTGTAGACTTTAAACATATGTCCAATTTAATATCTAATTATATATTTTCAATATATAATTAGATAATTGGTTCTAATCCTGGCAGGACCTTTATAGGAAGAAATTACCCTAATGAAACAATATAGCAAATAGGAACAATACAAGGAAATTTAAATACTGCATTTCTGAAAAGAAGTCAATATTACAAAAATGTACAATACGATTTGAATGTAGCTATAAATTGATGTGATCTCAATTAAAATACAAAAATATTTTTTAATTCAAAACAGATATTAAATTATATTTGAAAATTAAGCATATGAAATCAACCAGAGACATCATAATCATCACTCCTTTAGGCATAGCTAGATCCAAGACCCCAGTGGACCTTATATGGACTCTTACTTTTCTCTGTCTCTCATATATGCTTTTATATACATTTCTTTAACTTTTTTTCTCATTATATGTCTCCATATCTTCAAGGAAGATTGTCTTAATCAGTTCCAGCAAAAGTCGTTCAAACTGATTCTGATTCCAGCAGAATAAGCTCTTTTAAGACCAATATATCATATCTCAGGAAAGACTGAATGACCCCAATTCAGAAATATATCATAACCAGGGGTTTAAATATTCTAAGTGGCTGACTTGTATTACTACTCATCTTTTTTGATGATGATGGGTGTACCATGAGTGACATCCCCAGGGATGAAGGGGTGGTAATATTCTGTCTGGCTTCCTTGGGGCACCGTTCGCCCTTGTGATAAATATAGGGTACTGCTAGTCATCTTCCAACATGGTGTTGTGGTGATAGGTCTCTAGAGGCAAGAATACTAGATATAAAAAGGGCATACACTATTTCATTCAAGCTAGGATGTCATCAGTGATAAGAAATGCTATTATTTACGTAAAGCTAAGAAAGAAGATGCTGCTAGTGAAACTATGTTACAGTAGGTTTTTTTTTTTTTTTTTTTTTTGTTGCATTGGGTCTTTGTTGCAGCAGGCAGGCTTTTCTCTAGTTGTGGCGAGCGGAGGCTACTCTTTGTTGCTATGCGCAGGTTTCTCATTGCGGTGGCTTCTCTTGTTGCGGAGCACGAGCTCTAGGCACGCGGGCTTCAGTAGTTGTGGCTTGTGGGCTCTAGAGTGCAGCCTCAGTAGTTGTGGCGCACAGGCTTAGTTGCTCTATGGCATGTGGGATCTTCCCAGGTTAGGACTCGAACCTGTGTCTCCTGCATTGGCAGGCGGATTCTTAACCACTGTGCCACCAGGGAAGCCCTACAATAGTTTCTTATCACATGCTTTTATATTTATTGAGATTCTTTAGACATAATAATGTTATGCTTTTGTTGCCTTTAAAAAGAAAATATAAGTGAAATATATTGGTTAAAGTGCCATTAAAACATTTTCACATTCTGTGTTCAACTCTTCTGAAACTCTTCAACTTAGAATGTGTGTATGTATGTGTGTGAGAGAGAGTGTATGTGTCTGTCTGCGACTGTGTGTGTTTTCACACATTATCTTCTCTGCCAGGGAGAGTTTTGTTATTGCAGCATTTCTTAAAAGAGTGCTCCCTCTTTGTATCTGGAATTTTCTTCCAAGCTAGTTACATTCATTCTGCAAGTTTTGATGCAATGTACATGCAAAAGAAGTGCTTTATAACTCCCACTTGAACAATAGCAGTTGAAAGATTAATCTCAAATTCAGAAAAGTTAATATAACAAAATTTGAATCCATAAACATACTATGCCAGTAAAATAGAATATAAGTGATTGTTCTTTGGTTGATGTATTTTGTTTCAGTTAACGTTAATATATATATTTATATTTGGAAGTCCTTCTATTAATTTTCTCCACTAAATTTATTTTCCTATAGTTTTTCTCTCATCTCCCAGGCTTTAAGGAATCTAATTGTAGTAACAGGGTAGAGATTTCTTAAGTGGTAAATATTTTTTAACTGACACAATCTGTAAGAACATAAAATAATAAAATATCAAACTCCAAGATTGTATTCCAAAATATTTAGTTGCCATAGTAGATATAGTTACATCCTTTTCAACATAAATTTTGAAAAATCAGTTTATATAATGAGGTAGGCAAAATAATGTCCTCTTTAATATGTCCATGTCCTAATCCCTGGAGCCTGTGAATATGTTATGGTAGATGGTAAAGGGGAATTAATGTTGCAGATGAATATAAGATTTTTAATCAGCTGAAATTGAGATGTAGCGGTGGTCCTTGATTACCTGGGTATGCCCAATATAATTACAAAAATTCTTATAAGTGAAAGAGGAGACAGAGGAGTCAGTGTCAGAGTTATACAATGTAAAAAAAAAAAAAAACCAAAAAACTCAACTGGCTATCGTTGGCTTTGAAGTTGAAAAAAGATCACTAGCCAAGGAATGCAGCAGCCTCTAGAATATGGAAAAGACAAGAAAACAGATTATCCCCTAGAACCTCTAGAAAGCACACAGCCCTGCTGACACCCTGATTTTATCCCAGACCAATTCAGATTTCTGCCCTCCAGAACTGTAAGATAATACATTTATGTTTTTGATACCACAGCCAATGTCTGTGGTAATTTGTTACAGTAGCAGTAGAAAACTAATATAATCTCTTAACTAACCCTTCCTATTTTCAGAAAGAATGATGCTAATAATTAGTAAACATTTGTTGAGTTTCATAAAATCAATATTTTTTCACAATTTCATGTTCCTAGAGAACTATCTCAGTGTAATAAGAACTAATGAGCAGGGCTTGATTCTTTTTCTAATCGTTCATAGGAAAAAAATGCCTATCTTGATCTTGGGCTAGCTAGCCTCATTATTATGATTGAAAGGGAGGGAAACACTCAAATCTTCCTGAGAGTGTCCTTGATTGGATAAATCACAGGTTGGTTAATCTGTCAGGCTACGTTTCCAGAGAATCAAGGATCTTATTACCAAGAATCTGTTCAGCAGGAACCATTGCCAGTAATCAAATACCAATACACTTTCTGACAGTGGTAATTAATAATAGGGATTTGTTTATTGGCCTATAACACTGTCAGAGTATGTGTTTCCCATTGCAGAGGCATCTTTTAAATGAACAAACACAAAAAAACAACCCATCACAAAGAGGATCATCAAACATCATACAATTTGTAATAATTTGTTGGGGTGGATTTCCACTATTCTTAAAAATAAATTTAGCTTGTGTCCTCCAGGTTACCAAAAAAGGTGACATGGGGTTAAGAGTAAATAAATTTGGCATTCTTTATCCGAAAAGTGTAATATCATGTCTCGTCAGAGGTGCTGCGAATGTGCTAAGCAATAGGAATAGTTAATTCAACACAAGAAAACAATCTTCTCAGTAGACATTAACATCTATTTCTTCTCTCATTAGCAGTTCTGTGTCATCACAATGATATATGCTATTTTTCAGATTCAAAGATAGTGTAAGAATGACCATTATTAGCCCATCTACTCTAAAATATTCACTGACCAGTTGTGGTGATAAATGGCAATATAAATCCCAGAAATGGGGCAAGGGTTAGGGGCTGAGGAAGTGGGTCCAGGGAAAGAATTTGCAGACGTGTGCTTCCTAGCAACCGTTTCCATAGTTATCCAAAACACAGCACTGCCTCTCTACCTTTCTCCCCTGCCTTGTTTCCCCTCTCATTAAGCATGATTTTTCTCAACAGAAAAGAGTAATAAAGCAGAACCTTTTGATGAACTCTGGATTTCTGTGAATGTCTTGGCATTTTCTCAGTAGCCAATTACTATAACAATTGTCGAGTCATAGTGAGCAATCTCAGACTGGCTAAAAAAGCTAATTATTTCCTTTTTATTATTATTATAGTGGGTCAATTAAGGGAAATATAGACCTATAACTTACACAGATTTACTATAGAATCTTGTGGAAGGTCACTTTGTTTTATCTTATCCAGAAATTTATTGGATATATCATAATCTATTATATCACAGGTAATAACAGTTGTCTGGAAGGAAATTGTTTCATTAACAGGCTTTAAAATGTTGGTTTAAAAAAAAGCAAGCTGTTGTATGGTGAAATAATCTGTGTAATCCTGCAAAAAATAAGTACGAATGTAACATATAAATACTATATCAGTGCTTCCCGGGTGGTGCAGTGGTTGAGAATCCTCCTGCCAATTCAGGGGACACGGGTTCAATCCCTGGTCTGGGAAGTTTCCCACATGCCGCGGATCAACTAAGCCCATGCGCCACAACTACTGAGCTTGCGCTCTAGAGCTTGCAAGCCACAACTACTGAGTCCATGTGCCACAACTCCTGAAGCCTGTGTGCTTAGAGCCCATGCTTCGCAGAAAAAGAAGCCACCACAATGAGTAACCCCCACTCACCGCAACTAGAGAAAGCCCGTGCGCAGCTACCAAGACCCAATGCAGCCAAAAATAAATAAATTAATTAATTAATTTAAAAAGACTATATCATAACTCAGATTGATGTATGTGTGTATGTATATATAAATATACATATTGATATATATATAACAATTATATTTGTTTTCACATTTTTAAATTGCTCTAGAAGTTAAATTGAGATGGCTGTCTTTAATAGACACATTAGAGGTCTAAGCAACAATGTTATTTAGGAGAAGCATGACTTTGTGACCCCTCCTAACACGGTCCCTGGCACATGCCTGTTAATAAATGGCCATGTAAATTATCAAAGTTTTCCTCCTGCATAATTTCAGTTTTGCTCCCTAAATTCTTCACACTGTATTTAAGAAAACACTGCATTCTTCTTCTGATGCATGCTGTTACTGACAGTCCAATGTCGTCATGCAGTAATGAGCTACTTAATTCCCAGGACCCATTTGAGCCTTCCTGAGGCAACAGTTCTTGTATGCACTGAAGTTTTCCCTCTGTCTCTTCCTACTACCACTATGCTTTCTTAAAACCAACCTGACATGTGTTCATTTCCTCAAAACATGTTTCCATGTTGGGTGGAAGTTTATCTAAGTTCATAGCCTATTCCAGGTTTTATTAATGGCTGATGACAGCTTAATAGTCTACCTCTTCCTGGGCAATATCTTGGAAATGTTATCAGAGCTCTGCTAGACACACAATGATAATAGTAGAAGTCATCATCATCATCATAATTATAGCTAAAAATTATGTAGCCCTCATTCCCAAGTACTCTAAGGACTTTATTGTTATGTTCACCTATATTTCTCACATCTACCTATGAAAGATTCACTTTTATTCCCTCCATCAGTCTCACCGGAAAAGCAAAAGAGGTTCAGATAGTTTGGCAACTTGTCGAAATTCACACAGTTTGACCACATAGGACTCAATGAAAACCTGAAACTTCTGATTCCAGAGCTTTAGAATTTAGCCACCATGTTATAACTCTTCCCTGTTTTAACCCAAAGAGTAGTCATAATTGGACATCTCCATTGCCTTGGCAATCTGGTGATGGAGGAGATTCTAAGGCAGATCTTTCACACAAAATTATGCCATACATTACATAGGGTGTTGCCCAGCAAATTCAGCTGGTGCTCAATTTTTAATAACTTTTAACTTTTGTTGTTAATTGTAAATGAGCCAAGATATTTGTTTGGGGGTCAGTGATACATGGAAATAGTCTCTGTTATTTTAAAAATTAGTTCAACCAAAACACACTGCGTGCGATAGATAATCCACAGTTAATTATCAATAGTGTTATCCGGTTGCTTGCAGATTCTGATTTCCTAACATTTGTCCAGCTTTCTGATTTTAAAAAGAATTTACCTTTCTATTTAGTGAAGCAACATGTGGAAAACCATTTTGTAATTCAATTTCTCAGCTCCTTCCTCCTGCTGGAATTACAGCTTTTAGGGGCATATGTGATATATCGGACTTGATTCTCATTATCACCTGCTAATTTCCTACTGTGAAGAATGTGTTACCTGATAATGACACATTGTAAAACATTGATCAAAGCTTTCCCTGGAACACAGAGGTAACAGTGTGAACTTCTTTGTTTTCAGTGACTAGGTTGTCACCAAAGGGGGAAAATTTTAGGGACTGCTAATTTCATAAGCTCCCCATGGCCTCCCTATACCAAAAAATAAAGAGAGAGATAAATAGATATATAAATTCTTTTCATCACTTTTTTTGTATCTATAAGAGCATGAGGGAAAAAGTCACTTTCAAATGGAATCACTTACAAGAGGAAGTAATTAAATAGCCATAGCCTGGGAAAATGCTGTGTAGCCTAATTATATTACCCAAAGATCAACAGACACCTCTCTGCATGGTATCCATACATATTGGATGTTGCATATATTTATCCCTAAGTTAATATACATAGTAAGATGCCACATTTATATGTAAATATTATATATAGTATGATAGGTAGTTAAAGATATAGATATATTTTATATATAGTAATATAATACATATAGTAAGTGCTAAAGACTGTTTAACTAGAGCACACATCTATATCCTATGGGTATTTTACTCCAAAGATGGTAGCAGCTATAGGAAATTCCACTTTTTTTTTTTTTTTTTTTTTTTTTGGCCATGGCTTGTATGGATCTTAGTTCCCCGACCAGGGATTGAACCTGGGTCCATGGCAGTGAAAGCACTGTCTTAACCATTGGACCGCCAGGGAATTCCCCATTCTGCTTTTAAAATTAAAAAAAAAGAGACAGTCCAATGAATGCAGATGAAAATGTAAAAATGTAGATGATCTTAATTGCAAGTGTGACAATAAGCTTGTACCTAAAACTGGGTTAACAGAGGTTAGAATGGTAAAAAAGACTATAATACCATATTGGGAAACAAATGAAAAAAAGTTTTATTTGTGTTTCTAAAGTTTATCACTGAAGTTTATTATATTTTAGTCTTATGAATTGTTTAGTTACTAAATATATAGCTACTGTTGAAGCAGCTATTTTGGAGAAACAAAAATAAATGTAAAAGGAAATTGCTAATTTTTCTCAACTTGGAAATTGCTGAAATGTTGGAATAAGCAGCAACTCTCAAACCAGAATAAACACCAGAGTTCTCTGAACTGAAAAAAGTAAATTAATAAATTAATTAAATTTCTTCCTCCCTCCCAGTCCCAGGCTGGCAATCATTGGATACTGGTACACTGCTGCTATCACATCAATAAGCATGTTTATTGCAGGATTAGTCACACTAAAACTGTGTTTCTCAACCTGGGGAGTTTTTACAAAATGGAAATCTGTCCCTTAAATAAACTCTGGAGGGGAGAATACTGGTAAAGTCTAGACATTTATATTTTTAAACACTCCCAGGTGTTTGTAGACCTAGGTAATGTAGAAAAATCTATGAATTCTATTTCCTTTTTTTTTTTCTTTTTTTTGCTTTTCTCTCTAGGTTTGACCCTTTTCTGGATAATAATTTTATTTTCACCTCGTTAAATACTAATGCAAGGAAACGTTTTATCTTTCCTATAAATTTCCTTATTTTTCCCAGCCAGGAGTCAGTTTCTTTCAGTCAGTCTCTCTCTCCCTCCTCCAAGGTCTGTGACCACTCACGCCAGTTTTCTATATCTAAGTGTCAATACGTAAACCTCTCTCCAGTCTGAAATGGTCTAGATCAGTAGTGATTCTCAGTAGTTCTCATACTTCAACATGCATCAATATAGGAGGCTTGTTGGAATTCAGCTTGATTGGCCCCTCTCCCAGAATTTCTGATTCAGCAGTTTTGAGATGGTAACTGAGAGTTTGCATTTCTAACAAACTTACAAGTGATGCTAATGCTACTAGTCCCAGGCTCACACATTAAGAGCCACTGCTTTAGAATATTAGAGCATTTCCCTTGGAGAGGAGAGGCACAACTTTAAACAACCTTCTTGTCAATTGAATTTTCAAATTCCTTTAGGCATTGCTTTAAGGTGAAAATTATATGGATGCTTAAATTTGTAATGTAAAGCAATTACAACAAATCAAACAAAAATTATTGAATTAAATGTAGGCTTGTTTCATCAATGTAACCATAAGCCAAAATACATCCTTTTCATATATTCAATGAGTAGAATCAGTCATATCTAGTAATAGTAATCTTTTTATCCTCTATTTTTTACATGTATGAAATAATGTCAGTAACATCATTTAAAATATTTTCAGTAGTAATTCCTTAAAAACTGTAAACTTCCTAAACAGGAACTTAAGATCACAACACTTCAGAATAAATCAGTTTATGTCAACATGTATGTAAGCCTTCTTTGAACATCTCCCTTTTTTAAGACCTGACTGATTGATGTTATATCAAGAATGCATTTTTTAAGTAAAATATACAGATTCTTGTTGTGGCATGGCATATTTCAGTGCATTGAGAGACTTGGAATTTTGAAAGTGAAATCACCTTAGATATCAATTAGTCCAAGAAAACTGAATTAGAAATTATGAGATTATAAATTATAAGATTTTAGTCTTGACCTTTTTGCTCATTTACTGCTTATCCTAGGATAATGTTTAACCTCTCTGAACCTCATTTTATTTGTTTGTAAAAATAGTATTTTTGTCAATGGATGAACAAATAGATGAATAAAATGTGTATACACATACAATGGAATAGTATTCAGCCTTAAAAAAGGAAGAAAATCTTATTAAATGCTACAATAGGATGAATATTGAAGACAGTGCATTAAGTAAAATAAGCCAGTCACAAAAAGACTGTATGATTCCACTTATATGAATTACTTAAAGTAGTCAAATTTATAGAAAGAGAAAGTAGATGTTAGTTATCAGAATCTGGGTCAAGGGGGAAAAGGGGAATTGTTATTTAATGAGTGTAGAGTTTCAGATTTGCAAGATGAAAAAGTTCTGTAGACATGTCTCACACCAATGTGAAAATACTTAACGCTACTTAACAGTACACTTAGAGATAGTTAAAAAATGATAAGTTTTATGTAATGTGTTTTTTTATCACATTAAAAAATTGTATTAGTGGGTAACACAAGAGAAGAAAAGGACCTACAAAAACAAACCCAAAACAATTAAGAAAATATTAATAGGAACATACATATCGATAATTACCTTAAATGTGAATGGATTAAATGCTCCAACCAAAAGACACAGGCTTGCTGAATGAATACAAAAACAAGACCCATATATATGCTGTCTACAAGAGACCCACTTCAGACCTAGGGACACATGCAGACTGAAAGTGAGGGGATGGAAATAGATACTCCATGCAAATGGAAATCAAAAAAAGCTGGAGTAGCAATGCTCACATCAGATAAAATAGACTTTAAAATAAAGAATGTTACAAGAGATAAGGAAGGACAATACATGATGATCAAGGGATCAATCCAAGAAGAAGATATAACAATTATAAATATATATGTAGCCAACATAGGAGCACATCTATACATAAGGCAAATGCTAACAGCTATACAAGAGGAAATCGACAGTAACACCGTAATAGTGGGGGACTTTAACACCTCACTTACACCAATGGACAGATCATCCAGACAGAAAATTAATAAGGAAACAAAAAATTGTATTTTTATAAGAATCAAAGAAGATGTGTTATGTATGTATATCACATAATTATCACACAGTATACATTGGAGGATGCAATGGAGTACTGAATAGAATAGAATAAATTAATAGAATAAACATTTTTCCCAACCCATGTGTGGAAGAACTAGGGCTAGAGCTCTCTTGCTCCTCGGTCAGATCAATGACCTCTCTGTTAAATCTTGGGAAAGTCAGAGATCTAACAAGATTGGCATCTGAAACAAGAAGACAGGGATACTGGGCACAGTGATATGTACCCAGTTCCCCTATCAAAGGACTTGTTACACCAACTGTCAGTCCCTCCATGGATGTCTCAGATGCAAAGAGCTCCTTCCCACAAGGTCACACCTCTCCTGTGGATGCCTACATCCAAAGAGTGAAAAAGACAGAAGAATAAAGGTGTGACCATGTAAGCCCAATGGAGAAAAATTCTGAAGAATCGTTTTAGCTTTGCAGCTAGTTGTGGGGTCAGCTAAGACTGTCATTAGCCTTCTTATAATTCTACTCCCTTTGCCCAGCCCTGCTTCCTTCACTTTCCTTCCACAGGCATTGATTCCAAAGACACTCCCTCCAGTCATTCTTCTGACTATATACTCCATTGCAGTCATCTTTTCAAAGAACTCATCCTCCAAGACCAAGATAGCAACAGTAGCAAGAGCCTCAGCAGGAGCAGCAAGAGCTTCATAAATTCTGTATGTTGATTATCAACCAGTCTCTAGGTCCATCCACCTCACTACAAATAACTCAATTTCATTTCTTTTTATGGATGAGTAATATTCCATGCCACATCTTCTTTATCCATTCATCTGTTGATGGACACCCAGGTTGTTTCCATGTCCTGGCTATTGTAAATAGAGCTGCAATGAACATTGTGGTACATGACTCTTTTTGAATTATGGTTTTCTCACGGTATATGCCCAGTAGTGGGATTGCTGGGTCGTATGGTCGTTCTATTTGTAGTTTTTTAAGGGACCTCCATACTGTTCTCCATAGTGGCTGTATCAATTTACATTCCCACAAACAGCTCATGCAGCTCAATATCAAAAAACCAACCCAATCCAAAAATGGGCAGAAGACCTAAATAGACATTTCTCCAAAGAAGATATACAGATTGCCAACAAACACATGAAAGAATGCTCAACATCACTAATCATTTGAGAAATGCAAATCAGAACTACAATGAGGTATGTAGTTTGGCCATCAGAATGGCCATCATCAAAAAATCTACAAACAATATATGCTGCAGAGGGTGTGAAGAAAAGGGAACCCTCTTACACTGTTGGTGGGAATATCTCTTCTTTTTAATCAAATCTGACTGCTTTCAATCTCTTGTGCTGAGCATGCTCCTCCTGTCACAGGAGGAAGAGAACACGCTGTTCCCCTTGCCTGATATGGACTCTTTTCCAGATTGCAGGTCAATCAGTACTACCACAAGGAGGTTTTGCTACCTTAACGATCAGGTTAAACTCCTCTATTATAGAAAACTTTGGTTGTCATAGCATTGGTCATGACCATCAGTTACCTTTGTTTCAATGTTTTGTTGTTGCATATTTCCTTGAGTGGACTGCAGGCTATAAGAGTGAAGTATTAGTAACCTTGTCTTTTTGCTTACTTTCATTTTCTTAGCACCTAAAAGGGTGCCTGAAACATAATAGCAACTCAATCAATTATGTTAGATATGTGCCCACTGCTCAGGATACAAAATAATAAACCAACAAATAATTAAAACTGAGTCCCACACCTCAATGAGCTCACAGTACAGTGTGAATGATCAACGGCCAACAATTTCAGCATAAATTAGATGCTCTGTTAGAGTTGTTGCTTTAATATTTCATCCATTTTTGTGTGTAATAATTCTGAATAATGAAGTTTTTTGCAAGATCTTTACAGACACACCACATACTCTATTCTATGCATTATTACATGGTATAGTTACTCAAAACACTAGTTTTTAAAATATTTATATGACTGTGATACCAGTTGAATAATACAATTGTACGTTAAACTTTGTGTTTACTTCTCCTTAGTTCATTAGTTATTTATTCCATTGGGGAAGGTATATTAATTAGCAGTGATTCACACAATTAGAGGCATAAACTTATCTCTAAAATATTAGGTGTTTTTCTTATTGACTGAAAATACAAAAAAGTTATCCCTTGTTCTCCTCAAGTAGACATGAAAAAGCATCATGTCTTCTGGTTGCAAAACAAAAACTAAAACTAAAAAATTCTGGAATTACTAGTTTTATGTGTGTTTATACAGAAGCATAAAATGTGAAGGCTACCAAATACAGATATAACAAACCAATCCTACTGCAATTCATACTGCTTCCTTTCAATTGTGTAGCAACCAGATCTTCCAAAGATCATCTTAAGGATGATATATTTAAATTATTCTAGATGCTACTTTTCTAGCTAAGATCAAAGTTGAATTCATTCTGCACTATAAACACACACAGATAGCAGGAAATAAATACTTCTTATGTTATTTCTTAGGATTTTCATTTTTCAGTGCAGCCATCAGAATTTATCTCCAGATATTTATGACAATAAACTGTCTTTCTTCAAGCGTCCAACCAAAAAATCAAGGAAACTTACAAAAGATATAATTTACCGGCACATGGGCATAAAACTAACCTAGAAAGCTTATGTACTTTCCTTATAAAAATAAAACTCAGACAGAGATAACATCTCATGGAGTTATACAATATTAGAGCACTAATTTTCCTTCAAAGAAATCTGGTCAGAGTACTGGTTAGTTGGCTTAACCAAGTGGACCAGCTATTCAATGGCAGCACTATACCTAAAACTCACATCTTCAAGCATGCAGCCCTCTGCAATTTTACTAACATGGTGGCACTTCTACAAATGTTTATTTCATTCTACCCAAATCCCTAAGATATTTGGAAGATATTTATCTCCTATACTTTAATGCAAAATGAGTAATTTTGAGATAAGTTAACAGTTCCTCAGAAGCAGTAAAAAATACTATATTGAACATTTTTTCTAAAGGGTCAATTTATATTCTGTTCCATCGTCTGTAAGCTCACGTCAAGCACATTGAGAATTTACACTTCATCCTTTAAGAACAAACTTCAAAATTATGTGATAATCTGATTTTTGCAATCAGGAAGCAAGACCATTCACAATTTTCAGGACAGTTTTATGTATAAATCCTGAAATCACAAAACAAAGCAATCAGTATATTTATCCATATTAATTTATTTTCTTTCTTTTTACCCAAAGGTGTATTCTCCATAGTCCCATTAATGCTTACATTAATAAAAATATTAGAGGCTTTATATTCTTTTAGATTTTAAAATTTAGTTCACATGTTTGGAACTAATACTTTTAGAAACTTCTGATTAGTTTCTTGCAGCTTATGGGGATTGATATCTTGAGGCAAACAAAGTAGCATGGTGTCTTAAACATTTCTCCATTGAGAAGTGATATTTTAAAAACCCGTTATCCTCTCCACTGACCTGAGAAACCTGTTTACAGCACTGCATTCAAGAGTGAGGGTGGATTAATAGATTCGATATTTTTTCTTTTTGGAATACAGTTTAACTCCTATTTTCCAGACATTGGATCTGTTTAAGATCATTGGTGACTTTAGATTTTCACTTGACAATCTAATTGTTTGAAAATGTACCTTAATTCATAGTAAATATCTAATTTAAGGTACATTCAAAACACAATGTGGGGAAAAGTAGACCCATTAATAATTGTATTAAATCACTCTCTTACAAGAATTTAGAGACAGCTTTAAAAATTTTGTAAATTTTCTGAGTTTATCCTTTTTCTTTAAATTATATGTGTAATTGTAACTTATAATAAAAATCTAGGAGCAAATGCTAGCATATGTTTAGAAGACTATCAAATGCCCTTATGCATAAAATATATGAAGTACAGATCACTAAAATATCACCTTCATTACTAATTTTTTGAGATAACCAACATTAATATTTTGTTTCATAGATCAAAAATGTTTCTAAATAATCATAGTTTTAATGAGCAAGGGATAGTATGCTTTATACTGTTTTGTAACATGTTTTTCCCTTAAAAAATAATTGACAAAGAATGTACAATACCAAGAGTAATCCCTAATGTAAACTATGAACTTGAGGTGATAATGATGTGTCAGTGTAGGTTCACCTATTATAGCAAATGCACCACTCAGGATGTAGATAGTGGGAGAGGCCATGCATTTGTGGGGACAGAGAGTATATGGTAACTGTATACTTTTAACTCAGTTTTTCTGTGAACATAAAACTGCTCTCAAAGTCTGGGCTTCCCTGGTGGCGCAGTGGTTGAGAGTCCGCCTGCTGATTCAGGGGACATGGGTTTGTGCCCCGGTCCGGGAAGATCCCACATGCCGCGGAGCGGCTGGGCCCGTGAGCCATGGCCGCTGAGCCTGCGTGTCCGGAGCTTGTGCTCCACAACGGGAGAGGCCACAACAGTGAGAGGCCCAAATACCGCAAAAAAAAAAAAAAAAGGTCCAAAACTTATTATTAAGGTAGTGAATCAAATATCAAAGCAGGTAGATTTAAGTACACTAAAATGTTAATAATTCAAATAGCTTGTAATAATGGGTAAATAGATTATTTTTAAAAACAAGAGCAAGATTAGTTGAACTTTCTTTCCCTTCTTCACTATTTCTTTTCTTTTTTTCCCTGTGTTTCTCTTTCTCACTTAAATTACACTTCCACAAAACAGGGTTATAAACCTTTGAGGTAGATGAAGTCCATAACCTTTGAGCTGAGTTCATTGCCTTGCCTGTGGGCCGTTGTACATTTGACCACCACCTGTATTTTGATTACACTACAAGGTCACTTAAAGTCCTGCCCTTGTTTTATTTTGTATGAGAGTTGTTTTAGGGTTCTACTTTTGCAAATATTCAAGCCTTAATCTTCCCCTTCCTCCTACTAATTTAACACTTTTTTTTCCATGGGACCAAAACTGCATTTATTTATATCCCACAATATTTCCTGGCTAGAAAGCAAGGCAAAGAGTAAAACCCTACCACCTTTCCCAGAATCTAGCATGTGATTAAAAGTTGGGCTTTGTATAATTTCTCTAATACACATTCCTGTTCGTTCCTGTTTTGCTTACTTTTTAAACCAGTTTTTCCACAACATTTTCAGGTGGGAGGCAACATAGTATCATCTATAATAGACAGGGCAGTAGACCCAAGCAGGGTGGCCTAAAACCCCAGGAAACCCAAGCATTTCCTTGGGTTTTAGGACAAAAAAGACCGGAAAAGCCAGTTTACCTCCAAAACCAAAAATTAAACGAAACCAGGAAATAGAGCTAGTGGTGGAGGAGGTGAGATGAGGGGCCATGAATTTCGGAGTCTGACAGAACCGAAGTGCAAGCACAGCTACACTCATAAGTTACGTGATTTTTATTTTGAAAATTACTAGATTCTGAGTCAAGCATCCTCATGTTCAAAATGAGGACAATTCAACCTTGGGAGTAGTATTTAGATTAGATATAAATATAAAAAGCTACCAAATATCTGGCACATAGTACATAGCAAGCCATGATTAAGTGCTGTCTTTTATAAATGACAAGTCTATGTACTTGAAACAAATCATGAGACCATATAGGAGTATAAGAAAGGCTGAGTTGCAGTGGCAGCAATGCCAGAGGCAATGGCCAAGGTCCAGTTGGCTCACAGCTCCATGGGATGCACGCTGTCCCTGTGGTACTAGATTGTCTGTGCCTCGCCTGCCTTGGCTATTGCTGAAGATCGGTTCTCTAGGTTTCCTACTTATTCTATCTATGGATCACCTGAAACCCTTCCAAAAAAATCTGTTTCTGCTTAATTTGTTTCTGTTATTTGTAACTGCAAACCATGACTAGTACTGTATAGAAGTTGGAGTGGTTTCTAAGAACAGACCTTCAGGGACATAGAGGAACCTGGGCTTTATCTCTGGCATATTTGGGGCTGAAGATAATCAAGATTCAACTTAGCATTAAAAGATAGAGATTTGTGATTCCACAGAATACAGCAGAGAACAAGCCATCTAATCTATTTCTATGGTCACCTGAAATAAAGTACCCACTGAAAACAGTCACTGGGGTCTGAGTGGCAACTGCCATAACCAATATGAAGGGCATGAGGAAAATAAAATGATCATTTCCTTCACACTTAATAAGAAAGAGTATGGCAAGATCCGATTTCTAAGTTCTCAGCTCAAGGTAAAGATTGAAATTCAAGCCCCTCCTAGACCCAAGGAGTCTCCATAAAAGAAGCTAACATTTTCTCCATGAGGTTGTCAGATTACAAAAGGAAATACTTTCCCAGCCTCATTCGGTCTCTTACGTGAAATTTAAGACATTTGTGGAGAAGGAGGTGAACACTGATAATTGGAAAGGGGATACAGAGGAGGTTAAGGAGACGCAGAGCATTCTGAAACCCAAATCAGTTTATCTCCCCTGTCTGAAAGATTGTTCTGCTGGCTTGAAGATTCTGTGGCCACCCTGGCTGATGAAGTTTCTTTGAGAAGAGCAGCAGTGTCTCCTAATGCCTCCCACTTTTCACCTTTTTTGTCTCTAGCTGATAACTCCACATTTTACCAGGAGACACATTAAAACAAACAAACAAAAACATAGAAGGAGAAGTCCTGTAACCCTAAAATAACTATGATATTTTAGTAACTTGATAAAATTCCATGAGATACAATTGAGGATGAATTCTGAGGGTGCTGGGTCAATGTAAGGCAAACACATTTTTCAATGTTTTGTTCTGTTTTCCATTTCAACCGGATTAGAATTAAAACTCCAGTGGTATGGAAATAAAAGACCATCGTTATCAGGGCCATGGCAGCAACTCCAGCACCAGCAACGACAATCTGCTGTTCTAAAGCCTGTGCTCCTGTATACGCTCTTCTCTCTGCCTTGTTTGTCTGGCTCCTGCCTGAACCCAGCCTTCCTGTTAATTCTGTGATGCACCTAACTAGACTTCTGAGATGTTTCTTTCGGTATAAGTTAACCAGTGTTTGTATCTGACTAGTACAGTAGATATCAATAATATTAAGCTCTATTAATTATTCTCAGAATGTTGTCACATAAATGTATTGTGTTATTATGAATGATAATGGCTAAAAATTTTAATATGACAATCAAGATGCATTTTGAATTTGCTACTATGTAATTGAACTCTAATAAATAGATTGTAGAGTAGATCTTACATAAATATTCAACAAAGAAAAAATAAATTATTCTATTGCCATTATTAGTCTCTCACCTTACTTCAGTTATTATGGGATTAAATCCAGGATTTTTTTGCAGTTAAAATTTTGATTATAATTTTTTTCATAATAATAGGCAAGGTTGTTCAGAATCAGTGCTCTATAATATCAATAAAAGACACTAACACTAGAGAAAATATTTTAAGTTCCATATGGTACCCTAAGAAATGTGGTTAGTAATTTGCTCGATACTTAATTTCCTAGTTATCTATTAAAGCATCCTGCAAATGCCTAAAGTTATCAGAATCATAATTTCAATCTGAAATCATCAATCACATGTCAATATAAGGACCTTTAGGTGTTCTGAGACCATTTTCCAACATGTGGGTTTGTGTGAGAAGGGGCTTTGCCCACAACACTGCCAACAAGCAAGGCTCCAGATATCAGCTGAGTGTCCTACAATTCAACTCAATTCTGACACTATCCAACCGGAGATACCATTAGATCCAACAGGTCAAGGGTTTAGCCTCACGAGACTGCCCCTGATCCCCTTTAAGCACCAATCACAATCCCAGGTCATCACAGGTGCTTCTGACCAACAGGCTATATAGATTGGAGGTTGCATCAACTGCTTCTCATTCAGGATGCCAGGTTGTTACCTGTACTTATGAACTCAGAAACCCATTTACTCACTAAATTACTGGTTTATTATGAAAAGATATAACTCAGGATCAGCCAGATGGAAGAAATGTATAGGACAAGATATGGGGAAAAGTCAGTTTCCATGCTCTCTCCAGCCACCATTTTCTCTGTGTCTCCAGCCCAGAAGCTCTTCAAACCCTGTCCTTTTGGGGTTTTATGGAGTCTTTTTTACATAGGCACGATTGATTAAATTTTTGGCCACTGGATTGATTCAACCTCCACGTCCTCTCCCCTCTTCCCTTCCCAGAGGTTGAGGTGGGACTGAAAGTTCCAACCAACCAATCACATGGTTATTTCTCCTGGCAGTCAGCCCCTGTCCAGAGATGAGGTACAAAAGTCACTTCATTAACATAAAAAGGATACCTTCATATCTCTCATCCCTTAGGAAATTTGAAGGGTTTTAAGAGCTCTGTGCCAGAAACAGGGATGAAGACCAAATATATAATTTTTTGTTATGAAACACAATATTACAAGGAAATAAAGCTTCCAACTTTGGCATAAATTAAAAGTGTTTATTTGATTACACTATATTAATAAGTTTGACTTCACTTGTTTTATACTTGTTAACTTGTAGAGTAACACATATTAAAATACATTTAAGTAGTAAATTTTTGTAAATGTTATTAATAACCCTAATAATATTTTCAAAACAAAAATTCCTATACCATAAATATTATTTTAATTATTTTTAACATTTTGTTTCAAATTCTTAAAATCCATCTTATGTAATATTACCTATCTTACTTATTATATTGCACTGTAATTTTTTCTTACATTTATCACTATCTAAAATTATAATATTTCTTTAACTTGTTTAATTTCTGATTTTAATCTAGAAACAATTTCCATCAAGTAAAGACTTTGTTGGTCATTCTTACTACTATCAACCCATCACCTAGAGAAATACTCAGAACAAAATAAGATAAACTCTTGCTGAATTTTTAGTTCCTTTGGTACAAAAGAAAGATATACTCCAATTCTGAACTTACTAACTCTATGACTTTTGATAAATACTTTCATTTCCGAGCCTCCATTTGCTCACAGGCAAACTAAAGATAATGATATTTCCTCTGAAGATATCACAAGTAAAAAATTAGATAAAGTATAAAAAAAGACTGACTTATAGAAGGTGCTCAACATTTGCTAATTATCTTCTTTTTGTAAACTATTGCATACATTAACTCCATCATATTAGTTATTGCACCTGTTAGCACTAATCATTATTATATAATCATGACTATAATTATCTATTATAGATAATAGAATGAACACTTTAAAATGAATTAGGCTAATGGGCTAATTTTTTCATATTGTTGTATTCTATATATTTCAATTAATTGACCTCTAGTTAACTGATTCACTGGATTAACTGACACATCATCCCTCCCTATACCTATATAAAAGTATAACAGTTGATAACCAGGGTAAACTAAAAGCTCATGGTTAACACTTTCATATAATTTTGCATTTCTTTTCTTCTGACAATTAAATTTGCATGCTTACCAAGAGTCATTAGTTTTTCTTTATATATCTATATGCAAATTGCCTTGTTATTACATTATATAATAATTAAATACTAAATAAACCTTAGAAGTTAAATTAGTGAAATATACCTTTAAAAAAAGATTGTTCCAGTTAAATTTAAATGAATAGCTTTGAAAGTTCTAAATAAATGTAGTTGCTAAAAAATTATGCTGCCAAATTTGGTGTGGGTAAGACAACTGAAAAGTATTAGGGAAAAAAAATCACAAGATTTGTAAAGGATTATATCTTTAATTTGCTTATCAAATATTCTTAATTCTCTCCATTTTGAAGAAACAAATATTTGAAATTTTACACAATGTATTATGCATGTGGTTTATGCAAAAAAAGAGATCATAAAGCTTTTTTGATCTGCACTCAAAAAAGAGGCTCTGGACTTACAAAAATTGTCATTTATATGTTTTTATTTTAAACTAAACATTTAATTTATGCATATATTGCATTTTATGAGTCCCCATGCAACCAACTTTTTCACATACACAACAAACTTTCAGTCTTGATTATGTGTGATAAGAGAGTTTCTCCCAAACCCTCAATGTAGTAATTGGGCAATAATACATAAGACCTCCTAGCCTCAATTAGAGGACATGTTGATTCATGTTATTGCATAGATTAAATTTTTTCCAAATTTTGATATAATGTAATGAAAAGAACATAAACTTTAAACCACTATAGACTTGACTCTGACCCTTAAATCTTTTAAGTAGACATGATTCTGAACTTTCTGAGCTTCACATTTCTTCAGCTATTAAGATGCTGGTTACTACAATCTTAAAATGTTCTTAGTAGACTTAAAAGACATAGTTTGTGAAATTAACAGTAGCACCCATATTATAGCAAGTCCTGAGTAAATTTTGTTTCATTCATATTGGCCTGTATGTTTAGTTTTTGCAGTTATTCAACTGAATATGTCTTTTACAGTTTTCTCCGCTGCCATATTCTTAAGTGATAATTTACAGCTTCATGTTTCTTTTTAATGTAAAATATAGAGTTTCAAGCCGAAAATGGAATAATGTACATGAAAATGGAATAATGTACATGACCAGAAAGGTTGTTTTCCTTTTTTCTCTTTTAGAGAATATATACAATTACATATGCTACATTAAATGTCAAATGACAATGTTCCATATTTGTTTACAGGAAATATTTTTAAACTATCACTCTGAACAAACCTCTCAAAAAGTGCATACATATTTTGAAGTAAAATAGAAACTTACTTTCACTTCATTTATAGCATCTTGACAATTCATTAGTTCAGATATTCCAGAAAACATTTTTTGTCTTATCTAATACTGAGGTGTTCTTTAGCAACACTGCTGGAAAGAATCTGTGATTTTTCTCTATTTTGCTGGTGATTATAAGCAGGAGGTAGTCACAGCTCAACTACTTGTTGTCAGTGTGTGCTTGGTTTGGGGACGTGGTTTATTTGGAAGAGAAAAACAGAACTATTATCTATGGAGTAAGAAAATGACACTGAGTGCAAATCTAAAAGTTTTTTTTATTTAAGCCAAGTAAATAGATTTGGGGATGTATCCAGTGAACTTCTGTTAAACAATCTAACCCACGAAACTCAATGGCACTTCCAAAATGATGCGTAAAAGTAGTAAAAATAAAATATAGAAAATAAGAATAAAAAATGTCAAGTGAACGCACCTCTGACAAATGTGCTCAAAGATACAGACACAGGTTTTCCAAAGTTTTCACAGCATAATATCCTCTAATCAAGTTTACAAGGGAATTATACTTATGAAAGCAATAAAGTTGAGTAGTTTTTTGCTTTCATAAACAAACCATGCATCTCTCAAATGGAATGGCCTTTATCCACTATGACATTTTATACCACTGCCTGGTGGAACACACGTTCTCACAAAATTATGCTATCATCTTTTCTAATAATATTTTTGCAATTATAATAATAAAATCAGTCCTAGTTTCTTATTAGATTAGGTGACAAGAAAATATTGAAAAATTTATAAATGCGAAACAGTGCTTTTTTTCTAGAGGTTAAAGAAAAATCTTTGACAGACATTTCAGATAGTCTAATTTAACCCTCATACCATCTCTAAGAAGTAAAATAGTAAACACCTCAGTATTTACATCATGAATTAAAATGAGAGGTATCATTTAAAATATTCTTCTTTTGAACTTCAACATTGGAAATATCTCATACTATGTTCATCTTCATATTTTTACTTGCACTTTTTTGTATCTTATCACTTTTACTTTTTTTTTCAAGAAGGGAATATAATAGTCAAAAGATTATATGTCTATTTAACTACCCTCCCTCTTCCAAATATCTAATATTGCACAGTTATATACTGCCAAAGAGACTCAATATTGGCAATGATAAAAACTGTTCAACAAAATAAAACCATATTTATTGTTACAGCCCAGTAGTCACTGTCATGATGGAATATAAGTGCCATCCATGTATATAAGAGGACATAGGAGAGCACTCAAATGAAAATACCTCCTAATCAAGAAAGGTAGTCCTTCAAACACCCCGTGCTTATGGACAATGCTCTGTTAGGGATTACAGACAATCTCTGGATATTTTTCCCCCAGACATATAATGGTCCCTGAAGACCCCCTGTTATTTTCCTCTGTATCTCTCAGAAACAGGGAAGATGTGTCAGAGCCAGCAATACATAGAGTGCCAGTGTAAAATGGTACCTTATACTTTCAACAGAGGTTGAGCAAAGAAATGAGGATTGAGAGGAATGGGGATGATATTTATCATTTTATAGCACTATGGAATGTGTTTTCACACTCTGAGTGCCAAAAGGAAAAGAAAAATTCAGGTAGAATAAGAAACAAATGCAAGTATAAAAGCATCACACGTGGCTATTGCAAATATTACTTAGCAAAATATTTTATTTTTCTTGATAAAAAGACAGTGAGAATCTGTGTGAGAACGTGCCACAGAACTGCAAAACAAAGATAATTTTCGATCATGTATATATGCAAGATTGACTTCTGAGAGTTTTATATAAGCTAAATAAATAGAGAAAAATGGTCATGACCCCCTAGCAGGTCACTCTGCCTATCATTCTGTCTGATCTCCAACTGAGACAGGTGGTTGTAAGATTGTGAAGCTTCTCTCTAGAAATCTTTCTCAACTGGACACCCTCTACCTTAACAGTAGCTGAGTGTTTCAGTGTCTCATCACTGGAACTGAACCTTAAGGCCCCTGCATGTTCATTGACTTGTCATTACTGAGAACCAAGGTATCATCAGTGAGAAACAGGACTTAATCTCCCATAATAATACTGAAACCTATGGCCTTTGTCATTCATGACCTGCAAAGTCTGGAGGCCAAGTAGTTCAAGGGCAATTTCTTAGTCAAGACCATTGACTTCATTCATAAGTAAGACAAGCTTTTCTCCAGGACTACCTCTTTTGTTCATCAAGAATGGATGGGCTGGACTTCCCTGGTTGCACAGTGGTTAAGAATCCGCCTGCCAATGCAGAGGACACGGGTTCGAGCCCTGATCCAGGAAGATCCCACATGCCATGGAGCAACAAAGCCCGTGCACGGCAACTACTGAGCCTGCACTCTAGAACCCGTGAGCCACAACTACTGAGCCTGTGTGCCACAACTACTGAGCCCATGTGCTGCAACTACTGAAGCCCACGCACCTAGAGCCCGTGTTCCACAACAAGAGAAGCCACCGCAATGAGAAGCCTGTGCACCACAATGAAGAATAGCCCCCGTTCGCCGCAACTAGAGAAAGCCCGCGCGCAGCAACAAAGGCCCAACGCAGCCAAAAAATAAAGAAAGAAAGAAATTTTTTAAAAAAAGAAAAAAGAATGGATGGGCTGATTGGAGGAATTCATATTCAACACCTCAATTTGTTCTGATACTCTTGGAATCTGTTTTTCTACAAAAAACACACCATTTGGTGTTAAAATACCTGTGTTTACTTATTAAGTCTAGGACTTACTGCTTGTGTAACCTTGGGATCTCAAGGGCAATTAATGCTCCTAAAAGGAGGAGGTTATTTTAGTGATATATAATTCAGACCCTGGATTCTTGGTAAGAATTTATACTGGGCACTGAGGTCAAGGGAATATGGGGAAAACACTCCCCTGTTGGTCATCATCCCCATTTTGTCTCAAGACTATGTTTTTTTTTTTCAAACTTCTAACCCTAAAGCTGTGGGAGGTTGGGGGAGAGGGGAGGTAGTTACTATGTCCCTGAAGTATCTCTGCCACTATTCTATATTTGCCTTACATTTTTCAGACTATGTCTTGGGAAAATTTCCCTGGTAAAGAAGACCAACAATCTGAAGAAGCTGTGCATAGGTATGTTGGTGGAAACTTGACGGGGGACAGGTGACTATACACATACTATATCACATTATTAATAATGCCCTTGTGTTTATTTGGACACACCTTTGCTTCAAGTCATGGATTTGAAAGAAACCTCAATCAAATGCATTGGCATCAGTTTCCATGTGGATTCCCAAGGACGTGTCCATATCCAAAGGAGCAGAAAGGAGCAGTTACCGAGTAATCACCTTAACAAGAAAGGTGTGATGCATATATGAAAGGAAATAGTTTTATTGGTGCATAGTTTACATATCATAAAATTCACCCGTTTCAAGTGAACAATTCAGTGATTTTTAAAGTAAATTTACCGAGCTGTGCATCACCATAAATCAGTTCTAGAACATTTTTATCACCTAGTATGGTCCCTCATAGACATTTAGTGTTAACCCCCATCCTGCCTCCCTTCCAGGACCACCACTAATCTATTTAGTATCTCTATGGATTTTAGAGGTTAAATTTGATACCATGCTTAAATATTTGAAAACTAGAGATCATTAAAGAGAGTAAAGGAGGAGAATAATGTATTTCAGATGCTAGTTTCAGAAGGTTCTGGTAGCCTGGGATGAGAGATTAAAGATGAGAGACTGGACATTAGGAGACTGGTTATGAGAGTTTTGTAATAATCCACGTGTGGATGATGAGGCAAAGAACTCACGGTCAGGGCTTGGCGGGGCTCGGTTCATGCACATTCAGAACAAGCAGCTTTCTTTGTGATGTGAATTGTCTTCAACAGCCTGGATTGGAGAGGGGTTCCCAGTGAAGAGCAAGATCATCAGGAAACCTTTATCCCATTTGACTGGTGGTCTATGGAACAGGTTGTAGGTGGAAAAAGAGAGATTTTGTTTATGTATATTTTCTAGGAAATCTATGCATAAGACCATAAGAGAAGAAAGTGAAAGAGAAGTTATGCAGTTGTGATTTATAAATGGTTGCACACAGCAAATAAAAGTCTAGCACTGATGAAGAGTGCACCTAAATGTGGGGCTACCTGGAGGAGGAGAGAATTCAGATAAAGTCAATCATCCTAAATATCTCAGGGAGCCGAGTAAGTTGACCCAGTGTGAATATTACCTTTTCTTCTGAATTGAGGTTGCTAAAAATCATACCCATCCACAACTATTTCTGCCACGGACCTGTCCAGGAATTGAGATTTACTCATTTCCTTGTATTAAAGCCTACTTTCTCAGATATCTCTGTTAAAGTGTTAATATGTTACTGAGACAAGGCATAGTATTAATCCATTATCACCTATTGGCCAGTAGCAAATTAGTCAGATGTCAACAAGAAAAGAAGACACCTATGAGAAAATGAGAAACAGGCCAAACAAGTTTGGATGGGATGATCCTGAGCAGCAACACTACCAAGAATTCTGAACTGAGCCCAGCGGGGACTCCAGAAAGAGACTTTCTTAGTCATGACATGTACAAGTGTGCTACATATTGGCATTCCTATTGTGTGTGCCGTTTCTTTCAAAGATAAGCTTATACTTCTATATACTCTAAATGAACTCCAGAAGTGAAACTATTGTGGACAAAAAAATGCAGCCTGCCATTTCTGTAAACAACAAACGTTGCCTGCAATCAAGCCATCAGCCACTGTAGCCACCTCCAGACAGCATGCCTTGAGAAGAATTCAGGATGGAGAGAAACAGGATTTTCACTCTAGATAGTTAAGATGCATATCAAAGGAATAATTTCAGTGAGCCCAGACTCTTGCATCTTCCCAAGCATAGAAAAGCACAGCTTCTGATGCTTGACTACATGGTTTTTTTCAGCAAAAACTCCCGTGTATCCTGGCTTCTCCCTTACCTCTTTGGAACAGTTCCTCAGAGGTATCCCCAGGCTATAGTCCTCTGTATTGTCCCTGAATAAAACATAATTCTCAACTTTTAGGTTGTACATTTTTTTCAGGCAACACTATCCTTCTACATTTATTTTTTTTATTTGTCCTGGTGATTTCTTATTGTTTTCCCATGATTTTCCTCTCCAAAACAGTCTATTGATTTACAGACTATTCAAATTTATTGTATGGAAAGGCCCTGTGAAGGCCATAAAGAAATGTTAAATGATAATGAGCAGGAAACATAGAAGGAAAGCAACAGTCATTCTCATCCTTACTAAAAAAGCCTGATTTTATTCATGGTGGAAATGGATCCAACTAAAAATGTGTTATTTCCCAGCTCTCCCCCTAGTGTCCACATAACATAAATTTTGCCCCAATGTATATTATTAGGAGTAACTGATTATTTAAGAAAAAAATTCTAGGACTTCCCTGGTGGCTCAGTGGTTAAGAATCTGCCTGTCAATGCAGGGGACACAGGTATGGCCCTGGTCCAGGAAGATCCCACATGCCGCGGATCAACTAAGCCCGTGTGCCACAACTACTGAGCCTGCTCTCTAGAGCCCGCGAGCCACAACTACTGAAGCCCGTGCACCTAAAGTCTGTGCTCCGCAACAAGAGAAGCCACCACAATGAGAAGCCCGTGCACCATAACAAAGAGTAGCCTGTGCTCACCACAACTAGAGAAAGCCCGCGTGCAGCAACAAAGACCCAAAGACACAGCGCAGCCAAAAATAAATAAGTAAATTCATTAAGAAATAATCTTATTAAATAAATAAATACGTAAATAAATACTTCTCAACAGAACTAACCCAGCCAGCACATGCCCTGTCACCTTCTGCCGTTCTGATTCTTCTCGCCAAGAACATGGCTGTGATGCTGTAAGTGGAGCGGCTATGTTGTAACCGTGAGGTATTGTGCATAAACTAACAAAGGTTACTTGAAAAAATCGGAATAAGGTCACTAATGGCATTGTGGTTAACTTTTTAGTCTCATTATGTGAGGCAAATAAAACTTCATAGTAGAAAGCAATTACTAATTGATACAGGATACTCATGCCAAAATCCAGGTAAGAAGTAATGAGAACAAGATATTCTAAGGTTATAGCTAGACATTCACATTCTTAAGAACTGCCAGCCTTATTGGGTGTGTCAGAGAGAAATAATTAAACTTTTACAAGTTAAATTCTGTAATAGTTATGCAGCCATTGTGTTACAGGTCGCTGACTTGATTTCAGTGAATGTTTCTCAAAGGAGGTAATACTTGAACAATGACTTGAAGATTGAGAAGAAATTTTCCAAGCAGTCTCAGAGAGATATGAAAGAGATCACTGGGAAAGGGAAACCAGGCAGAGAGATTAGTCTGTGCAAAGTTACAAAGGCTGATAAAAAGGATGGAGAGAGGTGGATGCAAGTATTTCAGGACACCTGGAATCTTGTGTGCATATCACAGAATGGCAGGAGGATGGGCTGAGTTTAAGGGCAAGGGCCAGATGTTGAAGGATAGCAGAGGGCATGCTAAGGAGTTTGTGCTTCATCCCACGGACAGGGTTTACAGCCTGGCATCCAGCAGTAAATTCTATGTTTTAAGTTTGAATGTGTTTAAGTAGAATGTACTCTATATCTTTGCCACAGGCTCCACAACTCCCTTTTAGTGATAGTTTCCACCTCACATATTTACATTAGATATCTGGCCCCTGAAAATATTTGTTTGTGACCTCTTAGAGGAAAATTAAGCCAAGTGCTAAAGTGTCTGAAGAAGATAGGAAAGCTTGAATGTGCTGAGCAGATTACAGTGAAATGTACAGGTGTGCGGGAAAAAGTAGAAGGCAGAGTCTTCAAATGAGCAAGGCTTGATTTCATAGACAGGGGGAAAAAAAACATAAGTGCCAGGAGAAGATGAAAGAAGTTAAAAATACCTAATAACCCTCAGCGAAGACGACAGAGGATAAGAAATGGTCCCATTCAATACTGTGGAAAGGAAAGTAGAGTAGCCATGGGAAAGATTTATTTTCAATAAGTATTTAATAAATTGAATTTCACAGATAAGACTTTCATATTTAAGAGCTACAACTCTCTAATTTCTTAAAAATCTTTAAAATATTGGTCTGCCCATCAAAATGCCAAATTCTTGATTTGTAATTCAATCAACAATAAACATTTAGTAAGTATTTACCAAGTACAGACATAAATTTCTAAACTTGTTGGGAGATATAATATTATATTTTTGCCTAATAGACTTTATAGCATCATAAATACCAAGGTGTGAAAACAACTCTGTAATTATTCATTATTATTGAGAGAAATAAGGTGGATAGAAAGAGGAAAATTAAGTATGAAAGAATAACAGAAAAATGGTCAGTTTACAAGGTAAAATTAATAAATTATCAAGTTATGCTAACATGTATTATTTAACCCAAATAGTTTTAGCATTTTCAATAATGAATATAATGTATAAAATGCACAAATAGAAAGACACGGTATACCCTGTGAGCACTTTTACCAGGGTGCTAATGACCTGCTTGAGTTAGCACCTTGGGCTTTGCCTCCAGCCTTAAAATACAGTCAATTATTACCTATTCAAATCTATACCAGCATGTTTTAACTAGACTAACTATACTCTAAGGAGAGGTAAATATCATACTGTTTCATTTTCATTCACAGCTTCTAAAATCACAGCTATTATTCATAATGCAATTGTAGTTTTGAGTATGCTATAATGTACCTGTATGTGAAAATCATGTACTTGTGACAGTATTTAACTTTCTTGACTCATAAAATTAAAAATATCTGAGTCTGAAGTAGATTTAAAATATCTTCTTATATATACTTAATAACATATTATCAATTTCTTCCATTTTCTCCATATATAGTTATATTTTAGATTATAGCTTTTTTTTTTTTTTTTTTTTTTTTCTTTTTGCGGTATGCGGGCCTCTCACTGTTGTGGCCTCTCCCGTTGCGGAGCACAGGCTCCGGATGCGCAGGCCCAGCGGCCATGGCTCACGGGCCCAGCCGCTCCGCGGCATATGGGATCCTCCCAGACCGGGGCACGAACCCGTATCCCCTGCATCGGCAGGCGGACTCTCAACCACTGCGCCACCAGGGAGGCCCTAGATTATAGCTTTTTGAGATGATATTAAACACCAGTGGCATATAGGCCAAACATAACTGAAATTTTAAAGCCACGGCCAAACTAAAATGGAGACATACAACATACAGAGCAAATTTCATTCATTCAAGTAACAGTTGTCAACTTTTTCATTATTTGGACTAACTCTTCCTCCTACCTCTTGGTCCATAGCGAAAAAGCAACGTGCATTTTGTTAATTATTCACAAATTTCTTGTGGGGGAGGAGATGATATTTAAAGGTATAAATGGTCAGTGATGTCTCTGTATTCCTTTTTCATCCAAACTAACAGTAGATAATATTTGTATAAGCAACATCTTGCTGAATAGCTGAGAGATTACCATGATTTAAGATTTAGAATTGCTTGAAGTGTTAATAAGATTAGGGTCAATATCATCCACTATCTTGTCAGGAATTTGAATGGTACAATTCATATTAGTGATAATAATAATACTATAATAATAATAGCCACATCTATTAACTTAATTAAGCACATAAAATGCGCCAAGTACTGCATTAAATATTTTTCACAAATTATTTCATTTACTCTTCAATGAGTAAATAGATAATCTTAACATAACATTATTATCTCTGTTTTACAGATAATAATAGCCAGTATTTACTGGCTTCTAGTTATATGTTCAATTGGCAACAATCCAATGAAATTGTTACCATTTTCTAGAGGAGGAAACCTAAATTTAGAGTGAGACAGTGATTTCCCTAAATTCCCATATATAGTGAGGTTGGATCCATGACTCATTTGTAATTTAAGAACTCATGCTCTTCACCACAGTGTTATAGTTATCAAATATATTAGTCACTATAAGTAAGTCTAGAGGCTTTAACTCCAAAATCTCATCAGATTAGCAAAATTAAAGGTTGCATTGTTTACTCATGTTATGGTCTGAAATCCAATGCAGTTGAAGTGTTGTTTATCAGTAATGCAATCTGAGAAATGGAGTTTAGTTGTGTTCCCAAGAGGAAAATAAAGTAGATTTGGAATAAATAGGGCATTTTCTCTGTCATACTTTAAAATCTTGACTTTTATGTGAAAGAGGGAACTATTGAATTATTTAAAATATGGAATGATATTAGTAAATTTCTATTTTATAATCATGACTGCAGTGATATTTCAGAATAAAGTCTATTCTGTAGTCTACACAGGGTGAGACCAGAGAAGGGGAAGCTATTTAGGGGGAACCATTTACACGAGAAATGATTAGAGCAGAAGCTAATACAGTGGCTCTAGGAATTAAGAGAAAATATAGGTAAGTCCTCCAAGAGATATTTGGGGCATAGAATCAAAAGGACTTCTTGAATATTGGGTATGAACAGTTAAGGAGAAAAAGGGTCAAGGATATTTCTGAGGTTTTAAGCTTAGGGCACAATGTGTGTGGTAGGTAGTAAGGATTATAATGTAGAAGTGACTTCTCTACATGTATAGAACAGCTTTACCTAGGAGTCCTTTGTCAACTAGGCAGATATATTGATTATGCTGCATATGGGCTTGCTTGCATTACTATAAAACCAAGAAAAATTAAATGAGTTGCAAATTAATCTAGTTTATTTCATTTAACCATTTACTCAACAAATACATTTGGATTACAAACTTGTATGCTATGCACTGTGCTGGAAATTCGAGGAAACAGTGTAAAAGACACAATCTCTGGGTTAAGTCTAGTGGAAGATAATTCTGATTCAACTTAGTCAACGCTAAATAAAAGCAAACATGGGATGTTATGGCAATTCTTAGAACGTGCATGAAAACCCAGAAGTGTAGCAGAAAGGGTAAAAAAAAATCTTCATAATAGTTTGAAGGAAGGATAAGAATTAGCTAAGCAGAAAAAGAAGATATATTCAGACTGTATATACGGAACATGTACATAGGCTCAGAAAGAAAACAGAGAATGCCGTGATTAAAGATAGCTGGAAGGTGAGTATGGCCTGAGAACTGAAGAAAGTCTGGCAAGTGATAGGACTTGTGAGGTCAAAGTTGCTAGGATATGAAAGATTCTTACATGCCAAAGCCTTTTGAAGATTTCAGCTTGAAAGTTAAAAAGCCACTTAATGATTCTTAGCAGAGAACTGGCATGGTCACATTTACGCATTATGAAAGTCATTCTTACAACAGCATAAGAGTGGATTGGATTGGATAAAAACAAGATCAAAGGCATGGGAACCCATCATGGGGCTTTTGGAGAACTCTAGCAGAGAGGTGATAGTCGTCTGAAATAACTGCAGTCAGGATGGTGGGGAGCGGGAATTCAAGAATGTTAAAGTGAAAAAATGGATAGATTTTATCCCCAGTGAGATTAAAGGCTAAATGAGATGGAAGAATGAGGATAATTCTCAGCGTTCTAACTTAAGTAATTAGGTATCTGATGGTGCTATTCAAAAAGATAGGGAAAAATGAAAGGATGAGTGCAGGTCTGGTGAAGCAGGAAGAAAGTAAACTTACTTTAAACATACAAGTATCTCTGAAACATTCAAGCAAGGATATCCAGGAAGAAGCTGGATATATATATATTTAACATCTTTATTGGAGTATAACTGCTTTACACTGTTGTGTCAGTTTCTGCTGTATAACAAAGTGAATCAGCTATACGTATACTTATATCCCCATATCCCCTCCCACTTGCATCTCCCTACCACCCTCCATATCCCAGCCCTCTAGGTGGTCACAAAGCACGGAGCTGATCTCCCCCTGCGATACAACTGCTTCCCACTTGCTATCTATTTTACATTTAGTAGTGAATATATGTCCATGCCACTCTCTCACTTCATCCCAGCTTACCCTTCCCCCTCCCCTTGTCCTCAAGGCCATTCTCTACGTCAGCGTCTTTTTTCCTCCTACCCCTAGGTTCCTCAGAACCATTTTTTTGTTTGTTTCCATATATATGTGTTAGCATACAGTATTTGTTTTTCTCTTTCTGACTTACTTCACTCTGTATGACAGACTCTAGGTCCATTCACCTCACTACAAATAACTCAATTTCATTTCTTTTTATGGCTGAGTAATATTCTATTGCATATATGTGCCACATCTTCTTTATCTATTCATCTGTCAATGGACACTTAGGTTGCTTCCACGTCCTGGCTATTGTAAATAGTGCTGCAATGAACATAGTGGTACATGACTCTTTTTGAATTATGATTTTCTCAGGGTATATGCCCAGTAGTGGGATTGCTGGGTCATATGGTAGTTCTATTTTTAGTGTTTTAACGAGCCTCCATACTGTTCTCCGTAGTAGCTGTATCAATTTACATTCCCACCAACAGAGCAAGAGGGTTACCATTTCTCCACACCCTCTCCAGCATTTACTGTTTGTAGATTTTTTTTTTTTTTTTTGCGATACGCGGGCCTCTCACTGCTGTGGCCTCTCCCATTGCGGAGCACAGGCTCCGGATGCACAGGCTCAGCAGCCATGGCTCACGGGCCTAGCCACTCTGCGGCATGTGGGATCTTCCCAGACCGGGGCACAAACCTGTGTCCCCTGCATCGGCAGGCGGACTCTCAACCACTGCACCACCAAGGAAGCCCTTGTAGATTTTTTTTGATTATGGCCCTTCTGACTGGTGTGAGGTGATAGCTCACTGTAGTTTTGATTTGAATTTCTCTAATGATTAGTGATGTTGAGCATTGTTTCATGTGTTTGTTGGCAGTCTGTATATCTTCTTTGGAGAAATGTCTATTTAGGTCTTCTGCCCATTTTTGGATTGGGTTGTTTGTTTTTCTGATATCGACCTGCATGAGCTGCTTCTATATTTTGGAGATCAATCCTTTGTCAGTTGCTTCATTTGCAAATACTTTCTCCCATTCTGAAGCTTGTCTTTTCATCTTGTTTATAGTTTCCTTTGCTATGCAAAAGCTTTTAAGTTTCATTAGGTCCCATTTGTTTATATTTTATTATATTTCCATTTCTCTAGGAGGTGGGTCAGAAAGGATCTTGCTGTGATTTATGTAATAATGTTCTGCCTATGTTTTCCTCTAAGAGTTTTACAGTGTCTGGCCTTACATTTAGGTCTTTAATCCATTTTAAGTTTATTTTTGTGTATGGTGTTAGGAAGTGTCCTAATTTCATTTTTTACATGTAGCAGTCCTGTTTTCCCAGCACCACTTATTGAAGAGGCTGTCTTTTTTCCATTATATATTCTTGCCTCCTTTATCAAAGATAAGGTGACTCTATGTGCAGGGGTTTTTCTCTGGATTTTCTTTCCTGTTCCATTGATCTATATTTCTGTTTTTGTGCCAGCACCATACTCTCTTGATTACTGTAGCTTTGTAATATAGTCTAAATTCAGG
Organism: Mesoplodon mirus; assembly: GCF_964341445.2. Classification (NCBI taxonomy): domain Eukaryota; kingdom Metazoa; phylum Chordata; class Mammalia; order Artiodactyla; family Ziphiidae; genus Mesoplodon; species Mesoplodon mirus. Next base: position 1,598,268 of record NC_138987.1, on the reverse strand, counting down.
GAACATGATTCCTCCAGCTCCATTTTTCTTTCTCAAGTTTGTGTTGGCTATTCGGGGTCTTTTATGTTTCCATACAAATTGTAAAAATTTTTTTCTAGTTCTGTGAAAAATGCCATTGGTAGTTGGATAGGGATTGCATTGAATCTGTACATGACTTTGTATCATATAGTCCTTTTCACAATGTTGATTCTTCTAATCCAAGGCCATGGTATATCTCTCCATCTGTTTGTATCATTTTTAATTTCTTTCATTAGTGTCTTATAGTTTTCTGCATACAGGTCTTTTGTCTCCTTTGGTAGGTTTATTCCTAGGTATTTTATTCTTTATGTTGCAGTGGTAAATGGGAGTGTTTCCTTATTTTCCTTTTCAGATTTTCCATCATTAGTGTATAGGAATGCAAGAGATTTCTGTGTGTTAATTTTGTATCCTGCTACTTTACCAAATTCATTGATTAGCTCTAGTAGTTTTCTGGTAGCATCTTTAGGATTCTCTATGTATAGTATCATGTCATCTGCAAACAGTGATAGCTTTACTTCTTTTCCAATTTGGATTCCTTTTATTTCTTTTTCTTCTCTGATTGCTGTGGCAAAAACTTCCAAAACTATGTTGAATAATAATGGTGAGAGTGGACAACCTTGCCTTGTTCCTAATCTCAGTGGAAATGGTTTCAGTTTTTCAAAATTGAGAACGATGTTGGCTGTGGTTTGTCACATATGGGCTTTATTATGTTGAGAGTTTGCCTTTCTGGAGAGTTTTTATCATAAATGGGTGTTGAATATTGTCAAAAGGTTTTTCTGCATCTGTTGAGATTATCATATGGTTTATATCCTTCAGTTTGTTAATATGGTGTATCACATAGATTGATTTGCATATATTGAAAAATCCTTGCATTCCTGGGATAAAACCCACTTGATCACGGTGTATGATCCTTTTAGTGTGCTGTTGGATTCTGTTTGCTAGTATTTTGGTGAGGATTTTTGCATCTATGTTTATAAGAGATATTGGCCTATAATTTTCCTTTTTTTGTGACATCTTTGTCTGGTTTTGGTATTGGGGTGATCGTGGCCTTGTAGAATGAGTTTCAGAGTCTTCCTCCCTCTGCTATATTTTGGAAGAGTTTGAGCAGGATAGGTGTTAGCTCTCCTCTAAATGTTTGATAGAATTTGCCTATGAAGCCATCTGGTCCTGGGCTTTTGTTTGTTGGAAGATTTTTAATCACAGTTTTGATTTCAGTGCTTGTGATTTGTCTGTTCACATTTACTATTTCTTCCTGGTTCAGTCACAGAAGGTTGTATTTTACTAAGAATTTGTCCATTTCTTCCAGATTGTCCATTTTATTGGCATATAGTTGCTTGTAGTAATATCTCATGACCCTTTGTATTTCTGCAGTGTTACTTGTTACTTTTCATGTCTAATTCTGTTGATTTGAGTCTTTTCCTTTTTTTTTCTTGATGAGTCTGGCTAATGGTTTATCAGCTTCGTATATCTTCTCAAAGAACCAGCTTTTAGTTTTATTGATCTTTGTTATTGTTTCCTTCATTTCTTTTTCATTTATTTCTGATCTGATTTTCATGATTACTTTCCTTCTGCTACCTTTGGGATTTTCTTGTTCTTTCTCTAATTGCTTTAGGTTTAAGGTCAGGTTGTTTATTTGATATTTTTCTTGTTTCTTGAGGTAGGAGTTTATTTCTATAAACTTCCCTCTTAGAACTGCTTTTGCTGCATCCCATAGGTTCTGAGTTATCGTATTTTCATTGTCATTTGTTTCTAAGTATTTTTGATTTCTTCAGTGATATCTTGGTTATTTAGTAGTGTACTGTTTAGCCTCCATGTGTTTGTATTTTTTACATTTTTTCCCTGTAATTCATATCTAGTCTCATAGCATTGTGGTCAGAAAATATACTTGATATGATTTCAGTTTTCTTAAATTTACCAAGGCTTGGTTTGTGACCCAAGATATGATCTATCCTGGACACTGTTCCATGAGCACTTGAGAGGAAAGTGTATTCTGTTGTGTTTGGATGAAATGTCCTATAAATATCAGTTAAATTCGTCTTGTGTAATGTATCATTTAAAGCTTGTGTTTTGTTATTTATTTTCTTTTTGGATGACCTGTCCATTGGTGTGAGTGGGGCGTTAAATTCCCCTACTATTAACGTGTTACTGTCGATTTCCCCTTTTATTGCTGTTAGCGTTTGCCTTATGCTGAGGTGTTCCTATGTTGGGTGCATAAATATTTACAGTTGTTATATCTTCCTCTTGTGTTGATCCCTTGATCATTTTGTAGTGTCCTTCTTTATCTCTTTTAATAGTCTTTATTTTAAAGTCTATTTTGTCTGATATGAGAATTGCTACTCCAGATTTCTTTTGATTTCCATTTGCATGGAATATCTTTTTCCATCGCCTCACTTTCAGTCTGTATGTGTCCCTAGGTCTGTAGTGGGTCTCCTGTAGACAGCATATATATGGATCTTGTTTTTGTATCCATTCAGTCATTCTATGTGTTTTGGTTGGAACATTTAATCCATTTACATTCAAGGTTGTTATCGATATGTATGTTCCTATTATCATCTTATTAATTGTTTGGGGTTTGTTTTTGTAGGTCTTTTCCTTCTCTTGTGTTTCCTGCCTAGAGAAGTTCCGTTAGAATTAGTTGTAAAGCTGGTTTAGTGGTGCTGAATTCTCTTTATCTTTTGTTTGTCTGTAAAGCTTTTAATTTCTCTGTCGAATCTGAATGAGATCCTTGCTGGGTAGAGGAATCTTGGATGTAGGTTTTTCCCTTTCATCACTTTAAATATGTCCTGCCACTCCCTTCTGGCTTGCAGAGTTTCTGCTGAATGATCAGCTATTAATCTTATGGGGATTCCCTTGTATGGTATATGTTGCTTTTCCCTTGCTGCTTTTAATATTTTTTCTTTGTATTTAATTTTTGATAGTTTGATTAATATGTGTCTTGGCATGTTTCTCCTTGGGTTTATCCTGTATGGGACTCTCTGCATTTCCTGGACTTGATTGACTATTTCTTTTCCCATATTAGGGAAGTTTTCAACTATAATCTCTTCAAATATTTTCTCAGTCCCTTTCTTTTCCTCTTCTTCTGGGACCCCTATAATTTGAATGTTGGTGTATTTAATTTTGTCCCAAGGTCTCTGATACTGTCCTCCATTCTTTTCATTCTTTTTTTCTTTATTCTGGTCTGCAGTAGTTATTTCTACTATTTTATCTTCCAGGTCACTTATCCATTCATCTGGCTCAGTTATTCTGCTCTTGATTCCTTGTAGAGAATTTTTAATTTCATTTATTGTGTTGTCCATCATTGTTTGCTCTTTAGTTCTTCTAGGTCTTTGTTTAATGTTTCTTCTATTTTCTCCATTCTATATCCAAGATTTTGGATCATCTTTACTATCATTACTCTGAATTCTTTTTCAGGTAGACTGCCTATTTCCTCTGCATTTGTTTGGTCTGGTGGGTTTTTGCTTTTCTCCTTCATCTGCTGCATATTTCTCTCTCTTCTCATTTTCCTTAACTTACTGTGCTTGGGAGTCTCCTTTTCACAGGCTGCAGGTTCATAGTTCCCATTGTTTTTGGTGTCTGCCCTGAGTGGGTGAGGTTGGTTCAGTGGGTTGTGTAGGCTTCCTGGTGGAGGGGACTGGTGCCTGTTTTCTGGTGGATGGAGCTGGATCTTCCCTTTCTGGTGGGCAGAAGCACGTCCGGTGGTGTGTTTTGGGGTGTCTGTGGACTTATTATGATTTTAGGCAGCCTCTCGGCTAATGGGTGGGGTTGTGTTCCTGTCTTGCTAGTTTCTTGGCATAGGGCGTCCAGCACTAGTGCTTGCTGGTCATTGAGTGGAGCTGGGTCTTAGCGTTGAGATGGAGATCTCTGGGAGAACTCTTGCCCAATGATATCAATTGGGACTGTGATGTCTCTGGTGGTCCAGTGTCCTGAACTCGGCTCTCCCACCTCAGAGGCTGAGGCCTGACACCTGGCCGGAGCACCAAGGCTCTGTCAGCCACACGACTCAGAAGAAAAGGGAGAAAACAAACAAACAAACAAATAAATAAATAAAATAGAATAAAGTTATAAAAATTTTTTAAATATTATTAAAACAAAAAAATAAAAACATAATTAAAATAAGGAAGAGAGCAACCAAGTCAATAAAGAAATCTATCAATGACAATAAACTCTAAATACTAAACTACAACAAACATAAAACCAGAAACAAATTATATGCAGAAAGCAAACCCCAAATCTACAGCTACTCCCAAAGTCCACCACCTCAATTTTGGGTTGATTTGTTGTCTATTCAGGTATTCCACAGTTGCAGGGTACATCAAGTTGATTGTGGAGCTTTAATCCACTGCTTCTGAGGCCGCTGGGAGAGATTTCCCTTTCTCTTCTTTGTTCGCACAGCTCCCAGGGCTCAGCTTTGGATTCGGCCCCGCCTCTGCATGTAAGTCACCTGAGGGTGTCTTTTCTTCACTCAGACAGGATGGGGTTAAAGTAGCAGCTGATTACGGGGCTCTGACTCACTTAGGCTGTGGGAAGACAGGGGTACAGAATGCGGGGCAAGCCCTCAGTGGCAGAGGCCAGCATGACGTTGCAGCAGCCTGGGGCACACACTGTGTTCCCCCCAGGGAAGTTGTCCCTCGACCATGGGACCCTGGCAGTGGCAGGCTGCACAGACTCCCGGGAGGGGAGGTGTGGATAGTGACCTGTGGTTGCACACAGGATTCTTGGTGGCTGCAGTAGCAGCCTTAGCATTTCATGCCCGTCTCTGGTGTCTACGCTGATAGCCACAGATCTCGCCCATCTCTGAAGCTCGTTTAGTCAGTGTTCTGAATCGTCTCCTCGTGCGACCCAAAACAATTGTCCCTTGACTCTTAGGCAGTTCCAGACTTTTTCCCGGACTCCCTCCCATTTAGCTGTGGTGCAATAGCCTTCTTCAGACTGTGTTTATGCAGCCAACCCCAGTCCTCTCCCTGGGATCTGAACTCTGAAGTCTGAGCCTCAGCTCCCAGCCTCCACCAGCCCTGGTGGGTAAGCAGACAATCCTGTCAGGCTGGTGAGTGTTGGTCGGCACTGATCCTCTGTGCAGGAATGTCTCAGCTTTGCCCTCTGCACCCCTGTTGCTGCACTCTCTTCCATGCCTCCAAACCTTGCACCCACCCACCCCACGTCTCCACCAGTGAAAGGGCTTTCTAGTCTGTGGAAACTTTTCCTCCTTCACAGCCCCATCCCAGAGGTGCAGGTCCCATCCCTATTCTTTTGTCTGTGTTTTTTCTTTTGCCCTACCCACGTACGTGGGGAGTTTCTTGCCTTTTGGAAAGTCTGATGTTTTCTGCCAGAGTTCAGTAGGTGTTCTGTAGGAGTTGTTCCCCATGTAGATGTATTTTTGATGTATTTGTGGGGAGGAAGGTGATCTCCACGTGTTACTCCTCTGCCATCTTGAAGGTCCTCTCTGGATATAACTTTTAAGTGTAGTATAATATGGTTCCAAGTCTAATGTATTATCTATTCCTATGACTACTTAGCTCAGTGCTTTAATGAAGTCAAGTTAAGTGTCTCAGTTTAATTTCTTCTTCTTGACTTAACTGGTAGAATTCTGCCAGTGACAAGTGAGAATAGTAAGAGAGACCAAAAGATTAAGGGCAAATACCTTGCCATAACTAATTTTTGGTCAGTAGTATCGTCTTTTTTAGAACCTAATTATGAATTGGAGAAAGTGACAATTTAGCTTTTTATATCTTATGCCTGTGTTGAAAGAAAGGTAACTTGAGTAGAAAAATCTAAGCCACAAATAAAATGACACCTAACAAAACCTCACAGGGTACTAGTAAATAGTTTCTGCTGTTGACCATATATTATATTTACCATTACAAACTTTTGTAAATTGAGTTCAACCATTTTCCCTTTTCCTGAAAGAAAAACCAAATAATGAATATAAAAAATGAATGGATATCAAGGCACAAGGAACGTTATATAATACAAATTACAAAACTGCAGTGTAGTTATACAAAATTATGATCTTCATGAGATAAGATGAGTTTGTATTCAGCCAAAAGCAGAGTCTGAATCAGCTGGATTAAATAATGGTCTTTCTTTAAAAAAGGCAATCTTTTTATAAAACAGCTTTCGTAAAAGTTTTGCAGAAGTTATCGGTAGTCTACATAACTTTACACATTTATTTAAAAATCTAAGTTAAACAAGGTTGACTAAGGAAGTTAGAAATGGAGCTTTCCAAAATAGAATCTAGAGGAAAGACTGTCAGTAGGCTCCAGACATATGGATTGGTAAGATTTCAAGACATATGAAGCAGTTTAAATATTTCCAAGTATTTGATATCACTGATTCAAAGTCTCAGAGTCAGTGCTGACCAGACTGGGTGTGTGTTCCAAGATTCCCAACCTAATGCCAATCTCTTGGGAAAAAATCTCTCATAAGAGCCCTCCATACACTGCTCTGAAAACTTCACCTGGCCACCATAAAGCTTTAAAATATCATTAGCAGAATTCTTTTTCAAAAGAACCAGAAATTTTCAGTGACATGCCTTAGAACATTGCTTTCTTTGCTCTTTGGTGCATATAGATGTGGTATCAGTAGTTTCAATCTGTTTCTTTGCTCCCTTATGAAAATAGCTTGTCTGAGAAGTCCTTCTTTTCTTTAGAAATTATGACTATTTCAGTTCACAATTTGAGATCCTATAATCTCTAAGCAAGCTCTTACGTTAGTTCTTTAATCAGAAAATGTCTCTGCTGAACAAAGTTTTGTTATTAATATGCAAATGAATGCTGTAATGCAGATGACACTTTTCCCCAAACCACATTCAATTAACATACCAATAACTTTAGATTCTCCTAGTGTAATCAGAATTAGTGTTTTACATGACAGATTTTTTAACACTTCTTAGGTTGTGAGAAGAAAGAATCTGAAGCCATCGTTTATTATCGTGATGCAAATGCAAAACATATAGATTGAGAGAATGGAAGAAAATGGCCAAAAATGACAAAAATACAGCAATGTTATAAATACTCTTATTCAGGTTTCTTAATTGACTGCTGAACCAGGGAACCACATAACTTACCTTAAAGAAGGCACTTCATATTAAAATTAACAATTGTACCCATCTGTTATAATAGAATTATATAAACAAGTTCCTTTCTACCCTACACATGAAATGGAAACAGCAACAAAAAAAAAGAAAATCACAACAGATTATATGGTAAACTGCTGCAATTCTGTGTCACCTAAAACAAATTTATATCATTGAAGCATTTTAAGAGATTAATGTTCAAAATTAAAAATTAACCTGAAAACATTGTCTTCAGACTCTCCATAAGTGGAACAGAAGTTCTTCAGCTTCTAAGCATGTTACTGATCAATGTTTGTGACTAAAGTATTGTCTACCTGCCATGAGGCAGGTTTAAATGAACATGGAATGAAACACTGAAGTCTCTTGTTTTATTTTCTCTGTGTTGGGAAATAATTTTGTGAAATTTATTCAGCAACAACTTACTTGTCACTTATTTTATTATAGTCAGTAATATAGATTCTGGGGCAGTAGTCTAAAAAAAATATCTTTTAGTACTCAAATGTAGCTCTTTTTTATGGTGGATATCTTTTTTATTTAACTTCCATTTTTATTTTTACTTATTTATTTTTTATATCTTTATTGGAGTATGACTGCTTTATGATGGTGTGTTAGATTCTACTGTACAACAAAGTTAATGAGCTATATGTATACGTATGTCCCCATATCCCCTCTCTCTTGAGCCTCCCTCCCACCCTCCCTATCCCACCCCTCTAGGTCATCACAAAGCATCGAGCTGATCTCCCTGTGCTATGCAGCTGCTTCCCACTAGCCATCCATTTTACATTTGGTAGTGTACATATGTCGATGCTACTCTCTCACTTCTTCCCAGCTTCCCCTTCCCCCACTGCGTCCTCAAGTATATTCTTTACATCTGTGTTCTTATTGCTGTCCTGCCACTAGGTTCATCAGTACCATTTTTTTAGATTCCATATATGTGCATTAACATACAGTATTTGCTTTTCTCTTTCTGACATACTTCGGTCTGTATGGCAGACTCTAGATCCATCCACCTCATGGCAAATAACTCAGTTTTGTTCCTTTTTATGGCTGAGTAATATTCCATTGTATATATATGCCACACCTTCTTTATCCATTCATCTGTTGATGGACACTTAGGCTCCTTCCATGTCCTGGATACTGTATATACTGCTGCAGTGAACATTCTGGTACATGACTTTTTGAATTATGGTTTTCTCAGGGTATATGCCCAGTAGTGGGATTGCTGGGTAGTATGGCAGTTCTATTTTTAGCTTTTTAAGGAACCTCCATACTGTTCTCCATAGTGGCTGTATCAATTTACATTCCCACCAACAGTGCAAGAGGGTTCCCTTTTCTCCACACCCTTTCCAGCATTTATTGTTTGTAGATTTTTTGATGATGGCCTTTCTGACTGGTGTGAGGTGATACCTCATTGTGGTTTTGACTTGCGTTTCTCCAGTGATTAGTGACATTGAGCAACCTTTCATGTATTTGTTGGCAATCTGTATGTCTTCTTTGGAGAAATGTCTGTTTAGGTCTTCTGCCCATTTTTGATTGGGTTGTTTGTTTTTATGATATTGAGCTGCATGAGTTGTTTATATATTTTGGAGATTAATCCTTTGTCAGTTGATTCGTTTTTAAATACTTTCTCCCATTCTGAGGGTTGTCTTTTGGTCTTGTTTATGGTTTCCTTTGCTGTGCAAAAGCTTTTAAGTTTCATTAGGTCCTATTTGTTTATATTTTATTTTATTTCCATTTCTCTAGGAGGTGGGTCAAAAAGGATCTTACTGTGATATATGTCATAGAGTGTTCTGGCTATGTTTTCCTCTAAGAGTTTTACAGTGTCTGGCCTTACATTTAGGTCTTTAATCAATTTTGAGTTTATTTTTGTGTATGGTGTTAGGAAGTGTTCTAATTTCATTTTTTACATGTAGCTGTCCAGTTTTCCCAGCACCGCTTATTGAAGAGGCTGTCTTTTCTCCATTGTATATTCTTGCCTCCTTTGTCAAACATAAGGTGATGCTATGTGTGGGCATTTATCTCTGGACTTTCTATCCTGTTCCATTGATCTATATTTCTGTTTTTGTGCCAGTACCATACTCTCTTGATTACTGTAGCTTTGTAATATAGTCTGAAGTCAGGGACCTTGATTCCTCCAGCTCCTTTTTTCTTTCTCATTGTTGCTTTGGCTATTCGGGGTCTTTTCTGTTTCCATACAAATTGTGAATTTTTTTGTTCTAGCTCTGTGAAAAATGCCATTGGTAATTTGATAGGGATTGCATTTAATCTGTAGATTGCTTTGGGTAGTATAGACATTTTCACAATGTTGATTTTTCCAATCCAAGAACATGGGATCTCTTTCCATCTCTTTGTATCATCTTTGATTGCTTTCATCTGTGTCTTACAGTTTTCTGCATTCAGGTCTTCTAACTCCTTAAGTAGGTTCATTCCTAGGTATTTTATTCTTTTTGTTGCAATAGAAAATGGGAGTGTTTCCTTAATTTCTCTTTCTAGGTTTTCATCATCATTGTATAGGAATGCAAGAGATTTCTGTGCATTAATTTTGTATCCTGCAAATTTACCAAATTCATTGATTAGCTATAGTAGTTTTCTCTTGGCATCTTTAGGATTTTCTATGTCTTCTGCAAACAGTGACAGTTTTACTTATTTTCCAATTTGGATTCATTTTATTTCTTTTTCTTCTCTGATTGCCATGGCTAAAACTTCCAAAACTATTTTTTTTTTTTGCTGAATAATATCTTAGAGGAAATGCTTTCAGTTTTTCACCATTGAGAATGATGTTGGCCACGGGTTTGTCATATATGGCTTTTATTATGTTGAGGTAGATTCCCTCTCTGCACACTTTCTCTAGAGTTTTTATCATAAATCAGTGTTGAATTTTGTCAAAAGCTTTTTCTACATCTATTGAGATGATCATATGGTTTTTATTCTTCAGTTTGTTACTATGGTGTATCACATTAATTGATTTGCGTATATTGAAGAATCCTTGCATTCCTGGGATAAACCCCACTTGATCATGGTGTATGATCCTTTTTATGTGCTCTTGGATTCTGTTTACTGGTATTTTGTTGAGAATTTTTGCATCTATGTTCATCAGAGATATTGCCCTGTAATTTTCATTTTTTGTGATAACTTTGTCTGGTTTTGGTATCAGGTTGATGGTGGCCTCATAGAATGAGTTTGGGAGTGTTCCTCCCTCTGCTATATTTTGGAAGAGCTTGAGAAGCTTAGGTGTTAGCTTTTCTCTAAATGTTTGATAGAATTCACCTCTGAAGCCATCTGGTCCTGGGCTTTTGTTTGTTGGAAGATTTTTAATCACAGTTTCAATTTCAATGCTTGTGATTGGTCTATTTATATTTTCTATTTCTTCCTGGTTCACTCTTTGAAGGTTGTGCATTTCTAAGAATTTGTCCATTTCTTCCAGTTTGTCCATTTTATTGGCATATAGTTGCTTGTAGTAATCTCTGATGATCCTTTGTATTTCTGTGGTGTCAGTTGTTACTTCTGCTTTTTCATTTCTAATTATGTTGATTTGAGTCTTCTCCCTTTTTTTCCTGATGAGTCTGGCTAATAGTTTATCAATTTTGTTTATCTTCTCAGAGAACCAGCTTTTAGTTTTATTGTTCTTTGCTATTGTTTTCTTCATTTCTTTTTCATTTATTTCTGAGCTGATCTTTATGATTTCCTTCCTTTTGCTAACTTTGGGGTGGTTTTTGTTCTTTTTTCTCTAATTACTTTAGGTGTAAGGTTAGGTTGTTTATTTGAGATTTTTCTTGTTTCTTGAGGTAGGCTTGTATAGCTATAAACTTCCCTCTTAGAACTGCTTTTGCTGCAACCCATAGGTTTTGGAACGTTGTGTTTTTGTTGTCATTTGTCTCTCGGTATTTTCTGATTTCCTCTTTGATTTCTGCAGTGATCTCTTGGTTGTTTAGTACCGTATTGTTTAGCCTCCATGTGTTTGTATTTTTTACAGATATTTTCCTGTAATTGATATCTAGTTTCATAGCATTGTGGTCAGAAATGTTGCTTGATACGATTTCAATTTTCTTAAATTTACTAAGGCTTGATTTCTGACCCAAGATATGATCTATCCTGGAGAATGTTCCATGTGCACTTGAGAAGAAAGTGTAATATGCTGTTTTCAGATGGAATGTCCTATAAATATCAATTAAATCTATCTGGTCTATTGTGTCACTTAAAGCTTGTGTTTCCTTATTTATTTTCATTTTCGATGATCTGTCCATTGGTGTAAGTGGAGTGTTAAAGTCACCTACTATTTTTGTGTTAATGTCGATTTCCCCTTTTATGGCTACTAGCATTTGCCTTATGTATTGAGGTGCTTCTATGTTTGAGGCATGGATATTTACAATTGTTGTATCTTCTTCTTAGATTGATCGCTTGATCATTATATAGTGTCCTTCTTTGTCTCTTGTAGTAGTCTTTATTTTAAAGTCCGTTTTGTCTGATATAAGTGTTTCTACTCCAGCTTTCCTTTGATTTCCATTTGCGTGGAATATCTTTTTCCATCCCCTCGCTTTCAGTGTGTATGTGTCCCTAGGTCTGAAGTGGGTCTCTTGTAGACAGCATGTACATGGGTCTTGTTTTGTTTCCATTCTGCCACTCTTTTTCTTCTGTTTGGGGCATTTAATCCATTTACATTTAAGGTAATTATTGATATGTGTGTTCCTATTACCATTTTCTTAATTGTTTTGTTTTTGTTTTTGTAAGTCTTTTCCTTCTTTTGTGTTTCCTGTGTAGAGAAGTTCCTTTAGCATTTTTGTAAAGCTGGTTTGTTGGTGCTGAATTCTCTTAACTTTTGCTTGCCTCTACATGTTTTGATTTCTCTGTCAAATATTAATGAGATACTTGCTGGGTAGAGTAATCTTGGTTGTAGTTTTTTCCCTTTCGTCACTTTAAATATATCTTGCCCCTCCCTTCTGGCCTGTAGAGTTTCTGCTGAAAGATCCTCTCTTAACCTTATAGGGATTCCCTTTTATGTTATTTGTTGCTTTTCCCTTGTTACTTTTAATATTTTTTCTTTGTATTTAATTTTTGTTAGTTTGATTATTATGTGTCTTGGTTTGTTTCTCCTTTGGTTTCTCCTGTATGGGACTCTCTGTGCTTCCTGGATTTGATTGATTATATCATTTCCCATGTTGGGGAAGTTTCCCAGTATAATCTCTTCAAATATTTTCTCAAAGCTTTCTCTTTTCTTCTTTTTCTGGGACACCTATAATTCAAATGTTGGTGCACTTAATGTTGTCCCATAGTTCTCTGAGGCTGTCTTCCATTCTTTTCATTCTTTTTTCTTTATTCTGCTCTGTGGTAGTTTTTTCCAACATTCTATCTTCCAGCTCACATATCTGTTCTTCTGCCTTAGTCATTCTGCTCTTGATTCCTTCTAGAGTATTTTTAATTTCAGTTATTTTGTTGTTCATTACTGTTTGCTCTTTAATTCTTCTAGCTCCTTGTTAAAAGTTTCTTGTATTATCTCTATTCTATTTTCAAGATTTTGGAACTTTTTACTATCATTACTCTGAATTCTTTTTTGGGTAGTTTGCCTTGTTCCTCTTCATTTATTTTGTCTTTTGTGTTTTTATCTTGCTTCTTTGCCTGCAAGATATTTCTCTCTCTTCTCATTTTGTCTAATTTACTGTATTTGAGGTCTCCTTTTCCAAGGCTGCAGGGTCGTAGTTCCTCTTGCTTCTGTTCTCTGCCCCAGCTAGTGATGTTTGTCCAGTGGCTTTCGTAGACTTCCAGATCGGAGGGACGGGTATCTGTGTTCTGATGGGTGGAGCTGAGTCTTTTCCCTCTGATGAGCAGGACCATGCCATGTAGTGTGTTTTGGGCTGTCTGTGAGCTTAATATGACTGGGTAGTCTGTGTGCTGATGGGTGGATTTGTGTTCTTGTCTTTTTTGTTGTTTGGTGGGAGGCATCCAGCACCTGGAGCTGCTGGCAGTTGGATAGAGCCGTGTCTCAGATTCAGATAGAGGCCTCTGTGAGAGCTCTCAGCAATTATTCTTCCCTTAGGCCAGGAATTCTCTAGTAATCCAGAGTCCTGGACTCAGTGCTCCCACCCCAGAGCCTCAGACCCAACTTCTGGTCGAGTGACTAAGACCCCGTAAGTCACTCATCCCTGAAATAAAGGGGAGTAAAAAAAGAAAAAAAGAAAAAGACTTACAAAACCCCAGGCAAATGGCAAAAAAGTAAAGTCAAACAAACAGAAACAGGAACAAGGAAACATGCACACACACAAAAGAAACAAAAGCAGGGCCAAATAAATCAAAAAGCAAGAGGACAACCAGAAAAACGAAAGGACCCAAAAACGAAATCCAACAGTTAAAAAGAAAGCTGACAAAAACACAAAATCAAAAAACAAAACGAAAGCAGAGTGCCAACTGAAGAATGAAGCAAAGAAACAAAACAACCCAAAAAAACAGATTAAAAAAAGGTAAAGGGGGATCAAAGAAAGAACAACAGAAAAGAATGTAAAAATAGAAATGTTAAAAAATATATAAAATATAAAATATATTAAGAAAAAAAACACAAACAAAACCCCAGAGAAATCATAAAAACAAACAGATAAAAACAGAAACAAGGAAATACACACACATGTAAAAGAAACAAAAACACAACCAAATAAAACAAAAACAAGAGAACAACCAGACAAATAGAAGACTCAAAAACGAAATCAAACAATTAGGATTAAAATTAACAAAAACACAAAACCTTAAAACAAAACCAAAGCAGTGTGCCAACGGAAGAATAATGGAAGGAAACAGAACAAACCTATAAAAATGATTTTAAAATAATAAAAATAAAATAAAAAGGGAAAAAACACAGGACAACAGAAAAGCAAAGTAGAAATGGAAATATATTTAAAAAATTAAAAACATGTTATAAAACTCAGAGATCCCAAACAACTACATAAAAAAAACCTAAAACAACAACAAAAAACAAAGAAACCAAAAAGAAAAAGAAACCAAAAAAATAAGCCAGAGCCAACAACTGATTGAATCAAAACATAGTAGTAATAATTACATAATATAATAATTGTAAAAATTATGTTTCCCTGCGGTCTCTGCTTTAAGTGTTGTTGAACACACCATGAGCCACAGGCCACTTCCACCTCCTCAAGAGGCCCTCCTCTGCCTCTGGGGTGGTCTCTGGACCTGCAGTGGGCCCTGTGGGGACCACTCAGACTCTGATCTGACCCAATTCCTGTGTATGCTTCCCCCAAAGTCCACAGCTGCCAGAGCTAGACCGTTTTCATTTGTGGGTACACTCAATGTCTACTCAGATATTCCATAGACACAGGGTCTACCTAGATGATTATGGGGATTTAATCTGCAGCTTGTGCAGCTGATGGAAAGATTTTCCAGTCTTCTTCCTTAGTTGCCCTGTCCCTGGAGTTCAGCTTTGGTTTTATCCCCACCTCTGCATGTGGTCCACCCACAGGAGTCTGGTCCTGAGGCTGCCTTGGAGCTTTTGGGTCACCCCTGTGAGGACCAGGTGCAAAGGTGGTATGACTCCTTATTTTTTTTGTTTTCGGTTTTTTTTTTGTTTGTGGTACGTGGGCCTCTCACTGTTGTGGCCTCTCCCGTTGCGGAACACAGGCTTCGGACGCGCAGGCTCAGCAGCCACGGCTCACGGGCCCAGCCACTCCGTGGCACGTGGGATCTTCCCGGACCAGGGCACGAACCCATGTCCCCTGCATTGGCAGGCAGACTCTCAATGACTGCACCACCAGGGAAGCCCTGACTGCTTGTCTTGTGGGAGCCCCGGTGGCGCCAGATGCACAGGGAAACCGGCGGCCATGGGCGCAAGAGATATGGCCCTAGTGAGGGCCTTTTCTGGCATCTGGCAACCAGCGTATGAGAGCCAGCCCAGAGCGGGCTTGTTTTACTGTCATCAGCAGGTGCCAGTGTGTGGGGAGAGAGAGGTTACAATAGTGGTTCCTCCCCCAGTGTGTGACTCAGCAGTAGAGCCCTGCTTCCATGGCAGTCCAGTTTTCCTCCATAGGCACTCCCTGCTGCAGATTTCCTCCCTCCCATCTGCTCAGTCCATCTCCCCACAGCCAACAGCAGTTCTCGCTCGAGCCAGTTCTCCAATCCCCATGCACCAGCTTCCAGCCCCCCTCGCACACCTGAGAACACACGCCCCACTCCGGGGCACGTAGGGCTGCAGTATGGACCATCTGTGTATTTCTCACTCTGTCCCGTCTGCCACAGATCGTCGGCTTCACCCTCTTCTGACAGCCTCAAATGCTTCCTTCTGTCCCCGTCGATTTCCCCGTCAGAGAGGGGGTTTCCCTGAGTTCCGGAATCTCTCCTCTGCTTCAGCTCCCCCGCCCCAGGGTGCAGATCCCATCCTGCTTCCTCTCCTTCTCTTCTCCCTTCTTTTTTCCATCCTACCCAGTTATGCAGGGATATTTATACCTGGTGTCCAAGGTGTCCTTTCTACCTGGTGTACAAGGTCTTCTAGTTTTCTTCTGGTGTTCTGTGAGAATTGTTGCATCTGTAGATGTATTCCTGATACATCCATGGAGAGAAATGAACTCCATGCCCACCTACTCCTCAGCCACCTTGAATCTCCTTGGATATCATTTTAAAGGATCTAACTTATATTTCGTAATACAAAATGCTACTATCATAGGTGTAAAAATAGTTTTGTGGGCTTTTTTTTTTATCAATTTCTTTGAATTGCTCCATATGTTCTATCACACAAAGTTTTGAGCGTTCAAATATATCAGTTTCGAAAACAATTGTAAAGGTTTGTGTCAGCTTGTTTGCCAGTGTACTTACTATTTTCTGAGAAGTGTTGACTTTGATAACAGTTTCTCCTGGGGAAAAGGCTGGCACCCCATTTCCCTGTTCTAGTATTCAATGTGAATCTAAATCATGCAAGAACATAAAAATCACTCTACTGAACATTTCTGGTACTCATAATCAGCACTTATGTCATTAGTATTAAATGGATCAGGGTAGCTGCTCTGTAGTCAAAAACAAAGATTTCACATTCATTTGAATTTCAACATATTTCTTACTTCAAACATTAATTTGGCAGCAATCTGTTTCAGACATAATGTGAAGTAGAGACATTCCAAACAGAAAGTTGATACCTCCCTGAATTAATTGTAGTACTCCCCACACTCAGTACACAAAAAACTTGAAATATATAATTTTAAACATATCACACTTCAGCCTAGTACTTCACATGTGCCTGATGTGTTTTATTAAGGTATTATTTTTGCCACACACACAACTGATATCCAATACACTGCCATCCAAGAGCAGATCAGCAACATAACTTTCAACAGCTCCTATTGGCCTGCTGCTCTTTGCTATAATTGCTCTTAGAGAAGTACCACATTCCCTGAAGACATTACCCTGCACTTTTTATGTGCACATATTATTTTTAGCTCTAGCAAGAGTGTGAAGAGTGTTTACCTTTATGTAGGAAGGAACTAGAGAGGCAAGAAGGACAGAATCCCAGGGATGTGAGGTCCATCGTCCTGTAACCATATATTTGTTTACTTTTGTAGTTGGTGTTGGTCGATTGTTTTGGCGTGTGTATGTGTGTGTGTGTGTGTGTGTGGTGAGGGAGTCATTGGTGATTTTTCTAGAAAAATTAAGTACCATGTAAAAGCACACAAACCCTTGCAAGAATACTTTTCACCTAAAAGCTACCACCCTACATCCCAATTTTAAACCAAATCACATTTTTTGTTAAAATACTTTATGTCAGAAATGAGTGTATTGAATGGAAACTTTTCCATTTTCATTTTATTGGATCTCAAAGCAGCATTTGACTCTTGCTTACTTGCTTATTGTTTGAAGCACACTCCTCACTTGGCTCCATGACACAACCATTCCCTGGCTTTCCTCTTACCTTTCTGTCTACTTCTTGGCACTCCCCAGGCAGACTGACCTTCCTCTACTTGGACTTTTTATGAAGACCGAGGTCATCAGTGTTTCTCAATGTTCCTCCTAGGTAATGTCACCTACTCTTAGAGGGATCTCCCTCTAAGAGTCAGATCTTAAAAATTCAGTTTTCTGTTGAATATCTCTTTTTGGATGTGTCAAAACCGCCTTTGATTGTATATTCCCAAATCATGATCCAGGTTTTCAAATCTGGTCCTTTCTGCTGCTTCCTTTCCAATGAATGGCATCATCATGCATTCAATTTATCAATCCAGAAACCTTACCACTGTCTTCACTAACCTCTCTCACTCTATCCCTGTAATCAAGACATCATTGTCTTTTTGATTGTCTCTCTTAAATACCTTCCAAGTTTATCCACTGTCCTTTTTCACCACCTCTCTCATCCAAGTCTAAGGAACCATTGTTTCTTACAAGGAATACTACAGAGACCTCTCTAGATAGATGGATACATAGATAGATAGGTAGATAGATAGGTAGGTAGGTAGATAGATAAATAGATGATAGATAGATAGATACATAGAGATAGGAATAGACAAGTGATAGATGCACACAACATAGTACTTGCATAGATACATAGATAGACCTTATTTCTCCATATTAAATAAAAATCTTTTTAAAAGGTAATGTCATTATGTTACCTTATCTTTCTCTCCTCTCTCTACCTTCTTTCTCTTACACACACACACACACACACACAGACGTGTGTGCACACTTAACCTTTTCCTTAGTTTCATAATAGGGTACGTTAGATTAATACTCAGAATTTTTCACTATTTTTCCATCACCAATAGAGAATTGGAATATATTTCCCCACTTCTTGACTTTAGATCCAGCCATATGACTTGCTTTGGCCAATAGGTGAAACTGGAAGTGGAAGGGATCCAGTTCCAAGACCAGGTCTTCAGAGGCCTCGGGATTTTCCACCTGACTTTTAGTGCCTCTGCCATCACTAAAAATAGTTGTCCAGGCTAGCCCATGTCTAAAAGGAGAATAAGATACATGAGGAGCAGATCTAAACTGTCCCCCTCAAGCCCCACTCCCCCCTCAAATTTTTGTTTTTTTTGTTTTTGTTTTGTGAGCTAAAGAATCTTACCATTGTATGCTACTGAGATCTTTGTGCTTGTTTGTTATGCAGAGTTATTGAGGTCAGTGCTAACTGATATTTATGGTTTCTTTTCTTTCCAAATATGCAGTAAAATGTCTTAAACATGGCCAAAAAATCCTGTGTAGTTTGTCCCACTACTTCGTGTTTATCCTCCTTTCACACTAAGCTCCCTCTCTCTCCCTGTGTCCAGTAATGGTGGTTTTCTTCCAGTTCTGTGAACTTGCCAGTAAGTTCTCATACTACAGAAACTTACACCTTGTTATGTTTCTTCTCCTTTTTTTACTTAGTTCCTTCTCATCCTTCAGAATGTCAGCTCAAGCACTAATTCTTCAGGATTAGCTTGACATAATTACTATTTGACTTTCGTTTGTGTGATTTTGTAGTTTGTTTCTACCACTGAACTTTAATAAAAACAGGACTGTTTAAGTGTTGAATGAAGTAATTAATGAAAGAGGGGATCCAAGCGCGATGAGTCACAATCAAATGTCACATCAATTACATTTTTGGACACTTGCTAGCCCATAGCATCAACAAAGTTTTTTTGTTTTTTTTTTTTTTGCAAATAGTTACATATGTAGTAAAACAAATTATAAGTGATATAAGATAATTTTGACAAATGCATTCAGAGTTATCTTTTTCTCTTAACTCTAAATAAGTAAAAATTATACATTTCTGCATCAACTTCTCTTTAATACAATAAATCAGGCAAGTTGAGAATCCATTCAGCCTCTTGCTCTGCACTTCCTTGGTGTTCTCCCATGAGATGATTCACTTTATATCAAGAAAAATAGTAACTTCACTTCCAGCATCAACTTAAGGCTTTAGTATTTTCATTTAAATAATAATAGAAGTGAGTTACAAATTTATAGTTTTTCTTCTCACATTCCAGCCCAGGGAACCAAATCATTCCCTATATCACTGAACTGGACTTAAAAATGAGTTCTTTACACCATAATCAGCAGATTCAATATTTGAAATCCTGATGCAAAATTGTCCTTATTTAGAATCAGTCAATAATTTTTTTTTTTTTTTTTTTGCGGTACGCGGGCCTCTCACTGTTGTGGCCTCTCTTGTTGCGGAGCACAGGCTCCGGACATGCAGGCTCAGCGGCCAAGGCTCACGGGCCCAGCCGCTCCACGGCATGTGGGATCTTCCCAGACCGGGGCACGAACCCATGTCCCCTGCACTGGCAGGCGGACTCTCAACCACTGCACCACCAGGGAAGCCCTAGAATCAGTCAATATTTTTAACTACTTTTATCACCTTCTCTTGTTCATACATAATTGTGTGTGCAGATCTGTCTCCCTTACTAGATTGTTAGCTCATCTTAAGGGTAAGAAGTGCATTTTATTAATCTGTGTACCCACCCACCCCACTTCAGTTAAAAAATATATCATAGTTTTAAACATGTAATAAATGATTAGTTTATATTTATTGACATGTTAAACCTTATTAATTATAAGGAATTATCTTTTGCAGTCATACCATGTTAGGGCCGGGACAAAATGCTGGAATTATCTTCATTGCCTCTTTTCATTCCAGAATATCATTCTACCACATTCAAAAATTTCTACTTATTTGAAGTGCATATAATATGATTTTTATACCTCCTTCTCTATTTTTGTCACTTTCTTCCACACACTCCTCAATTTTCTCAAGAACATTTTAGTCCCTTATTCACTGTTTACCCTATTACCCAAACTCTTGGTAACATCCTGATGTATAAATCAACATTTTTATCTCAGAGTAGTTGTGTCATTTCAAAGCCAATGACCTTTATTTCCACCATAGCAAGAACCCACCGATTTAGGCTGATTTTGGACAATTCCAGAAATTTTCTATAACAAAATTGATAATATCTCTCTTTGGTGTTTTTGTCCATCCAGATGTTCAGTTGTTTCCATTCTTCCAGTGAACTTGCATTGTTTCCTCATCGGTCCTCTGGTCCCTCTATTTGTTTCCAGTCACTGCAGCCTATCATTCCCTCCTAGTTTTATAATTGTTTCAATTAACCCTAACTATTTTGATCCACTGTTCCAAATATCCACTCCCCAGCATACTGAATACTCTTAATTCCTTGACTTTTTTTTTTGTTGTTGTTGTTTGTTTGTCTGTTCCTATCTTGCTAGTTTAAATCCCTGGCTAACTTTAAATATCTCTGTTGACTCCTCTTTCTGGAATACTATTGTTTACAAAAATAATGAAACTGATACTCTTGCCATCCCAGCCTCATTGTCTGGAAATGCTTGACATGGTCATGGAGTGCTGAGACTCTGCTACAATAAATAAGTGTTGAAATAAAGAATGGGGTGAAATCATCAAATACTTCAAATTTGATCAAAAGAGATTGAATCTCAGTCTTTAGATAATAGATACTATTTGAAGTTACAAGAAAAACGCAGTGGTATTGCTCAATCTGTTCTAGAGATTAGAAAGTTTTAATCGTGATAATATAAAAAACAATTTAGTACAATGTAAATATATAGTAATATAAAATCAATGGTATACAGGACATGAAGATGATAAAAATAGACTTTATGTTGGGTAGAAGCTAAATATTTTTAAGGGACTATGGTAAAATTATTCCTTAGTTGTGGTTCCCAAACTTGACTGTTTATTATAATCATCTGTGAGACTTTTTTAAAGTGCTGAAACCACAGATCCATCCTTGAAGTTATAATTCTCTAGATCTGCAGTGAGGATGAGGAATCTCCATTTTTCATAAGCATCACTAATCACTGTGATGTATGTACAAGTCTGGGAATCATTACCTTATAGGAAGCAAAAGTCAGGTCACCTTTATTCCTCAATATGTGGAGTTCTACTTCTTTTTTATTTCTCATAATCGGTCATTTTAGGAGAAATGTCTAACCTAAGAGCATTTTCCTATTTATTCTAGTAGAAACTGTTTCTTGTGGGTTGAAAAAGCAGTCCCCTATGGGCCACATTTCCCTCAGTCAGAGATGTTTTGCATTGTCTTGCTGTCAATCACTCTCTCAGTACTAATCACCTATCAATTTCACCTCTCCTGTCAAGTGATTTTTATGGCATCTATGATTTATGTGGCAGGAACTGCATTCCAGAGCAAGGCATTGGCTTTGAACACTGTTTATAGGACTAAGATCTATTTCAATACCTTGCTAGCAATGATTACTCTAAATGCTGTTGGGAAGTAGTTTGAACGGCCTGAGTTTCGGTGGCAATTCTCCCCACATGATCATCAGACAAACTCAGCATGCTGGATTTCTTTTGCCAAAGGGGGTGAACAAATAAACATCCCCAAGTTCAAGTGACTTTGGCTTATAATTCAAAATATACTAAATATTATTCTACCAATTATTAAATGAAAAGGAGAGATTTCAATGCATAGGGCATCAATAATGGTATAATATGATTTATTTTCACTCATTAAAATCTGACCTTATTATCACCTAAATAAAAATATGCACTCAGCACAGGGAGATCAGGTAGGTGGTTGTGACCACCTAGAGGGGTGGGATAGGGAGGGTGGGAAGGAGGGAGACACAAGAGGGAAGAGATATGGGAACATATGTATATGTATAACTGATTTACTTTGTTATAAAGCAGAAACTAACACGCCATTGTAAAGCAATTATTCTCCAATAAAAATGTTAAAAAAAATACGTACTCACCTCTGCAATGATATTTTAAACCTAAAGTCATAAATAAATTAATGTGACTTGGATATTTTGGTCACTAATGATTTGAAAAGCAAATTTACTTAGACCTAAAAAGCAAGTTTCATTTCATCATAAATTAGCTTTCTGGTGGTCCATCAGCAAAATTAAAATGCCTAGTTTGGGGCTTCCCTGGTAGCACAGTTGTGAAGAATCTTCCTGCCAATGCAGGGGGCACAAATTCAAGCCCTGGTCTGGGAAGATCCCACATGCCATGGAGCAACTAAACCTGTGCACTACAACTGCTGAGCCTGTGCTGGAGAGCCTGCAAGCCATAACTACTGAGCCTGTGTGCCACAACTACTGAAGCCTGTGTGCCTAGAGCCTGTGCTCCGCAACAAGAGAAGCCACCACAATGAGAAACCCACGCTCCGCAGCGAAGAGTAATCCCCTCTCACCACAACTAGAGAAAGCCCGCATGCAGCAACGAAGACCCAACACAGCCAAAAAAAAAAAAAAAACCCTAGTTTGGTGGTGCCTGCCACACCAATACCAACAGTTCTCCCTGCTTCCTTCCCTCGAATTACTCAATAAATAAAAAAAAAAATTTCATGTTCTTTTCTGACCTAACATACCTACAGGAAACCAATATACTCATATTAAAACTGTATAATTTGCAAGGTGAGGGGATTTAAGTATTACTCAGTATATCCTGAATTGCTTTAAATCCATCTCCATATCCAAAATTTTGCTACATTATATTATTAATTTCTTCCTGAGGCATGCTCCCCTATTCTTGTCTTGAGAATTATTTAATAGAGCCAGCAAATGCTAAAATATAAACAATATCATTTAATAAAAATTAATAAACAGTACCAAGTATTAAAATTATTTCTAGAACTATCATCTTTTTCTTTTGCAAAAAGTTATTATAATGTAGTTTTTGATGTAGTATTTCAATTTATATTGCCATACCTTACAAGGCCTGTTTACTGGTCTTGGGGAGGGCTGGGGTGGCTGGTAATCTAACCACTCTACCTGAGTAGAATATGTC
The DNA here is from genome assembly GCF_964341445.2 of Mesoplodon mirus. NCBI lineage: Eukaryota > Metazoa > Chordata > Mammalia > Artiodactyla > Ziphiidae > Mesoplodon > Mesoplodon mirus. The sequence continues at coordinate 1,575,436 of NC_138987.1, read as the reverse complement.
ACTTTATCAAAACCATGGCCATGTGAGCCACGCTTAGAGCTGAAGAAATGTCAATCATTGCACCTTATCTCAATAACATTGGAGGACATCTAAGCATACTGTCCAGAGAAATTCTTATTAAAAAGTCTGTCTTTTTCTAAAGTTGCTGAGAGCCTCTCACCCTCAGTTGAGCTCACTTTCCCATATCTCTTCGCAATTTCTTCCTCTAACTTATTGCTATGCCCTCTGCTATGCTGGAGGGGAAAACGTTCAGCCTTCACTCTGTCCATCTTCCTGTGATAATCTGAGTTGCCTTTGTCCTCTCTACCATTCTGCCCTACCACAATCCTCATCATGCAAGTATGGGGAACCAACTTGGTTGGTTCTGCTCACTCAGAACCTCAGTGAGCAAAGAGAGGAGAAAGACTGAGAAGTGCATTAGTAATTTTTGACCCTTTCCACAAAAATATGCAAACAGAAATAGTACAATCAGTTAAATCTTGAGCTCGAAATGCTGGACATCTTAAAAGAAGGGAAGAATTGCTTTCAAAAATATTGAATGCACTTGATAAAATATAAAGTATGTAAGTAAAAGTAAAAGTAATATTATGGTTGCCCTATAGAGTACAATGTATTTTATATTGTAAGGTTTATATATGTTTCTCATCAAATTCATTTTATACATATATATGTATACATATATAATATTTTATCTATATATTATATATTTATGTATAAGTATATGACATTATATATGATTTTTATATATAGTTAGTTACCATATAGTAAACCCCCAAATAGCTTGAGTTTCAAAAGAATACAGCTGTTGGTGACCATATATCTCAATAATAATGGAGCAACCATCTGCCTGTCTTGTTCCACCAAAATTTCTGAAATTTTTACATGGACTTAGCCTTAGTTGTTTAAGGTTGGCATCTAATAAATTATTGAAAATGAGAGAGAGAGAGAAACCGATATATACAGAGAGAGATCTCCTAAGAAGTTCTGCTGGACATCAAGTTTATAGTCTACCTAAATGTTCAAAAGATGGCTGGTATTTAAAGAAATAGCATTCTTAAGTTTTATTTGAAAGATGAAACTTAAAAACTGCAGGTAGAACTAAAAAATGTTACAACTGTTAACACTCTCCTGTTTTTTTTTTCAAATTATCTTTAAATTCCACTCATTAAGTGAAAAATCAAAGATGAAGCATAGACGTATAATTCATTCATTTTTGTTTAACATGACTCCTTGCTAGAAATTTGTAGATCTGAGAATTAAAGTGAAGCCATTATGTGGGAGGAAGGAATATAAACAGAAATGAATAAGAAAATATAGACAGCAATGACAGTCTAAGGCATGGTACTAATGATTCCAATTTTAATTTTTATTTCTTTAGAGATAGTCTTCATCATACATCTAAATAGCTTCAAGCCAAAGCCACAAAGATCATTTAAGTATCAGAAAGTATCCGATATAGTATTTAAAATCATGTGATTATATTCTGATCTACTGATTTAGCCCTGGGGTACCCAGTCTGTCACTCCATTAGTGATTACTGATATTGTTAATTAGCAATTATCCCTTGAAGTGATCCTTAGAGATTTGAAGAATCAGCACTACAGCCCAAGTTATTTCTACTAACTTATTCTATAGGTGTTACTTCTTTTATTTTATACAAAGCTTTCCATAGCCACATGCCTTGGAAAAGACTAATTAAAATCACTGAAGGAAATATGATCAGCCAGACAAGGTAGAAAATAAATCTAGGGAAAAATCATTTAATACTTGCTGCATTTTTGTAATCAAATGCTTTTCTTATATGCTGCAAATATATTTCACTAGAAATTATTAAGCAGAGGTAGTGTGATTTTCTCCATTTTATTTTCATGTATAATATGTTTAAATGTTCAATAAATAAAATAAAAATCACATATATTAAGTAGGAAAAAAACTAACAAGACTTTATTCTAGATAGTAGGATGTACATAAAGAAGTAAGATGTATATTTAGTAGGCTGAGTAGCTTGCTCTAAATCAAGGTGATTACCAGAATTATTTCCAGGCAACAGAGATCCACAGGAGGGAAGAGTGTGGCCAGGTTAGGCCTTGATATCTATCTAATAAGCCTAAGGTCAAAAAACATATATTCCATTTATAAAGACAATGTGACTACCACTTCCAAATAGTGAATCATAGCTCAGCAAGCTTCCTCAAAATGTATCTCTTTATGTAAAGCATAGTCCCAAAACTAAAAATCTGGAAATCAAAATAGGTGATTCTCTTTAATAATTATATCCACACTTAATTTTAGTCAGCATTTATGTCTTATATAGTTTCTGGAACCTGAAATTACACTTTTCCTCACTTTAGAAGGGAAACGGAAATTAATGATTTTTAAAGTCATTACCCTTATTTAACTAAACTATGCTACTAAAAGTATAATTTTCAATCACACACACACACACACACACACATACAATTACATATTCAGAATCCTGGAGCTTTTGTACCAGTTATTACTGGAGAGAAGCCTCAAAAGTATCATCATGATGCAACTATTTTTCATTTTATATAATTTTATTTTAAATTATATTTATTCAGTTTCTAAAATCTGTTTTGTTGGGGTTTTTTAAAGCAACAATTTTCAAAGTGCTCTCTTATATTATGGATTTAGTTCTTCATTTTTATCTTTGAATATTTCAAACATTTATTTTAAAGTTTTTTTCAGATTGCTTTGTTAGCACCAGCTTATCACTTGTGAATGCTCCAGTGACTTATTCTCAAGACAGTAATACCATCTTGTGATCTCGAATTTTTGCCAGTTCATCCTCAGAAGAACAGCCTCTTAAACATTTCTACATACATTATCACTGGAAGGCCAAGGTGATCTTATGATGTTATTTTGCAGTCACTAAAGGCCGTACAGAACATAAGTGTATATTTTTAGGTATATAAAATGGAGAATATTTCTAAATTGAATGTAAGAAACAGAAACACTGAAGTTATGGAGACTCATCTGGAGGCATGTGGCTAGTCTGTAGAATTTCTGAAATGAGTTTGTGATTAAATTTCCTACATTCAACAGGAGCATTTCTTTGCATGTGTGGGGATCAGGTAGGAGTTCACAGTAGGACTAACTTTAATGATCTTAGTGGTTTGACCAAATATCTGAAATATTTTTCAAGGCACTACATCTTCTCAATTTCTACGTTCTTGGAAGTGTATGTATGTGTTCTGAAAGATGCAGTTACAGTTTTTTCTCAATATACTAAAAGAATAACAGGGAAATATCCTTCCTCAAATCACATGAAGAAACAGAGAACAATTTGAATTAAGATATTACTGAATATCACAATGCTTAAAATAATGGCCTATGGAGTCAGAGACTTGGGTTTGTCACCTGTAAGCTATGTGATGGGCAAGTTACTAAATTTATCAGTAGAATTATATGTCAAATGAGAGCAATTGTAACTTCCTTATTAGGCTATTGCATAATTTCTTTGTATTACTCTGGGCTCTCCAGAGAAACAGAACCAATAGGACCTCTCTCATATAGATACATGGATATAGATAGATACAGATATAGATATATTGCTATCTATCTAGAATCTATCTATCTCTCTATCTATCGAAGAGATAATACTTATTTAGAAGAATTCACTCACACAGTTCTAAAGGCTGGCCATTCAAAATATGTAGGGCTGGCTGGCAGGCTGGAGACTGTGGTAAGAGTTGATGTTGCAGTCTTGAGTCTGAATTTTGCAGGGCAGCAAGCTGGAAACGAGGCAGGGTTTCTGTGTTATAGTCACAAAGACAATCCCTCTGAGGGTGCTGAGGAGAATCTGTTCCATTCCTCTCCCCTACATTCTGCTGGTTTTCTGGCAATTTTTAGTATTCCTTGGCTTGTACTTCTCTGCTTTCGTCTTCACATGGCATTTTCTCTGTATCCTATTTTATTTTTATAAGAACACATTTATATTGGAATTAGGGCCCATCTTAATGACCCTTTCTAAACTAATTACATCTGCAACAATCCTATTTCCAAATAAGGTCACTTTCTCAGGTTCTAGCAGTTAGAGCTATAAGATATGAATTTGGGGTGTCCACAATTTAACTCATAGTATCCCTGTAACAGAAACCACTCAGTAAATGATAGGTACTGTTTTTGAACATGGTCAAATATTTAAGGAAGACTGAAGTTAGAGTTCTTTAAGAAAATAATATATAGATTAAGAACTTGAACCAATTCAAGGAAAGAATGCTTATTGTCCTCTTATTTCAAGATGTCAATAAATAAAATGATAAGATATGGTTCTTGCTAAAGGAGTACAGATTTAAAAATAAGAAGTTGTATTGGCTCTAGAAAAAGCTACTGATAAGTTGGAAAAAACAGAAATTATAGGAGAAGAAAATATATAGATTTTGAGAATATTTTAGCTCTTCCTCAATCTATGAGTTCACAGATTTATAGTTTCCATCAAGAGGATAATATAATTTTGAAAGTCTTCAGAAGCATATCCTAAAGAATATTGCTTGAAAAGCTCACGAAGAAAAGGTATGAATTTCCCTGTGCAGAGAAAAAGCACCAAAGGGAAGGGAATGGGAGTAAATATAAGGGTGTAGGATGGCTGTACTCCTTGTAAAGGAATTCTAGTGTTATGTTACTAACAGATTATGCTGATTTCTTGTAGGAATTCCACTTTTTCCCCACATCAAAGGGAAAAAAAATGCTGCATGATCAAATCCAGTCTCACTACATTCTGTTCAAAACTGTATTCTTTCTTTTTGACTTTCATGTTTGGAAATACTACCCAATACCAGGGTCCAAGAGGTCAGAAGTGATCTTATTTTCTCTTCTTATGTGTGTCCCAAGGTCAATTATACCTAATATATGGGATGCCTTCTCCATCTCAGTAACGTCTGTTGAAATTCCATCTTTCAAGGCCAACTGTCAGAAATGCTGTTGGGTTACCACTGTCCAAGCACTAGATTTCCTATTAGATCCAGATTCATACTGAATGTTGGTTTTCACTGTCTTGCAGTTTTCTGATATTCTTTATAATCTAATGTATTTTTACTTTGAACGCTTTTCGTCTGAGGCAATCTGAAAGACTCGTTTCAAAGAAGCTAACAATGATTTTGTAAACTAGGTGAATAGCACAAATCCTAAAAGATTGAAGACACTCATGTTAGATGTCTAGGGAATAGATATAGGTAATAGAAAGAATCCTTCTAAATACATTCCTCTAGATATACCTAAAAAATAAAAATAATAAAAGACATTGTAGTGGAATTTCCAAGAGGATAAGGATTGTACCATAGTCACGGGTGATTTCCAGGAAAAAGATCTAGTAAAATAAAAAGTCTACCAACGGAGAAGTCTTTCTTCCAGTATGACTTATATTCACATGTGTGAGCCCAATATAATACAGTGTGTCAATTATTTGTCTATATGTAATTATATTTCTAATGTTTGGATTTTGCCTTTATAAACTGTTGATTTAGGGTAGTATTAATTCTAAAATAATTTGATCTTCAACAATTTATTTAGAATAAAGATGCATCTTGCAACACAATTTTATAAATCTGAAAAAAATAAACATATCGACTATGAAACGACAGCTGGAAATGAAATCAATAATAAGGATTGGAAATATTTAAAGTAAAATAGAACTTTTTAAATAGAGTAGCTATATCGCATGTTTATGGAGCTTTTGATTCTGTCACTGAATTTATACTTTCAGAGGAGGTGTTAATTTTTGATGAACTGAAAATAATCCTTATATTCATAAGGATTACATCTTCATTGTAAGATGGTAAGAAATATAATGCCCACTAGTATATTTCTAAGAATCAGGAACAATGGATGTTATTGGGACTTATGCAGTGTGGATACTCGGGTGTGAATCTTTTGAATGCTTTTATGTGTTTATGAGATACTTTATTAACATTTTATTCTTTAACCTAGATTGATATAAACTGTATAGCAGTTATTATTACTTCTTTTTTTCTATAAAGCATTTTTTAAAATAATTTGAGGTCAGTGACCTTACAGCCAGACACCACCACCAGTAGCACTAAGGCCGCATATTTAGTAAGGCAGTTCCTTCCAAGACGTAACAGGGGTCTACTTAGGCTCAAGTCTGTACACCCTTAGAAACCCACAATTACTGACAACGCAGAAGGGTATTAGATATTGTGATCAAATAACTCCAAACTGCCAAATCCAGTCATTCATGGAACCCTTGCTTACTTGAATTTTTCCTGACGGTAAAGCTGAGGAGCACTTCCCTCTGGAGTTTCTACCCCTCTGACTGCAGAATAGCTCTCAGTCTACATTATCATTTTCTTTGACAGCATTCAAACCTCTTCACTTATTATTTTCCTATATCTCTTGCATATCTATATGAAAATCATCCTTTAATCTAGATTTTTCAAAATTTTTGTATATACTTGCATATAGTATTTAAGTTTTAAAATTTCTACTATTTCTTTAGTGAGGTTCACTTCTCATTCCTAATATTTATTTGTGACTCTCCTCTTTGTGAATTGCCAATTATTTGACTATTTTATGAGATTTCAATGAACCAGATTGTGTTTTTCTTGATCAAATCTATACTTTTCCTTTTACTTTATTTGTTGCTGTGGCTGTATTCTAGAATACTGATCTTGATTTGTATTCTGATTAAGGCGTCCCTTACTTATTTCTGGATTGTTTTGTTCTTCCCTTTTTTCCTTTTTCACTTACTTTAATTGATTTATTTAATTTTTATTTTTATTTTACATTGGAGTATAGTTGATTAACAATGTTGTATTGGTTTTAGGTGTACAGCAGAGTGATTCAGTTATACATATACATGTATCTATTCTTTTTCAAATTATTTTCCCATTTAGGTTATTACAGAGTATTGAGCAGAGTTCCCTGCTATACAGTAGGTCTTTTCTGGTTATCTATTTTAAATATAGCAGTGTATACATGTCAAAAATAAGCTCAAAATTGCTTAAAGACCTAAAGGTAAGACCAGATGCTATAAAGCTCTCAGAGGAAAATATAGGCAGAACACTCTGACATAAATTGCAGCAATATCTTTTTCCATCCGTCTCCTAGAATAATGGAAATAAAACCAAAAATAAACAAATGGGACCTAATTAAACTCAAAAGCTTTTGCACAGCAAAGGAAACCATAAACAAAATGAAAAGACAACCCATAGAATGGGAGAAAATCTTTGCAAACGATTTCAACCAACAAGGGATTAATCTCCAACATTTACAAAGAGCTCAAGCAGTTCAATATCAAAAAAAAAACCCAATCAAAAAATGGGCAGAAGACCTAAATAGACATTTCTCCAAGGAAGATATACAGATGGCCAAGAGGCATATGAAAAGATGCTCAACATTGCTAATTATTAGAGAATGCATATCAAAACTACAATGAGATATAACCTCATACCAGTCAGAATGGTTATCATCAAAAAATCCACAAACAATAAATGCTGGAGGGAGTGTGGAGAAAAGGAAACCCTTCTACACTGTTGGTGGGAATGTAAACTGGTACAGCCACTATGGAGAACAGTATGGAGGTTCCTTAAAAAACTAAAAATAGAACTACCATATAACCCCGCAATCCCACTCCTGGGCATATACCTGGAGAAAACCATAATTCCAAAAGATCTTGCACCCCAATGTTCATTGCAATGCTGTTTACAATAGCCAAGACATGGAAACAATTTAAATGTCCATCAACAGATGAATGGACAAAGAAGATTTGGTACATATATACAATGGAATATTACTCAGACATTAAAAAGAGTGAAACAATGCCATCTGCAGCAACATGGATGGACCTGGAGACTATCATACTAAGTGAAGTTAAGTCAGACAGAGAAAGACAAATATCATATGATATCACTTGTATGCAGAATCTGAAAAAATGATACAAAAGAACTTATTTACAAAACAGAAACACTCACAGACTTAGAGAACAAACTTATGGTTTTGGAGTGGGGGAGGGTGGGGAGGATCGATTGGGAGTTTGGGACTGACATGTACATACTGCTATATTATTAGTTTTTGAACTTCATTTCTCTTGTAGAATTTTTACACTGATTTTTTTGGCTTGTATTGTATACTAATGTGACATGTGTGATATGTTTATTCATTTATACAGCAAATGATCATTGAGGATAAAACATTAGATACTGCACTACACCCTAGTATTTCAGTCCTCATAGAGCTTATATTCTAGCAGGGACAAGACAAACAATATAAAAGTAAACAAAACAAAACAAACAAACAAAATATATATATATATATTCTGTAAAATGGTGATAAATGGATAAAGAAATGGTGAGGAACAGGCTAAAGGGGAGAAGGAGTGCTACTGATCATGGAAGTGCTAGAATGAGCCTGCAGATATGTAAGGGAAAGATGTTCCAGGAAAAGCAGATTCGGTGTATATAAGAAATGAAAAGAAGTCTTGTATAAGAAGGAAAATGGTAGAAGATGGCATCAGAGAAGTGAGGATGGTGCCAGATATTATAGGACTTTTAGACCATTGTATGGAACTTGGCTTTTATTTTAAGTAACATAGAAAACCATTTATTTGATTGTTTGATTAAAAGAGATATATAACCTTTCTTGTAACCAGTCATCAGTGCTGTGGGTACACGCCTAAAAGAATTAATATCGGTTAGGGACTATTGCAATAATGCAGTCAAGAGCTAATTGCAGCTTGGATCTGTGATATAGTAGTAGTTGTGGTGGCAAATGATTGATTCTGGATATACTGAATATAGAAGCGACACGTTTTGATAATGAATTAGATGTGGTGGTAAACTAGAGTGGAGTCAAAAATAACTCCATAGTATTTTTCCAGAACTAATGGAAGGATAGAATTTGCATTTATAGGTTAGGGAGGATGATAGAATTTTTTTTTTTTTTTTGCTGTACGCGGGCCTCTCACTGTTGTGGCCTCTCCCGTTGCGGAGCACAGGCTCCGGACGCACAGGCTCAGCGGCCATGGCTCACGGGCCCAGCCGCTCCGCGGCATATGGGATCCTCCCAGACCGGGGCACGAACCCGTATCCCCTGCATCGGCAGGCGGACTCTCAACCACTGCGCCACCAGGGAGGCCCAGGATGATAGAATTTTGCTGTTTCAAAATGTTAAGTTTGAGTAACCTGAGATTAAACCCAACAGGTCTGAATACTTACTTGATGGATAGTAGTCAAGGCAAAATGCTATTCTGAAATTGCCTGCACTTTCTTTTCCCATGGCTTTGAAGGTAGAAACTAGCCTTTTTTTTTTTTTTAAGGCATCTTCTCCCTTCTTCTTTACATTAACCATACTATCAAGCGTTTTTATTCATACAAATATTAAGGAAGTTCTGAATATGGGATGGTGTCCAAAGACTGATGCTTCTGACTGAGATATTAAGCATTTTGTCTAATAATGAAGTAGATCTTCATTCAAGACACAGGGGCATCTCTGATAAGGTTATTAGCTATATATGTTTTTTCTTTTCTTTTCCTTCATTCTTTTTCATTTGTCCAGAGACAGGGCACCTTGTTGGAAGTTAAGTTCTTCTAATCTATGAATCTATAGAGACAGATTTTAAAAAGGAGAATATTGTTCAGGCTAAATCCAAGGAAAAGGGACCTCTAGGTGGGTTCTAGCCAGTGGACTAGAGGAAAAATGAGACTTGATTATCTGCTTTTTAGATTTCATTCTATGGATTGTAATTCCTTTTTGTTGTCTTCAAACATCTGATAATTTTTTTTAAACAAGATAGGTTTGTTTTAGGTGTAATTTGGGGAATTAAGAGAATATTTTGAAGCATAATAGAGTAGGAAGAGCTGCAGCAACTTGGATAACTACTTACAGAAACAAAAGAGTTAAGTGGAGACACTTCAGAAGGATAGTTTTGTGGGATGTAAAGACACCCATCCTGGGGAATTCTCAGGAATACTGGGGTGGTGGAGTTGACTCCCTTCAACATGAATGATGGTTTCTCATGGCATATTATCTGGATATTAAAGTGAAGGCTTTGTCCACACACACCCCACTACTACCTTCCACAGACACCTATTACCAATTCAGATGATTAGAGATATTATGACAAGTGTATTTATCATATAATTAGCTGTTAATAAACTTTCTTATTAAATCTAATAGTTCTCAGTTGATTCTCTAGGGCTTCTAGATATATAACTGTGTCATTTGAAAATTTTTATACTTTCCTTTTTAAGAGTTTTATCTCTTATTTCTGTTTCATTTATTCATGCATTGGCCAGAAATATCCAGAATCATATTAATGAATAACAGCAACTGCAGACATCTTTGCTTTCCTCGTGGTTTTAATGAGTATGATTTTTTTGTGCATCATCATTAAGTTTCATGTTGGCTCTTGATTTAAAGTACATATTTTACACAATTTTAAGGAAATTCACCTGCATTTATGTTTTTTTAAATTTGTTAATATTAGTAAAGATTATTAAATGGCATTCAGGTTCTCTTGAGGTAATATTTTCCTATTGATATGATAAATGATTAATAATGATTAATTAATAAACTATCATTAAACTCCTAGATAAATCTTATTTTTTTGTGGTGGATTTTAATTGTTTTATATATTTTTAGCTTTGGTTTCATGTAACAGAAACTCACATGTAAGAGGTTATTTAAAAGGGAGGAAATTTATTGACATATAATGAAAATATGTAACTGGGAAGAATAAAATAGACTGATAAGCCAGATTTCTTCATTTTTTCACTCTTGTGACAAAAGAGTAGGGAGTTCTGCTCTACAGCTTCAAAAAAGTACACATGACAATGTAAAGGATTTTTTTATAAAACAAAAACAGTACTGTTAACAGAGGTAGTGGTAAGGGATACAAGGCAGGCAAAATTTTTAAAAAATGTAGGACAAAATTACATGTATATTAAATATAATGCAGACTTTGGCTTACTGGTAGTTAATTTAGAATGTCCACATTTACATTGAGTGACATTAGTCACTGATATTTTTGGTTCTATCTTTTCAAACTTTGCATAAAGATTAATATAGCTAAATAGAGGGCTCTCTGTCTGTCTTTCCTTATTTTCTTCATTCCCTGAAACATGTTATAGGCTGATAATCATGTTTGAAAGTGTGAAAAAACTCTCGTAAAGAATCCTCTGTGTCCATGGCCTTTTGTAGAAGTAATTTTCTTCAAGATTATAGGTCCCTTTAGGTTGAATACAGAATCTATTTTAGTTATTTATGTTTTCCAGAGGACTCATTGAATTTAATTTGCAAATGAATAAACAATGAATATAATGAGTTTAGATTGATAAATTGAAGTTATTCAAAATCAATTAGAAAGATAATAAATACAAAATTTTAAAAATAATTATTTAAATATAGTCAATATTTGTTCACAATTTTACTTTTTATCTGTTTCTTTTCTTTTAAAGCATATTTCCAGGTATTAGTCCATTTTACTTTATGTCTTTGTTCTATATATTATCTGCTTTCTGGTTAATTATTTGTATTACATATTTTTGCAGTTACATTTACTATTTACTTCTTGAGTTTAATGCTTAGATTGTGTCTTTTTTATTGGTGAATAATAAAGTACTGCAATTTTAAGATATGAGTTCATCTGTGAATTCATAGCTCATATGTTTTTACCCTTCAACCTACTTGCCTTCAACCTATTTTTTAAAAATATACTGATGGCAGTTTTTAAACTTTAAACTTTTGTAAACTTCTTGCTCTATGTAACATTATTGTGAATAGCACAGAATTATTACTTGAACAGAGCCTAGAACATACTAGCATCATATACATATTGTTACTTGACCAAATATATGATCTATGTTTTTAAAATATTCAGTAGATCCTAAAAATAAAATAAGTTTATTTCATTTGTTAGTGAAGTAATTTGTTATATATCTACTACTTAATTTTATTTTTGTATTATCTAAGTGCATTTCTCTATTTATTTTGATTGCCTGATTTATCATAGACTGAAAGATATTTGCTAAATATCTCCCATTAATTTATATTTCTTTGAATTTTTCTTGTATGCTAAAATATTTGTTTTATTTATGTTGCAGCTATATTATTTGACACATAATTATCACTGATTCATTATGGATTATGAATAAAAATTTATTTTCTCACAATATTATATCTTTCTTGAATTCTACTTTGTAGGATGTTGAAGGTTGAATCGTTTCCTCCTCAAAATTCACATGCTGAAGTCCTAATCACCAGTACCTCAAATGTGACCTTATTTAGAAATAGGGTCATTACAGATGTAATTAATTAAGAAGAGGTTGTACTGGAGTAGGGTTGAAACTACTCCAATATGACTGATGCCCTTTTATGACTGATGAGAAAGTTGGACACAGACATTCATGCACAGAGAGAATGCCATGTGGGGAGATACAAAAGACAGCCAAATTTACAAGGGAGGAATGACAAAGGCTACCAGAAGCTAGAAGACAGGCCTAATATCGATACTTCCTTGGAATCTTCTAAGGGAGTATGACCCTGCTGGCACCTTGATTTTAGTCTTCTGGCCTTCAAAACTGTGAGATAGTAACTTCCTATTTTTTAAACCACCTAATTTTTGGAACTTTTTTATTCAGCCTAGAAAACTAATACATAGAATAATATTTTGGGCATTATTGATTTTTTTTCCTTTGGTTACATTTTTGACTTCTCTGATATGTCACATTCTAGATTCTTACTTGCAACCTTACAGTAAGGTACAGATTTTGGTCTGAATAACTGAAAGATGAAGTGGCATTTGTCAAGATTGGGAAAATCAGAAAGAATAATTGGAGGGGGAATTATTAGTATGGTTTTTGATATGTGAAATTTTAGATCCTTATTAGGCAATCCAGTAGATTTGTGGATTATATTTGGATATTTGATTCTGAGGTTCAGAGGAGATAAAATTTGACATTATCAGGGGCATGAATATAAATTCAGAACAGAAGAAATCTGAGAACTGAGGTTTCTTTACATATTTCTCTAAATATGTAAGTAGGAGAGATGAGGAGAGTCAGCAAAGAGACTGGGTATAAGTGGCAAGTCAAGAAGAAAAATACCAGGCTTCCCTGGTGGTGCATTGGTTGAGAGTCTGCCTGCCGATGCAGGGGACAGGGGTTCGTGCCCCTGTCCGGGAAGATCCCACATGCCGTGGAGCGGCTGGGCCCGTGAGCCATGGCCGCTGGGCCTGTGCGTCCGGAGCCTGTGTTCCACAATGGGAGAGGCCACAACAGTGGGAGGCCTGCGTACCGCAAAAAAAAAAAAAAAAAAAAAAAAAAGAAGAAGAAGAAGAAAAATACCAAAAGGGCGTCCTGAAATACAAATGAAGAAAATGATTGAAGGAGTTGCAAGTGGCCAACCATCAAATGTTGTTTCTAAGTCAAGTAAGATAGTATAGAGAGTCAACATCAAATTTAGCAAAGAGGAGGTCACTGTTGACTGTGACAGTGGCATTTTTGTGGAGAGATAAGAGAAAATGATTTATTGCAGGGGGTTCACATGAAAATAAAAGGAGAGGTATTGGAGGTAGTGAATATAAGCAAGTTCTACAGGTTCTAGTCTTTGCTCTAAGAATTAACAAAGAAATAGAACAGTAAGTAGACAGGAATGTAGACTCAAGACAGATTTACTTCATTTCGTTTCATTTGACTTTATTAGAAGATCAACACTATGAGTATATGTTGATGAGAGTGAGGTATTAGAGGAAATAATTGATGATGCTAGACATAGAGAGGAGAACTGCTGCAGCAACGTCCTTGAATGGTGAGCAGATGGGAAAATAAGGGCCCAAGCAAGCAGACCACCATTATGAAGGAGCACAGACCCTTCATGTGAAGGAAAGAGGCAGAAGGAAGAGTATATGGGGAAACGTGCAGGTAAATTTCAATAAAATAGGAATAAAGATCTTTAGATGAGGGTGAAGACAGAAGCTAGTATTGTCTAGAAGAGTGTGAGCATATGGACTAGTGTAGCAGTTCTAAAAATGAGATTCAATAACCCCACTGGGAACAGTCCCAAGACATTTTCAGGGTTTCAGAGATCCTCCATTTTCTAACTGCATAATAATGTGTGGTGGAGTTTTCTTCATATGACTGAACCAAACAATAACACAGAATATGATATGAGAACCTGACTGTCTTTTACTAAGGCATACATTAAGAAGATATTTGCAAAAGTGGAAATAATGTCATTCATTACTAAGTTTTTGCTTTCAAAAATACACTTATTTCTTATAAAAGTGCTATTTCACAAGCTTTGTATTGATTACTGAATCATGCTAGAATACTAATCTTGTTGTATATTTACAACAAATACTACTAATAATAGTAATTTGTGGGCATCAACAATATACTGAATATTGTAATAAACAACATGTAGTTATTTACTCCTCAAACAGGGATTCAAATGTTTTCACAATAAGTTTACATTATTAAATTTTGACATGATATATGTCAAAACAAGAAGAAAAAAAGCATCAAAACTCCTTAATATTGTAAAGCAATATTGTGAATGACTTGCAAATGGGCAAGAATGATCACTAGGTGTCTTGTCCATAGTGCTCTTCTGAGTTCTCCACCTCCCATTGTCTTTTAAGATATTTGAAGGTTTTATAAATTATAAAAATATGTTTGTAATACAAATTATTATTGTCCATAGAAACATAAGTAAATGTTATTGTGTTTGGTGAAGATGCAACTGATCATTGCCTTGTGGATATTGACTACTTTTGTGTCTACTTATAAATTCATTTCAGCATTCTGGATTGCCTAACATGTGTGTTCTTTGAATTCTCCTTTGCATTGGTTTTAACATCATATTGGTTTCCTCACTAATTAATGAGCTAAATGAATTGTTGACAAGTGTTTATTTTATATTTTTATGAGACACATGATATTATGTTTTAAAAATTATTTTCTAGTAATATTGTGCCAAAATATATATTTTCTTCCAATCAGTCAAAAATACAATATTTTATAAAATGATACAGAAAAGACAAGTGGTTCTCAGACATTCACAGAACACTGTATTTTCCCTGTATTTCAGTCTGAAGCTCAACATACAAATGCACTTTGGGTGAAGGGGGGATGTTGGTGGAAAGGGGAGGCTGAAAGTTAAAAACATTCAAAATCGAACAAAAGTTGTTTCTGATCTTATCATTTCATGAGAGGGTATTTTAGCAGCAAAATTTAAGAAGAGTATAAATTTAAAATAAAAATAGCTTTTTAATAAAAATAGTTTATATTTGAGAGTGTTTTTTCCATCAATTGTATTTTCTTCACCTCACTGCACACAGGTGAAAGAAAACATTGTCAGAGGTTCCCATTGGGCCAAGGACCAAATTTAGAAAAACTGAGATTTAACAAAATACTTAGATGATTAAGGCTTTTTCTGACTTGCTTAAATTAACTATATACATATAATTGTATCCGCTGTTCCACACTGCATTGTAATTATCGTTCTCCAGCAGACAGTGAGTTTCAGAAGGTTATTTGTTAGAGACTGCTAGCTGTCAAACAAAATCCCTTTTTCCCATCTTCCTTGTCAATAGCTAGAAACTTGGCTGCCTATCTGTATTACACTTCCAGTCTCCCTTGCAATTAGAGTTGTCATGTTTGCTAAGTTTTCGCAGATGGGAGGCAAGCAGATATAAAGCGTGCACTTCACTCAAAGTCCCTTAAGAGAATGGGCATGCCTCTTACATAATCTCTCTTTACTTCCCACAGCTACAATCTAGAAGTGGTGGCTACGTAACTGTGACAATGTAGTTGGGGATGTTGAAAAAAATGAAAAGAAACTGGGTTTCTGAATAACAATGTGGAACAGATCTCTCTGCTATCTTAGAACTGTTACACAAGAGAGAAACAAGCTTCCATCTTCTTTAAGCTTCTTTAACTTGGCTTTCTGCATTATAATAGCCTAGGCTTAGGCTAAATAATAAAAGATGGAACTATATTTTTATTCATTTTAATATCTCAGTAGGCTGGGATGATGATTGGCATATAAATACACAATAAGTGCTTCTCAAATTAATAAATGACTGTTGTCATAACTGCATGAGAAATACATTGGTATGGTCATTTAAGTGGGGTTTTTACTCAATTATAATAATTGTTACGTAACGATAATATTTGGTCGGGCTTCCCTGGTGGCGCAGTGGTTGAGAGTCCGCCTGCCGATGCAGGGGACGCGGGTTCGTGCCCCGTTCCGGGAGGATCTCACATGCCGCGGAGTGGCTGGGCCCGTAAGCCATAGCTGCTGAGCCTGCGCGTCCGGAGCCTGTGCTCCACGACAGGAGAGGCCACAACAGTGTGAGGCCCGCGTACTGCAAAAAAAAAAAAAAAAAAAAAAAGATAATATTTGGTGTAACACTTAGCATTACAAGGCCTTGTTATATATACTTAATAGTATAATGCTTATAATCATCCTTTGTTTTGGAAATTATGATGATTATTATTATGATGTTCATTTACAAATGTGGAAATTGAGGCTAAGAAGTTGTGACTTTCCCAAGGTTGAACAGATATTTATGGTGGATACTGCATTTGAACCCCACTATATTAATATTCATTCAGAGGATAATATTTAAGTAGCATACCATATTTGGGTAAATGGCCGTTTTAACACAAAGACTTATATAGAAGTTTGATCAATTCCAATGTATGTTTCTCTCAAAGGCTGCACTTTCAGAGACAAAGAAATTATCAAGATAACTTTTTTTTTAAGATGTTGGGGGTAGGAGTTTATTAATTTATTTATTTTTGCTGTGTTGGGTCTTTGTTTCTATGCGAGGGCTTTCTCTAGTTGTGGCAAGCGGGGGCCACTCTTCATCGCGGTGCACGGGCCTCTCACTATCGCGGCCTCTCTTGTTGCGGAGCACAGGCTCCAGACGCGCAGGCTCAGTAGTTGTGGCTCACGGGCCTAGTTGCTCCGCGGCATGTGGGATCCTCCCAGACCAGGGCTCGAACCCATGTCCCCTGCATTAGCAGGCAGATTCTCAACCACTGCGCCACCAGGGAAGCCCTCAAGATAACTTTTACAATCCAACCTGCTCAAAGCTTAATAAATTGATCCACTCTCCTCTTACCTCACCTCCCTCACACAGTCATTTCAAACCCATCACACAGTACAAAATAGAATACTTTCTTCTGGAAACATTTCTGATCCCTTCTTTACAAAAGTGTGAAATTTGAGATTGAATACATGGGGGTCAAAAACATATCAACTGACCACATGGAGTTAACTTCTTGATGGATTCTGATTCTATTATTTCTATGACTGAAGCATTCCAAACCATCACGGCTTCTCTGCCCACTTACTCTTTGGACAATGCTATTCTTTTCTCTGAATCATATTTGGAATACTTCATCTAGTTTGTTTCTTAATAACACAAAGCATGGTTCTTTCACTTATTTATAAGGGAAATAAAGTGTAGGGGACTTCCCTGGTGGCGCAGTGGTTGAGAGTCCGCCTGCCGATGCAGGGGACACAGGTTCGTGCCCCGGTCCGGGAGGCTCCCACATGCCGCGGAGCGGCTGGGCCCGTGAGCCATGGCCACTGAGCCTGCACGTCCGGAGCCTGTGCTCCACAACGGGAGAGGCCACAGCAGTGAGAGGCCCGCATACTGCAATAAAAAAAAAAAAAAAAAAAAAGTAAATACCCATCACAGTCAAAGACTATCTATTTGGCATGGGTTATACATTATTTCCACAATATTTGGAGTATACTAGGCTTTTTTCTTTGTGAGTTTATTCTCTTTCATCTATTGATTACAAATACTTTTTTTTACTCGCTTGTACACAAGATGATATATCATACCTTGAAATAAGCTTTCATTATTTTTCCTGTATAATATATTACCTTTATACACTACCTTCATCATTGCAACATGTATTTGCATATTTTAACTCTCCACATGAAAGCTTAACAATATGATTTTAGCAGTTCCCATTTGAATTGCAATTTCAGCGTGATTCAGGAGGCAGTGAGAGCATCCTCAACCAGACAGGTACACAATGGCAAAGTATTACTTCCAACACTGTAGAGGCAAGGAGACTTCCAGGTTATTATTGGCTTTAATTATCACTCCCATAAGCTGTAATATTCTTTACTTGTGGTGAAGCAGCACTCTTCAGAGTGTGAAATCCCTGCTTTTGAAAATATCCAAGAAATGAACTGAATCACTTCAAATCCCCTATAACAACTGAACACCCACTAATAAGTATAAACAAGGGACAAATTTATCATCACCAATAGAAAATAGGCTTTTTGAAAGTGAGATTTGAGACATCTAGCTGGTTGCTTACTACCAGCAGTGTTCAGCAAAACCAAATCCACTTTCTTTTTAAACTCAGAGACATTTTATTTTCCTTGATTGGTATTCAAGTCAATAAAAAAGCACAGTCTTTTTTTATGTTTGTACTTTATTTATTGCTATAAAATTTAAACACTAAAATATCAAGATAAATGGTTCTCATAGTTACAACCATTAATTTCCAGTCCTACTCTCATCCACAATGTCTGCTTTTTTTTTCCTTCCATCAGATGCATCCAGTACAAATCAAACCTGAGGATTTGAATAGGCTCCATTTAGTCTCTCTTCTGAAGGCCCAACTCACATCATCCTGATTTCTTTGCCTCTTAAGGTAAGGCTTATATAAACACTCTGCACAAAGACATATGCTATTCAGCCTGAAATCAGTGCATAGTGATTCACTTCCCAGTATTACCTCAGGGTTTCAGCAAGTCATTTGGTTCTCATACTAAGACCACAGTGAATTTCCTTCTAGCTCCATGCTCTGAATTTCAGATCTAAGGGGAAAAGGCTATTAAAGGAAGATAACAGAAAAAAGGAAAGCAACTATATGTAAGAGCTTTGAGATATTTGTTAGAAACTTCTCATTCTTTATTTTAGCTGTCTAAATAATATGCCAGAATTTTATTATAAACTGGAAAGATTCAAAAATATTTTTAAGTTCAGTAAATTTACTTTCAAATTACATTTAACATGGCTATTTAGCCTAAAAATCATCATTGACAAAGGACATCAGATTTCCTCATTTATATTAATTCTTACTGAAAGAGTTGAAAATTTTTCTCCAGCATGGTATTTTCATTTCTAAGTCCAAAAACTATGATTGACTTATTACTATATTAAAATTTCTGTAATTGTCTTTAATTTAGCAGGTAGACAATGATATGGCAAAAACATATGAACACAAGACTGTCATTTACTGATGTTCAATGTTACATTTCTTATGTGTGCCTACAATTTTTAAATCCTGTAGTTCTTAAAATTATAGGTATGAAAACCACAAGCTAAATCAAATCAGAGAAAAACAATAACTGTGAAATCAGTTTCTTTTGCTCTATCTTGTTTCTACTGATGTTGGGAATGGAAAAAGTTGTAGTGGTTTTATAAATGATAGAGTAGCCTTGATCTTAGAAACAGGAGATTTTAAAGCTTCTCTTCTTGGAGAAAAATAATTTTATTTTTACCTTCTCATGTGAGTGGACTTTACCATAGAGCATATTAGCAATCAGAATAGTTACAGAAACTCTACATATTTTAATTGCATGGTTATTCATAAAGATGATTTTGATAATCATATATATTTCATACAATTGTCTATTTCCTGTCTTCTCTGTATTTTCAGAAATAACTGTTCTAACATAGTATATGACATAGCACAGTATTGCATTATAGGTAGTGTATGGATTTCTAGGGGTTAAAAAAAAATGTATGAGGAAAAGGTAAATTAAAACATTGCTAAATGACACCAAAGGGAATAATTTTTCTTTAAACAAGTATACCAAGTGAATATGTAGAATATTTCCATAATTTAGACTAACACTTTCCTATTTCGTAGAAAATAATTCAACCATATATTAGATCGAGTAATTTAATATCATGAACATTTCAGAATGGGCAATTCTCTTGCCAGCTTTCTGAGCTGTGTTCTGACAATGGCAGGTATCCTTGTTGCTTACCATGTAAGACTAAATATGCAAATATTCTCTGTGTTATGGCACTTTAGGGCACCTGGAGACTTGCCATTTGTGCTATTATGATAAAAGCCAGAAACCAATTTCCTCCAAACCATGTTTTTTGAGATAGAGAACATTAGCCAGGAGCAGTCAAAATGACAAGGAAGTAAGTATATGAACAGAATGAACATCCAGCAAAGAAGTTTAAAGGAATACGACTGCAATAAAAACTGGTAAAAACTGCCCAGTGATTTAGGTGGTGGACTATCTTCAGTTTTAAACACTTTGAGAGAGAGTGTGTGAATTACTGTTCCAATTCCGTGGTATTTTTTGAGAGAAATGGGAATATGACTAGACTGCATTTGCTCTTGAAATACTTTCAAATCTGGTCTGGCTGAAATAAAAATGGCATGAAAATGTCAGCTGAGCCTTTGAAGATTTAGGTTATACTGCTCTGAGATTTAGGTGATGGCAGATATCAGTAAACTAAGCAGTTCATTTCATGCTCTGATTTCATCTTCAAGGGAAACTATTTTAGACATAACTCATAAGAAGAAGAATTAAGAATGCTTCTCCTAATAACCATGCTGTCAAAGACCAATTTAAGTGGAAATGCTTAATTAGGATTTCTAAGGGAAGAAGATTTTAGGGAAGCAGTTCAAAAATAGAACTCAAGTCCAAATCCACAATGCATTCATTTTAGTTCTTCTTTAGTTCATTCATCCAATACACATTCTGCTATTGTTGTTTGCTTTAGTATAACTGGCACATTTAAACAAAGACATTATCTTGAACTCTAACCAATTTTGGAGTTGTAGCAAGATGAACTTTTCACTTCTTGTTATTACTAATTTATAGCAAAGAAGACTAATAGAAGTGACTAATAACACTGGATGAGGTGTTTTACAAAAAAACAAATTATTATTACTTAGGCCACCTTTCACCTTTTGGGTCCCTCGCTAGCAAATGAAAATTCTAGATTCAGAGGATAATGAGAGTTGAAGAATGAGTAGTTCATGGATATGAGGAGTGTGTTCCTATCCTGTCACTCAGGCCTCCATGGAAAGTAGTGGGACAAAATACAGTAATTTTTTGAACAGTACCTATACAGCAAAATAGGAAGGTACCAACATGTTAGAAAAGTTAAGTAGAGTTGACATTGAAAATGGCTATTTGGTGTTTGGTATTTGAACATTTTCAAACTATAATAAGTTAGATTTCTTGTTACCTTTTTTTAAACATCTTTATTGAGTATAATTGCTTTAAAATGGTGTGTTAGTTTCTGCTTTATAACAAAGCGAATCACTTATACATATACACATATCGCCATGTTTCTTCCCTCTTGCGTCTCACTCCCTCCAACCCTCCTTATCCCACCCCTCTAGGTGGTCACAAACCACCTAGCTGATCTCTCTGTGCTATGCGGCTGCTTCCCCCTAGCTATCAGTTTTACATTTGGTAGTGTATATATGTCCATGCCACTCTCTCACTTCGTTCCAGCTTACCCTTCCCCCTCCCCATGTCCTCAAGTCCATTCTCTAGTAGCTCTGCATCTTTATTCCCGTCTTTCCCCTAGGTTCTTCATGAACTTTTTTTTTTTTTTAGATTCCATATATATGTGTTAGCATATGGTATTTGTTTTTCTCTTTCTGACTTACTTCACTCAGTATGACAGACTCGAGGTCCATCCACCTCACTACAAATAACTTAATATCATTGCGTTTTATGGGTGAGTAATATTCCATTGTATATATGTGCCACATCTTCTTTATCCATTCATCCGAGGATGGACACTTAGGTTGCTTCCATGTCCTGGCTATTGTAAATAGAGCTACAATGAACATTGTGGTACATAACTCTTTTTGAATTGTGGTTTTCTCAGGGTATATGCCTAGTAGTGGGATTGCTGGGTCGTATGGTAGGTCTATTTTTAGTTTTATAAGGAAACTCCATACTGTTCTCCATAGTGACTCTATCAATTTACGTTCCCACCAACAGTGCAAGAGGGTTTCCTTTTCTCCACACCCTCTCCAGCATTTATTCTTTGTAGATTTTTTGATGATGGCCATTCTGACCAGCATGAGAGGTTATCTCACTGTAGTTTTGGTTTGCATTTCTCTAATGATTAATGATGTTGAGCATTCTTTCATGTGTTTGTTGCCAATGTGTATATCTTCTTTGGAGAAATGTCTATTTAGGTCTTCTGCCCATTTTTGGATTGGGTTGTTTGTTTTTGTGATATTGAGCTGCATGAGCTGCTTGTATATTTTGGAGATTAATCCTTTGTCACTTCCTTCATTTGCAAATATTTTCTTCCATTCTGAGGGTTGTCTTTTCATCTTGTTTATAGTTTCCTTTGCTGTGCAAAAGCTTTTGTTTCATTAGGTCCCATTTGTTTATTTTTGTTTTTATTTCCATTACTCTAGAGAGGGGTCAAAAAGGATCTTGCGGGCCTCCCTGGTGGCGCAGTGGTTGAGAGTCCGCCTGCCGATGCAGGGGATACGGGTTCGTGCCCCGGTCTGGGAGGATCCCATATGCCGCGGAGCGGCTGGGCCCGTGAGCCATGGCCGCTGGGCCTGCGCATCCGGAGCCTGTGCTCCGCAACGGGAGAGGCCACAACAGTGAGAGGCCCGCATACCGCAAAAAGAAAAAAAAAAAAAAAAAAAAAAGGATCTTGCTGTCATTTGTGTCATACAGTGTCCTGCCTATGTTCTCCTCTAAGGGTTTTACAGTGTCTCCCTTACGCTTAGGTCTTTAATCCATTTTGAGTTTATTTTTGTGTATGGTGTTAGGGAGTGTTCTAATTTCATTCTTTACATGTAGCTGTCCAGTTTTCTCAGCACCACTTATTGAAGAGGCTGTCTTTTCCCATTGTATGTTCTTCCCTTTATCAAAGATAAGGTGACCATATGTGCATGGCTTTATCTCTGGGCTTTCTGTCCTGTTCCATTAATCTATATTTCTGTTTTTGTGCCAGTACCATACTCTCTGGATTACTGTAGCTCTGTAGTATAGTCAGAAGTCTAGGAGCCTAATTCCTCCAGCTCCGGTTTTCTTTCTCAAGATTGCTTTGGCTATTCGGGGTCTTTTGTGTTTCCATACAAACTGTGAAACTTTTTGTTCTAGTTCTGTGAAAAATACCATTGGTAATTAGATAGGGATTGCACTGAATCTGTAGATAGCGTTGGGTAGTATAGTCATTTTCACAATATTTATTCTTCCAATCCAAGGACATTGTATATCTCTCCATCTATTTGTGTCATCTTTAATTTCTTTCATCAGTGTCTTATAATTTTCTGCATACAGGTCTTTTATCTCCTTAGGTAAGTTTATTCTTGGGTATTTTATTCCTTTTGTTGCCATGGTAAATGGGAGTGTATCCTTAATTTCTCTTTCAGATTTTTCATCATTAGTGTATAGAAATGCGAGAGATTTCTGTGCATTAATTTTGTATCCTGCAACTTTACCAAATTCATTGATTAGCTCTAGTAGTTTTCTGGTAGCATCTTTAGGATTCTCTATGTATAGTATCATGTCATCTGCAAACAGTGACAGCTTTACTTCTTCTTTTCCCATTTAGTTTCCTTTTATTTCTTTTTCTTCTCTGATTGCTGTGGCTAAGACTTCCAAAATTATGTTGAATAATAGTGGTGAGAGTGGGCAATCTTGTCTTGTTCCTGATCTTAGTGGAAATGGTTTCAGTTTTTCACCATTGTGGATGATGTTGGCTGTGGGTTTGTCATTTATGGCCTTTATTATCTTGAGGAAAGTTCCCTCTATGCCTACTTTCTGGAGGGTTTTTTTTTTTTTATCATAAATGGGTGTTGAATATTGTCGAAAGCTTTCTCTGCATCTATTGAGATGATCATATGGTTTTTCTCCTTCAATTTGTTAATATGGTGTATCACATGGATTGATTTGCATATATTGAAGAATCCTTGCATTCCTGGGATAAACCCCACTTGATCATGGTGTATGATCCTTTTAATATGCTGTTGGATTCTGTTTGCTAGTATTTTGTTGAGGATTTTTGCATCTGTGTTCATCAGTGATATTGGCCTGTAGTTTTCTTTCTTTGTGACATCTTTTTCTGGTTTTGGTATCAGGGTGATGGTGGCCTTGTAAAATGAGTTTGGGATTGTTCCTCCCTCTGCTATATTTTGGAAGAGTTTGAGAAGGATAGGTGTTAGCTCTTCTCTAAATGTTTGATAGAATTCGCCTGTGAAGCCATCTGTTCCTGGGCTTTTGTTTGTTGGAAGATTTTTAATCACAGTTTCAATTTCAGTGCTTATGATTGTTCATATTTTCTATTTTTTCCTGGTTCAGTCTTGGAAGGTTGTGCATTTCTAAGAATTTGTCCATTTCTTCCAAGTTGTCCATTTTATTGTCATAGAGTTGCTTGTAGTAATCTCTCATAATTCTTTGTATTTCTGCAGTATCAGTTTTTACTTCTCCTTTTTCATTTCTAATTTTATTGATTTGAGTCTTCTCCCTTTTTTTTTTAATGAGTCTGACTAATGGTTTATCAATTTTGTTTATCTTCTTAACGAACCAGCTTTTAGTTTTATTGATCTTTCCTATCGTTTCCTTCATTTATTTCTGATCTGATCTCTATGATTTCTTTACTTCTGCTCACTTTGGGGTTTTTTTGTTGTTGTTCTGCTTACTTTAGGTGTAAGTTTAGGTTGTTTATTTGAGATGATTCTTGTTTCTTAAGGTAGGATTGTATTGCTATAAACTTCCCTCTTAGAACTGCTTTTGTTGCATACCATACATTTTGGGTCGTCGTATTTTCATAGTAATTTGTTTCCAGGTATTTTTTGATTTCCTCTTTGATTTCCTCAGTGATCTCTTGGTTATTAAGTAGTGTAATGTTTAGCCTCCATGTGTTTGTATTTTTTACAGATTTTTCCTGTAATTGATATCTAGTCTCATAGTGTTGTGCTCGGAAAAGATACTTGATATTATTTCAACTTTCTTAAATTTACCAAGATGGATTTGTGACAGAAGATATGATCTATCCTGGAGAATGTTCCATGAGCACTTGAGAGGAAAGTGTTTTCTGTTGTTTTTGGATGGAATGTCCTATAAATATCAAATAAGTCCATCTGGTCTAATGTGTCTTTTTTTTTTTTTTTTAATTTATTTTATTTTATTTTTTTGCTTTATAACAAATTTAATGAGATATACATATACATATGTTTCCATATCCCCTCCCTTTTGCGTCTCCCTCCCACCCTCCCTATCCCACCCCTCCAGGCGGTCACAAAGTACCGAGCTGATCTCCCTGTGCTATGCGGCTGCTTCCCACTAGCTATCTACCTCACGTTGGTAGTGTATATATGTCCATGCCGCTCTTTCACTTTGTCACAGCTTACCCTTCCCCCTCCCCATATCCTCAAGTCCATTCTCTAGTAGGTCTGTGTCTTTATTCCTGTCTTACCCCTATGTTCTTCATGACATTTTTTTTTCTTAAATTCCATATATATGTGTTAGCATACAGTATTTGTCTTTCTCTTTCTGACTTACTTCACTCTGTATGACAGACTCTAGGTCTATCCACCTCATTACAAATAGCTCAATTTCATTTCTTTTTATGGCTGAGTAATATTCCATTGTATATATGTGCCACATCTTCTTTATCCATTCATCCGATGATGGACACTTAGGTTGTTTCCATCTCCGGGCTATTGTAAATAGGGCTGCTATGAACATTTTGGTACATGTCTCTTTTTGAATTATGGTTTTCTCAGGGTATATGCCCAGTAGTGGGATTGCTGGGTCATATGGTAGTTCTATTTGTAGTTTTTTAAGGAACCTCCATACCGTTCTCCATAGCGGCTGTACCAATTCACATTCCCACCAGCAGTGCAAGAGTGTTCCCTTTTTTCCACACCCTCTCCAGCATTTATTGTTTCTAGATTTTTTGATGATGGCCATTCTGACTGGTGTGAGATGATATCTCATTGTAGTTTTGATTTGCATTTCTCTAATGAGTAAAGATGTTGAGCATCCTTTCATGTGTTTGTTGGCAGTCTGTATATCTTCTGTGGAGAAATGTCTTTTTAGGTCTTCTGCCCATTTTTGGATTGGGTTGTTTGTTTTTTTGTTATTGAGCTGCATGAGCTGCTTATAAATTTTGGAGATTAATCCTTTGTCAGTTGCTTCATTTGCAAATATTTTCTCCCATTCTGAGGGTTGTCTTTTGGTCTTGTTTATGGTTTCCTTTGCTGTGCAAAAGCTTTTAAGTTTCATTAGGTCCCATGTGTTTATTTTTGTCTTTATTTCCATTTCTCTAGGAGGTGGGTCAAAAAGGATCTTGCTGTGATTTATGTCATAGAGTGTTCTGCCTATGTTTTCCTCTAAGAGTTTGATAGTGTCTGGCCTTACATTTAGGTCTTTAATCCATTTTGAGCTTATTTTTGTGTATGGTGTTAGGGAGTGATCTAATCTCATACTTTTACATGTCCCTATCCAGTTTTCCCAGCACCACTTATTGAAGAGACTGTCCTTTCTCCACTGTACATTCCTGCCTCCTTTATCAAAGATAAGGTGACCATATGTCCGTGGGTTTAACTCTGGGCTTTCTATCCTGTTCCATTGATCTATCTTTCTGTTTTTGTGCCAGTACCATACTGTCTTGATTACTGTAGCTTTGTAGTAGAGTCTGAAGTCAGGGAGCCTGATTCCTCCAGCTCCATTTTTCGTTCTCAAGATTGCTTTGGCTATTCGGGGTCTTTTGTGTTTCCATACAAATTGTGAAACTTTTTGTTCTAGTTCTGTGAAAAATGCCAGTGGTAGTTTGATAGGGATTGCATTGAACCTGTAGATTGCTTTGGGTAGTAGAGTCATTTTCACAATGTTGATTCTTCCGATCCAAGAACACGGTACATCTCTCCATCTATTTGTATCATCTTTAATTTCTTTCATCAGTGTCTTATAATTTTCTGCATACAGGTCTTTTGTCTCCTTAGGTAGGTTTATTCCTAGATATTTTATTCTTTTTGTTGCAATGGTAAATGGGAGTGTTTCCTTGATTTCACTTTCAGATTTTTCATCATCAGTATATAGGAATGCCAGAGATTTCTGTGCATTAATTTTGTATCCTGCAACTTTACCAAATTCATTGATTAACTCTAGTAGTTTTCTGGTAGCATCTTTTGGATTCTCTATGTATAGTATCATGTCATCTGCAAACAGTGACAGCTTTACTTCTTCTTTTCCAATTTGGATTCCTTTTATTTCCTTTTCTTCTCTGATTGCTGTGGCTAAAACTTCCAAAACTAGGTTGAATAAGAGTGGTGAAAGTGGGCAACCTTGTCTAGTTCCTGATCTTAGTGGAAATGGTTTCAGTTTTTCACCATTGAGGACGATGCTGGCTGTGGGTTTGTCATATATGGCCTTTATTATGTTGAGGAAAGTTCCCTCTATGCCTACTTTCTGCAGGGTTTTTATTATAAATGGGTGTTGAATTTTGTCGAAAGCTTTCTCTGCATCTATTGAGATGATCATATGGTTTTTCTCCTTCAATTTGTTAATATGGTGTATCACGTTGATTGATTTGCGTATATTGAAGAATCCTTGCATTCCTGGAATAAACCCCACTTGATCATGGTGTATGATCCTTTTAATGTGCTGTTGGATTCTGTTTGCTAGTATTTTGTTGAGGATTTTTGCATCTATGTTCATCAGTGATATTGGCCTGTAGTTTTCTTTCTTTGTGACATCCTTGCCTGGTTTTGGTATCAAGGTGATGGTGGCCTCGTAGAATGAGTTTGGGAGTGTTCCTCCCTCTGCTATATTTTGGAAGAGTTTCAGAAGGATAGGTGTTAGCTCTTCTCTAAATGCTTGATAGAATTCGCCTGTGAAGCCATCTGGTCCTGGGCTTTTGTTTGTTGGAAGATTTTTTATCACAGTTTCAATTTCAGTGCTTGTGATTGGTCTGTTCATATTTTCTATTTCTTCCTGATTCAGTCTTGGCAGGTTGTGCATTTCTAAGAATTTGTCCATTTCTTCCAGGTTGTCCATTTTATTGGCATAGAGTTGCTTATAGTAATCTCTCATGATCTTTTGTATTTCTGTAGTGTCAGTTGTTACTTCTCCTTTTTCATTTCTAATTCTATTGATTTGAGTCTTCTCCCTTTTTTTCTTGATGAGTCTGGCTAATGGTTTATCAATTTTGTTTATCTTCTCAAAGAACCAGCTTTTAGTTTTATTGATCTTTGCTATCGTTTCCTTCATTTCTTTTTCATTTATTTCTGATCTGATTTTTATGATTTCTTTCCTTCTGCTAACTTTGGGATGTTTTTGTTCTTCTTTCTCTAATTGCTTTAGGTGCAAGGTTAGGTTGTTTATTCGAGATGTTTCCTGTTTCTTAAGGTGGGATTGTATTGCTATAAACTTCCCTCTTAGAACTGCTTTTGCTGCATCCCATAGGTTTTGGGTCGTCGTGTCTCCATTGTCATTTGTTTCTAGGTATTTTTTAATTTCCTCTTTGATTTCTTCAGTGATCACTTCGTTATGAAGTAGTGTATTGTTTAGCCTCCATGTGTTTGTATTTTTTACAGCTCTTTTCCTGTAATTGATATCTAGTCTCATAGCATTGTGGTCGGAAAAGATACTTGATACAATTTCAATTTTCTTAAATTTACCAAGGCTTGATTTGTGACCCAAGATATGATCTATCCTGGAGAATGTTCCATGAGCACTTGAGAAAAATGTGTATTCTGTTGTTTTTGGATGGAATGTCCTATAAATATCAATTAAGTCCATCTTGTTTAATGTATCATTTAAAGCTTGTGTTTCCTTATTTATTTTCATTTTGGAAGATCTGTCCATTGGTGAAAGTGGGGTGTTAAAGTCCCCTACTATGAGTGTGTTACTGTCGATTTCTCCTTTTATGGCTGTTAGTATTTGCCTTATGTATTGAGGTGCTCCTATGTTTGGTGCATAAATATTTACAATTGTTATATCTTCTTCTTGGATCGATCCCTTGATCATTAGGTAGTGTCCTTCTTTGTCTCTTCTAGTAGTCCTTATTTTAAAGTCTATTTTGTCTGATATGAGAATTGCTACTCCAGCTTTCTTTTGGTTTCCATTTGCATGGAATATCTTTTTCCATCCCCTTACTTTCAGTCTGTATGTGTCTCTAGGTCTGAAGTGGGTCTCTTGTAGACAGCATATAGATGGGTCTTGTTTTTGTATTCATTCAGCCACTCTGTGTCTTTTGGTGGGAGCATTTAGTCCATTTACATTTAAGGTAATTATCGATATGTATGTTCCTATTCCCATTTTCTTAATTGTTTTGGGTTCATTATTGTAGGTCTTTTACTTCTGTTGTGTTTCTTGCCTAGAGAAGTTCCTTTAGCATTTGTTGTAAAGCTGGTTTGGTGGTGCTGAACTCTCTCAGCTTTTGCTTGTCTGTGAACGTTTTAATTTCTCCATCAAATCTGCATGAGATCCTTGCTGGGTAGAGTAATCTTGGTTGCAGGTTTTTCTCCTTCATCACTTTAATTATGTCCTGCCACTCCCTCCTGGCATGTAGAGTTTCTGCTGAGAGATCAGCTGTTATCCTGATGGGGATTCCCTTGTGTGTTATTTGTTGTTTGTGCCTTACTGCTTTTAATAGGATTTCTTTGTGTTTAATTTTTGACAGTTTGATTAATATGTGTCTTGGCGTATTTCTCCTTGGATTTATTCTGTATGGGACTCTCTGTGCCTCCTGGACTTGATTAACTATTTCCTTTCCCATATTAGGGAAGTTTTCAACTATAATCTCTTCAAATATTTTCTCAGTCCCTTTCTTTTTCTCTTCTTCTTCTGGAACCCCTATAATTCGAATGTTGGTGCGTTTAATGTTGTCCCAGAGGTTTCTGAGACTGTCCTCTGTTCTTTTCATTCTTTTTTCTTTATTTTGCTCTGCAGCAGTTATTTCCACTATTTTATCTTCCACCTCACTTATCCGTTCTTCTGCCTCAGTTATTCTGCTATTGATCCCATCTAGAGTATTTTTTATTTCATGTATTGTGTTTTTAATCGATGCTTGATTCATCTTTAGTTCTTCTAGGTCCTTGTTAACTGTTTCTTGCATTTTGTCTATTCTATTTCCAAGATTTTGGATCTGGGAAATAGAATCTTGGATCATCTTTACCATCATTATTCTGAATTCTTTTTCAGGTAGACTCTTCATTTGTTAGGTCTGGTGGGTTTTTATCTTGCTCCTTCTCCTGCTGTGTGTTTTTCTGTCTTCTCATTTTGCTTATGTTACTGTGTTTGGGGTATCCTTTTTGCAGGCTGCAGGTTCGTAGTTCCTGTTTTTTTTGGTGTCTGTCCCCAGTGGCTAAGGTTGGTTTAGTGGGTTATGTAGGCTTCCTGGTGGAGGGGACTAGTGCCTGTGTTCTGGTGGATGAGGCTGGATCTTGTCTTTCT
Source organism: Mesoplodon mirus (assembly GCF_964341445.2). NCBI lineage: Eukaryota > Metazoa > Chordata > Mammalia > Artiodactyla > Ziphiidae > Mesoplodon > Mesoplodon mirus. The sequence goes on along the minus strand of NC_138987.1, from coordinate 1,545,001 downwards.
GGTGGGCAGGTCCACGTCTGGTGGTGTGTTTTGGGGTGTCTGTGGACTTTTTATGATTTTAGGCCACCTCTCTGCTAATGGGTGGCGTTGTGTTCCTGTCTTGCTAGTTGTTTGGCTCAGGGTGTCCAGCACTGTAGCCTGCTGGTCGTTGAGTGAAGCTGGGTGCTGGTGTTGAGATGGAGATCTCTGGAAGATTTTCACCGTTTGATATTATGTGGAGCTGGGAGGTCTCTTGTGGACCAGTGTCCTGAAGTTGGCTCTCCCACCTCAGAGGCACAGCACTGACTCCGGGCTCCTCAATTTGGGATGATGTGTTGTCTATTCATGTATTCCGCAGATGCAGGGTACATCAAGTTGATTGTGGAGCTTTAATCCGCTGCTTCTGAGGCTGCTGGGAGAGGTTTCCCTTTCTCTTCTTTGTTCTCACAGCTCCTGGGTCTCAGCTTTGGATTTGGCCCCGCCTCTGCGTGTAGGTCGCCGGAGGGCGTCTGTTCTTCGCTCAGATAGGACAGGGTTAAAGGAGCAGCCTCTTCGGGGACTCTGGCTCACTCAGGCTGGGAGGGAGGGAGGGGCACGGAGTGCGGGGCGAGCCTGCAGCGGCAGAGGCCGGCGTGACGTTGCACCAGCCCGAGGTGCACCGTGCGCTCTCCCAGGGAAGCCGCCCCTGGATCCCGGGACCCCGGCAGTCGCGGGCTGCACAGGCTCCCGGAAGGGCGGTGTGGGCAGTGACCTGCGCTCGCACACAGGCTTCTTGGCGGCGGCAGCAGCAGCCCCAGCGTCCCACGCCTGTCACTGGGCTCCGCGCTTTCAGTCGCGACTCACGCCCGTCCGTGGAGCCCCTTTAAGCAGCGCTCTTAATCCCCTCTCCTCGCGCACCAGGAAACCAAGAGGGAAGAAAAAGTCTCTTGCCTCTTCGGCAGCTCCAGAGTTTTCCCGGACTCCCTCCCGGCTAGCTGTGGCACATTAGCCCCCTTCAGGCTGAGTTCTCGCCGCCAGCCCCAGTCCTCTCCCTGCGCTCTGACCGAAGCCCGAGCCTCAGCTTCCAGCGCTGCGCGCCCCGGCGGGCGAGCAGACAAGCCTTTCGGGCTGGTGAGTGCCGCTCGGCACCGATCCTCTGTGTGCGGATCTCTCCGCTTTGCCCTACCCAGGTATGTGGGGAGTTTCTTGCCTTTTGGGAGGTCTGGGGTCTTCTGCCAGCGTTCAGTAGGTGTTCTGTAGGAGCTGTTCCACGTGTAGCTGTATTTCTGGTGTATCCGTGGGGAGGAAGGTGATCTCCGCGTCTTACTCTTCCGCCATCTTACCCGGAAGTCCTAATGTGTCATTTAAAGCTTGTGTTTCCTTATTAATTTTCTGTCTGGATGATCTGTCCTTTGGTGTAAGTGAGGTGTTAAAGTCTCCCACTATTACTGTGTTACTGTCGATTTCCTCTTTTATAGCTGTTAGCATTTGCCTTAAGTGTTGAGATGCTCCTATTTTGGGTGCATATACATTTATAATTGTTGTATCTTCTTCTTGGATTGATCCCTTGATCATTATGTATTGTCCTTCTTTGTCTCTTGTAATAGTCTTTGTTTTAAAGTCTATTTTGACTGATAAGAGAATTGCTACTCCAGCTTTCTCTTGATTTCCATTTGCATGGAATATCATTTTCCATCGCCTCGCTTTCAGTCTGTGTGTGTCACTAGGTCTGAAGTGGGTCTCTTGTAGACAGTATATATATGGGTCTTGTTTTTGTATCCATTTACCAGTCTATATCTTTTGGTTGGAGTATTTAATCCATTTACATTTAAGGTAATTATCGATATGTGTGTTCCTATTACCATTTTCTTAATTGTTTTGTGGTTTTTTATTTGTTTGTTTGTTTTGTGTTTTTTATTATAGGTCTTTATCTTCTCTTGTGTTTCCTGCCTAGAGAAGTCTCTTTAGCATTTGTTGTAAAGCTAGTTTGGTGGTGCTGAATTCTCTGAGTTTTGGCTTGTCTGTAATGGTTTTATTTTCTCCATCAAATCTGAATGAGATCCTTGCTGGGTAGAGGAATCTTGGGTGTAGGTTCTTCCCTTTCATCACTTTAAATATGTCCTGCCACTCCCATCTAGCTTGCAGAGTTTCTGCTGAAAGATCAGCTGTTAACCTTATTGGGATTCATTTGTATGTTACTTGTTGTTTTTCCCTTGCTGCTTTTAATATTTTTTCATTGTATTTAATTTTTGATAGTTTGATTAATATGTGTTTTGGTGAGTTTCTCCTTGGATTTAACCTGTATCAGACTCTCTGTGCTTCCTGGACTTGATTAACTACTTCCTTTCCCATATGAGGGAAGTTTTCAACTATAATCTCTTCAAATATTTTCTCAGCCCCTTTCTTTTTCTCTTTTTCTTCTGGGACCTTTAGAATTTGAATGTTGGTGTGTTCAATGTTGTCCCAGAAGTCTCTGAGAATGTTTTCAATTCTTTCATTCTTTTTTCTTTATTCTTCTGTGTGGTAGTTATTTCCACTATTTTATTTTCCAGGTCACTTATCCGTTCTTCTGCCTCAGGTATTCTGCTATTGATCCCTTCTAGAGAATTTTTAGTTTTATTTATTGTGCTGTTCATCACTGTGTGTTTGCCCTTTAGTCCTTCTAGGTCCTTGTTAAACGTTTCTTGCATTTTCTCCATTCTATTTCCAAGTTTTTGGATCATCTTTACTATCATTATTCTGAATTCTTTTTCAGGTAGACTGCCTATTTCCTCTTCATTTGTTTGGTCTGGTGGGTTTTTACCTTGTTCCTTCATCTGCTGTGTGTTCCTCTACCTTCTCATTTTGCTTAACTTACTGTGTTTGGGGTCTCCTTTTCGCAGGCTGCAGGTTCGTAATTCCCATTGTTTTTGGTGTCTGCCCCCCAGTGGCTAATGTTGTTTCAGTGGATTGTGTAGGCTTCCTGGTGGAGGGGACTAGTTCCTGTATTCTGGTGGATGAGCCTGGATCTTGTCTTTCTGGTGGGCAGGTCCACGTCTGATGGTGTGTTTTGGGGTGTCTGTGACCTTATTATGGTATTAGGCAGCCTCTCTGCTAATGGATGGTGCTGTGTTCCTGTCTTGCTAGTTGTTTGGCATATGGTGTCCAGTACTCTAGCTTCCTGGTTGTTGAGTGGAGCTGGGTGTTGGCATTGAGATGGAGATCTCTGAGATATTTTTGCCGTTTGATATTACGTGGAGCTGGGAGGACTCTGGTGAACCAGTGTCCTGAACAGCCACCTCAGAGGCACAGCCCTGATGCCTGGCTGGAGCACCAAGAGCCTGTCATCCACATGGCTCAGAATAAAAGGAAGAAAAGAAAAAAGAAAGAAAGAGAAAGAAAGAAAGAAAGGAAGGAAGGAAGGAAGGGAGAAAGGAGAGAAAATTAAAAAAAGAAATGAAATGAAATGAGACAAAATAAAGGTATTAAAATAAAAATAATTATTTAAAAAATTTTAAAAAGTAATTAAAGAAAGGAAGAAAGAAAGATGAGAGCAACCAAACCAGAAAACAAATCCACCAGTGATAATAAGCACTAAAAACTATACTGAAAAAAAAACCGGACAGACAGAACCCTAGGACAAATGGTAAAAGCAATGCTATACAGACAAAATCACACACAGAAGCATACACATACACACTCACAAAAAGAGGAAAAGGGAAAAATATATATATCATTGCTCCCAATGTCCACCTCCTCAATTTGGGATGATTCGTTGTCTATTCAGGTATTCCACAGATGCAGTGTACATTATGTTGATTGTGGAGCTTTAATCCGCTGGTCCTGAGGCTGCTGGGAGAGATTTCCCTTTCTCTTCTTTGTTCGCACAGCTCCTGGGTTTCAGCTTTCGATTTGGCCCCGCCTCTGCGTGTAGGTCGCCTGAGGGCGTCTGTTCCCCGCTCAGACAGGATGGGGTTAAAGAGCATCTGATTCGGGGGCTCTGGCTCACTCAGGCCAGGGGGAGGGAGGGGTATGGAGTGCAGGGTGAGCCTGCAGCGGCAGAGCCCAGCATGATGTTGCTCCAGCCTGAGGCGCGCCGTGCGCTCTCCCAGGTAAGTTGTCCCTGGATCACTGGGCCTTGGCAGTGGCAGGCTGCACAGGCTCCCAGGAGGGGAGGTGTGGATAGTGACCTGTGCTTTCACACAGGCTTCTTGGTGGCTGCAGCAGCAGCCTTAGCATCTCATGCCCATCTCTGGGGTCCGCGCTGATATCCGTGGCATACGCCCATCTCTGGAGCTCCTTTAAGTGGTGCTCTTAATCCCCTCTCCTCGCGCACCAGGAAACAAAGAGGGAAGAAAAAGTCTCTTGTCTCTTCGGCAGCTCCAGACTTTTCCCCGGACTCCCTCTCGGCTAGCTGTGGCGCACTAGCCCCCTTCAGGCTGTGTTCACGCTGCCAACCCCAGTCCTCTCCCTGGGATCCGACCTCCGTAGCCCGAGCCTCAGCTCCCAGCCCCCACCCGTTCCAGCGGGTGAGCAGACAAGCCTCTCGGGCTGGTGAGTGCCGGTCGGCACCGATCCTCTGTGCGGGAATCTCTCTGCTTTGCCCTTCGCACCCCTGTGGCTGCGCTCTCCTCCGTGGCTCTGAAGCTTTCCCCCTCCGCCACCCGCAGTCTCCGCCCACGAAGGGGCTCCTTGTGTGTGGAAACCTTTCCTCCTTCACAGCTCCCTCCCACTGGTGCAGGTCCCGGCCCTATCCTTTTGTCTCTGTTTATTCTGTTTCCTTTTCCCCTACCCAGGTACGTGGGGAGTTTCTTGCCTTTTGGGAGGTCTGAGGTTTTCTGCCAGCGTTCAGTAGGTGTTATGTAGGAGTTGGTCCACGTGTAGGTGTATTTCTGATATATTTGTGGGGAGGAAGGTGATCTCCATGTCTTACTCTTCTGCCATCTTGAAGCTCCTCCCCCCTTGTTACTTTTTAAAATCCTCTTCTCTGTATGTAAGGTCCTCATCATCAAAGTTCTGCCTAAATGTCATATTTCATGGAAGGTTCCTCAGATCCCCATAGTCGAGAATTATATTTACCTAAGCTCCTATAGTCTCATTTGTACCTCTTCCATAAAACTCTAACAATTTGCCAAGTCCTGGAGCCATTTACATCTTTCTTTGAGTCCCTAGATAGCAGAGACCATATCTTGCTATTATTTTATCCCCAGTATAGGGTTTGCACATATATCAATTTCTCAATAATTTTGCAGTAAATTGAAATATTTTGTACTTGTTGTTTTGCATAAAAGAAAATATACTTAGAAAACATAATATATTCTATACATAAACAAATAAATATCTTCTAAGAATTTTTAAAAATCAGAATTAATGTCAAGACTTAGTCAACTAGAGAGAAAAATGTTTCAGCTCTGAAAATGAAGCATTAATATCTAAAATGAAAAATAACCAAATTTTCCAGTAACATGTTTAGAAAGTACATTTTAATGTATTTTCTTTTATTCTTTTTTGCTATGCTTATATATATATATATATATATATATTTGTGTGTGTGTGTGTGTGTGTGTGTGTGTGTGGTATGCGGGCCTCTCACTGCTGTGGCCTCTCCCATTGTGGAGCACAGGCTCCGAATTCGCAGGCTCAGCGGCCATGGCTCATTGGGCCTAGCCGTTCCACAGCATGTGGTATCCTCCCAGACTGGGGCACGACCCCATGTCCCCTGCATCGGCAGGCGGACTCTCAACCACTGCGCCACCAGGGAAGCCCTGCTATGCTTATTTTTAAAGAGTAGATATTATATTTTATCTTTTAGATAGTAATATAACATACGTTTCCCATGTCACTAGATACTCTTCATAAATATCTTAACCGTAGCAGTCTAATCCATCCTACTGGTATAGAATAATTGACTTAGTTACACTTTTTGTTGACATTGAGTTTTACTTTTCCTATAGTAGATATTTTGAAGAAGAGTGCAACAGATATCGTTGTATTAAATAGTTAAAAACATTATTTTAAATCTTAAATTATTAGAAATAGGACCTTCAATTTTTGCACAAGCAGCAATTGATAGGATAACACTGAAGACCTAACAAGATGGAGAAACCATGGCTAAAAAAGCAGGATGATTTAAAAAATATTCTTCAGATATATTTGCATTGCTGGAATTTTACCTGGAATTCAAAGAGACGTGGAATAATGTCCAAAAAAGAAACACATCCTCAGCTAACATAAGAAGGGTATATATGCTGTAAGGCTAAGAAACCTGCCTGTACACACCTTTCATACTTAGTACTTGAAGTGGAGTGGAAAGCTGGAAAACAATTTATGACGCCGAAGAATGATACCCAATTAGAGCTTACACTAAAAAATTACTCAGTGTGGGAAAGACACTTAATAATTGTTTAGTAGGGAACTGCACTGTTTCAGATTGTAGACTAGAGCCAAACTCATGGGTTCACATCACATTTCTTCTACTGATTGGTTATGTCATTTGAGGAAAGTTTTTTAACTGCTCTGAACCTATTATTTCAACTCCAAAGAGGGAAATAATAACTGCACTTATCATCTAATATTGTGCATAAAAAATAAGCTCATAACTGTAATTTGAAATTTGTACAATTCTGTTCTAAGTATTTTATTTACAGTAATGTGCATATATATATGTGTGTATATACACGTGTGTATATATCTATTTGTGAGTATACTGTATATATACTATACTATTGTAAGTATATTATATATATGATATATTATGTATATCATATATATATATATATATATATATATATATATATAATTTGGAGAAGCAACATAGCTTAGTGTTTAAAAATGTGTATTGTGGAGCTAGACTACCTGGGTTTGAAATCAGCTATCTAAATTATTGGCTGGATGTCTTTGGACAAGTTATTTAATTTCTTTGTGCCTTTATTTCATCATTAGTAGAATGAGATAATAATAATACCTATACATCATGTTTTGTTATAAAGTTTAAATAAGTTAATGTTTTTAAAGTGCCTAAAATATGTCATGTAAAAAGCTGTGTATTCATTTGTTAAATTGATATAAGTAACAGCAAAATATTATCAATAAGGAAGGTAAAGAGTGATATACAGAAATGATAAGTCTCTGCTATCAATACCCCTCCCTTAAAAAAAACCCCAACGCCTCAGAAATTGAAAGAGAGAATAGTAATAGTAGATGCACCACATAAGCATTGGTCTTCCTTTTTGTTTCTGTCACTTGAAGTGTTGCCATAACTAAAGATTACATACTTCAAACATGTAAGAAAATTGCCCAACATTTCAGAAAACTTCAAGATAAACCCTGAAATGTAAAATATAATTACTCAATTGGAATATGGCCAGCATTGTGGGGAAAGCAAAGTACCACTGTCACTATAGGAAGTAGAATAGGAAAACTCTTAATTCAGTGGTAGAAATGGAACTTAAACAGAATGACAAAACAGGACAGCCAAGAAATATAAGGAATGTATGCCAAGTAAGGTATAAAGGAGAAAAAAATGATACAAAGTGAAGCCCAGAATTTTTTTTTTTTTTTTTTTTTTTTTTTTTTTTTTGCTGTACGCGGGCCTCTCACTGCTGTGGCCTCTCCCGTTGCGGAGCACAGGCTCCGGACACACAGGCTCCGCGGCCATGGCTCGCGGGCCCAGCCGCTCCGCGGCATGTGGGATCCTCCGGGATCGGGGCACGAACCCGTGTCCCCTGCATCGGCAGGCGGACCCCCAACCACTGCGCCACCAGGGAAGCCCCAGAATTTTATATAAATTAATTTGTGTTAGAAAATATGAAAAACATCACTGTGTTACAAAAGCAGTAAGTTGAGAGTATATCTTTTTTTTTTAACCAATACTGACATTTCTGAGACTTCAGTATCCCATAAACATGGAATAGGTTTTACTTTACTAAATGCAAACAGTTTTCTGTTAATTTAGCTTAGTATTTCCCAACCCAGCCATATTGACATTTTTGATTGGATAATTCTTTGTTGTGGAACACCATATTGTGCAATGTAGGATATTTAGCAGCATACTTAGTCTGTACCCACTAGATGCCACTAGAACCACCCTACTTACGACAAACAAAAATGTATTCTAGGGCTTCCCTGGTGGCGCAGTGGTTGAGAGTCCGCCTGCCGATGCAAGGGACACGGGTTCGTGCCCCGGTCTGGGAGGATCCCACATGCCGCGGAGCAGCTAGGCCCGTGAGCCATGGCCACTGAGCCTGTGCGTCCCGGAGCCTGTGGCCCGCAACGGGAGAGGCCACAACAGTGAAAGGCCCGCGTACCGCAAAAAAAAAAAACAAACAAAAAGTATTCTAGGCTTGCCAAATGTCCCCTGGAGGGGGAAAACTACCCACAGTTGAGAACCACTGCTTTAACCAATTAGAGAATGAAACAATCTCAGGTTTGAATGACAGCTGAGAAATCACATAGTTCAGTTCTTAACACATATTCTCCTTATTACGAGATGAATCAGTGTTCATCTAGCACCCCCTTTAATTGTATCTGTGATTAAGAACTCACTTTCTCACACTCAAATTTCACACTATCTATTGTTTAGTAGTTCTATCTTACGTCCACTTCTCTGGGGAAAATTTTACCTTTTATATTTCTGTTTTATTTCTGTTGAGTCTTATTCTTATGGGCGGAGAGGAATTCCTCTTTTTCCTTCCTGAATACTCAAATACTCCTATTTCATAGCTTTTAACCTCTCCCAACAGTGTGCCAGTAGAGACACTAGCAAACAAATTCTCCAGATTCAGTGTGAGCTGGGGAAAATACACTCTAAAGTATGATGGTACTTTAATCTTCTTTGTTCCAAACTCTATATGGAACCTGAAATCATATGACCCTTTTCAGAAGCCTTATCAAACTGTTCAGTCATACCAAACTGGAAGACAAGAAAATACCCAATCATTTCCATTTGCTCTGCTACTATATTTATTGCATGTACTCTATGCTTGTAGAGCTCTTAAAAGAAAAGGAGTTCCAGAGACAAAAAATAATTTTATAATAACTAACAATCCTCATTTATACGTCCCTACAGAGGAGATTGTCAAAACATTTAACAGAGGGGAGGTCAGAAGAACTGATCAATCAAAAAAGATGCCTCACCAGTGAAACTGGAATCCTGCCATAAAGAACCAGTAAACTCACCTCTGTACAAACCAACTAAATACCAGGCAACTCTCACAGGTGATTTTTTTAAAAGTGATTTCAGGACTCTGTATCAAGTTCCACTAATTTTCACTTACTCTTTCATTCTGTGCAGACTGCTTTGGATCTTGACCATTACTTAAGGTAAACAATGCAAACGAACTCTTTTAATGGTAACAGATAAAAACTTCATTTGACTTTGCTTAGAATGAGGAACTGAAAAGAAACACAAGTGAAGTGCTGGGGGTTCTATTAGTTAATATTGCACCATCAACTTCAGTCACATGGAAATGTACCATCCTTGTTCTTCTAACTCCAAACAAGACTGTAAACCTACTGTGTCGACTATATGTTTTTCTTAATGATTTTCCTAAAACTCCGTCTCACACAGGGCTTCTCAGCAATCTTGGTATCTTCCAACTTTTACTATTATTACTGTGATGTGAGGCGGTCTCTACCAGTCAGAGTTGTTCATGCTTATCACATTTATTCCTCAACTCATTTTGTTTTAATCCTAAATCAGTTTATAGTGTCATAAAATTTAAACAAATTGTATGTCAGGCTTGTTCACAAAATTGATCAACATATTTTTTATAGACAAATTACCACACTGTCTGCTTGAGCAGCACAAATAATGAATTAACAATTAAATATAGAATTTATATGCTAAGTATTTTATTTTGTAATCTATAATCCTTTAAAGCATTTTATTACACTTTATATCCTTCCCCCTCCAAAAGTTTGGAGATTTGATATGCCTACCATAAGTTATACTGAAAAAATTAGTAACATATAAACAGAAAACCAGACCATGGAGAAAAAATTTAAAAGATGAATACAAATTGCTAATCTGAAGGCTCCTAAAGCTACAAAAAAATTAGTTTTCTTTGTATTTCCAGGGCCCAGCTTAGTATCTGGTATCTAGAAATGATAAATAAATGTCTGCTATATAAAAAATGAGCAAAATAGTTCTTCATACTGGAAATATTCATAGCATATCCAGGTTTTACTATAAATTTTATCACCTTGAATTTTCATATTTTAGGAAATAAATCCTTAGGAGTTTATTTAGGAAGTATATTTTATAAAAATAATTTTTAGCAAAATGAATTATTAATGAAGTATGGATTTGTAAATCAAAGTATTAATGGATGCTATTAATTTCTTTCAATGATACTTAATATAATTAATTCTAATACTTTGATTAAAATCATAAGCTCTTATAATTAAATTAAGGGAATTTTTTGCTATAGAAGATCTAGAGGATTGCTCTCCAAACATTGATTAAACAATCCACTTTCTAACAATATATTTTGTTAGAGTTTAGAGACATTAAACAGAACCCACTTCATTACATTTCTACTAGAAAATTTTCTTTCTGTATTTTCTCTAGAGTTTAAGCTTAATCTATCAGCATATAACAATCTCTCTAGTTTTGTTCTCTGGAGAAGAACAGAGTAAGTTCTTATCCATGTTTGCCAAATCTAGTTTATGTTCAGAAATCCTGGGAGATGATGGTGGTGGATACATTTTAAAGATATATTTTTTTTCCCTTAAATCACATCCCCTGAGAACTCTGATATAGCAGACCTGACTTTAGAGCTCTGAAATGTGTATTTGTAAATGTCGTCTTGGTCATACTGATCATCAACCTGCACTGGCAACCACTGGTCCATGCTATTAACTTCGTATCTTAATGGTGAGACCAGTACGTTACTTGGGAAGTGCATTTGGTATTGAAATTAGAAAACAGAAGAGAAAGCAGAGTTCATCCTAAGTATATGTGGACCATTTTGAAAAGAGTAGCAAGGCAGAGACTTCAATTGTGGAGATATCTTAAGAAATAGATTTTCTTTTTTGTGGTAAGCCTATTGATGAGATCTTGCTTTCTGCAGAATAAGAGACTGGAGTGTAATTTTCAGTAAAGTTGATTCAATTCAACACGTGAAATAAAACACTCTTCTTCAACAGATGGATTTTGATGACCTTATTAGAAACTCTGTAGGAAAGACTTTTTGGTGACTAAATCTATAGCTAGTTCCTGATGAAAACTTATTTGATAAATAAACCATTATGAAGTTGAATTGCAAAACTCCAGTGGGCTGCTGGAATTCCCTCTTTTAGAGTCTTGCCTGAGTCAGTTCACACTAAATTTTCCACAAGTATATTAAGTGAAGAATTTGGGTGCATATCACAGGGAATATCAAAGAGTATTTTCTACAACTAGGATGGAGAATTAATAAATATAAGTCCTCCTTCTTTCCCTGACACCAACTGGCTTTACAGAAGCAGGCAAATTACCTTATTACACTTATGTTCTTTGTTGTTTTTTTTAATCTGAAAAACAAAGGAATTAAAAGAAATATATTGATTTATTGAGCATATTTTTAAAGTTCTTACTATATTAAGCATTCGGATAGATATGAAAGGATTTACAAATAAAAAAAAATAGAGCCCCTAGACCAAGGAGTGTAGTAGAAATCAAATGTCATATGCATCAGTATTTACAATTCAGCATAAAAAGGAATATATGAAATAGAGAGGTGTGAAAAAATGCTGTGGAAGTTCTAAGAAGAAAGATAGTATTTTTGCCTTGGGTTCCAGAGAAGGTTTCTTTGTACTACCACTTCAGGAATAAATAGGATTATCACATGCAAAGTTGGGTGAGATACTTTATGAAGAGGGAAATTTCTGAACAAAGAGATAGAATAGAATATCATTTGTTTGGGGATAGACAGTTTGGGTAAGCTAAGGCTAGAGAACAGTTACAACCACCTTCAGAGACTTAATATACTAAGGGAATCCATTAATGTATGGCAACTTTATTATCTGGCGTTGGGAGACAGTTCAGCAAAACTTTACTTTTTCCAGCAAAAGTAAACATGGGTTTAAAAGCATTGAGATGTTGATTGTTAATGGGAGGGAGGTTGTGTTAATAAAACGTTAAGAATGGGTTTAAGAATTTTCAAATACATCAGTGGTTTTCAGGTTTATTCTCTTGATTATTTTATTGACAAATAAAATCGTATCCAGAAACCCTATAAAATATCAATAAATAGAAGTGCTGCTGCTCTGATTGAGAGAGAGAGGAGAAGGGTGGGACCCAGAACCCCACAAAAGGAACAACCTGCTGGATTAGTAGGCACCCCTGAGGAATGTTATGTTTACTCAGAACACATATTGAAAACTGTGGGCAGAGTGACTGGGAACAGGATGATGCTATGGACAGAAATCAGATCAGTAAGAGGAGCAAGTTGGGGATAGAGGTTAATAAATTTGCTGGTCACATTGAGGTACCAAATTTACATTCAATTATAAATGCCTAAGAGGAGATGGAGTGAGAACTAAGGGGAGAAGTTGAGGTAAGGGATATCATTTGAAAGAATTGCTGACATCCTAGTGAGAGATAATATTACCAGAAAAGGTGCACAAAGAGAAGACAAATGGGCGAGGTCCAAGTCTTAGGGAATGTAGTAATTCAAGGTGTGGGAAGCAGAAAAGAAGCTGAGAGTGGAACAGGGAGAGAATAAGGGACAAAGCAGGCAAATGTCAGGTCACAGATGAATTACAGCTGATGATGCTTGTAGAAAATAAGGAATGGCATTTGGTTTGTTGGCTGGTTTTGTTTATTTGTAAGTTTTTGATAAAGGCATATTCAAAATTTATAACACTTTAAATATGATATGAATAGACACAAAATGGCTTGCTAAAAAAAGAAATAACATGTATCTAGGAAACACAGTCTTGTTTACTAGATTAATTCATGAGCGAATGGAAACATTCCTTCTGGCTTGAATTTGATGCAAGGGAGTCAGACTGTACACCCACGAGTGAAGGCAAAGAGAAAAACCTTGAAAGCAGAAAAAACAGAAAACAAAAAACTACCATTACCATCTTGATTTGTATTAGATTTATTGAAGTCAGAAACTTGGTTTTTTTTTAGAATGAACATGTGTCAAAAATTTTACTCAACTTATTGATGAGGGAACCAAAATGATGGCAATAGTGGTTCAAAGGAGGAGGCAAGGAATGCAGATTTATACTGTAAGTTGTTCAAAAGGAGCCAAAATGAATTAGCTAAGAGATTCAAAACTGGGCAGTGTCCTACAGTCACTAAACCATAACTTTCTGGGGTTCTTTTTCTTTCTTTCTTTCTTATTTTAACATCTTTATTGGAGTATAATTGCTTTACAATGTTGTGTTAGTTTCTGCCATATAACAAAATGAATCAGCTATATGTATACATATATACCCATATCCCCTCCCTATGATTCTGTTGGGGAGTCCAAAATGTTATATGATATATTAAAGGAAATAAGATAAATTTATTAATGGCATTATTACCTGGAAAAATTACATCAAATATCTAACAAAAGTATGTTTAAAATAATTTCCAAAGAAGGTCATGTCTAAGTGCTGTAGAGAAGCAAAAAAAATATGAAGACAGAAATGATACCAGATTGGAAGATTAGATCAATGCTGATCACCAGGGTTGAATGATCTCCCAAAGCTTCTAATAGTTATAGGATTATTCCTGACTATATATTTATATATTGGCAATGTGAATATTTTCTTTTTATATGTAAAATGTGCATCTGCCTCTACACACATACATGCACACATATACACACATACTCACAAATGCTAATTTCTATTCTAAATGACATGTACATTGATCATCATTGCGTATATAATATTTTCTAATAAAGTTTTATGAATTTTAAGTGCTTTTCTGTTGTTACACGTTACTAGAGTAGTGCCAATACTGCAGATCATGAAAAATACTGGGTAATTTATCTGCATTAGCTAAAGATTTAAAAACTGTGTTGATATTAACTCTTTGTATTCCTGATAATAAAACACTATGTCACCAGACTTATCAGGGTGGGGATGAGATGTATGTCTTTCTTGTATGGCATTCCTAAATTCTATTTGGTAAATTTGAAAATGCACTTAAATGTTTCTCATGTCAAGAGTGACAGTGTTTCATTGCACATCAGTTCTCTGTTAGATCTTTTCTCCCACAGTTGGAAATCATGCCATGTGACGTTTTTGTGCCTGCCCTAATAGATCTTGTGCTTATAGAGTAAGTCATAGTCTTCTATATTATTCCATGTTCTCCTCCATGAATACTTAAACTGCTTTTTCTTAGTGCAGTCTACTCATATTAAAACTATTATAACCAAATGTTTTGCATTTAATTCTCTTTCCAAAACAAATTAATACATAAAAGGGACCATAGAGCAGCTCTAGAAAAGAGAATAAAATTATCAAAAGAAACATCATATGAAAAGAATTATATAGAAAATACAGATAAATATCCCATATCATAAAAGTTGTAGAAATAACTAACTTACTTGAATGTAAAACTATAAGAATGAAAGGTAGCTTAACATTATTGACCTAAATTAGTCCAAAGTTTTACTGATCAGTTAGAGTATTTAAAGATATTTCAGAATAAAAATGCTTTTCCTTGGAACTAATTTCAGTTTCCTCCATGGCAACAACAAGTTCTCCCTGAGGCAGGGTCTCCTCATCTTACCTCAGCTCCACCAACCATGCAAAGTGTGTGAATGCACTTGGCAAACTCCCAGCTTCACTCCTGGGGATTTTGTATACTTGGCTATAGGTGGTTGTGTTTGTGATATTGAACTTAATATATTGAGAATACATTCTAGAATTGTAATTAATTGTCAAAATATAAGCAAATACAATCAAAAGATAAATGTGTTTTACTGTATACTACGTTTATGACAAAAACACAGCAGCTGCACTTGCAAGTAGAGATGTAATGCAAGGTGTGTACCATTAGAAAGAAAAATGTATTAAGTACTAATGAAGTCCTCCAGTATAGGCTAAAAAATTAAAGATGGCCTAGTTGATATTACATTTAATGATACACTTTTTCCTAATTTTTTAAAAAAATTTTATTGGAGTATAGTTGATTTACAATGCTGTGTTAGTTTCTGCTGTACAGCAATGTGAATCACTTATGTATATATACATATATCTGCTCTTTTTTAGATTCCTTTCCCATATAGGTCATTACAGAGTATTGAGTAGAGTTCCCTGTGCTATACAGTAGGTCCTTATTAGTTATCTATTTTATATACAGTACTGTGTATATGTCAATCTCAATCTCCCAATTTATCCCTCCCCCCCTAATTTTCTTCATTATGTGATGCTAATGGAGGTGAAGCATGAAAAAACAACTAGGGAATCATGGGAGATAAAGAGTTTTTGATGAAGTTAGCCCATCCCAATATTATGTGTCCTTCTACAGGTACTGAGTTAGTTCTTCAAAACCTGTGATTTTGCACATACTTCGTATCCCTCAGCCTGTGATGTTCAGCCTTCATTCTGTGGCCTGCCTCTCATATTCAGTATTCAAAGCATGGTTCAATTACCCCATTCTCTGAAAAACAGTTCCTGATTGTGTCCTATCTACTTTTTACTGAAATAGCAATGACCTACAACCTAGCTCTTATCCTTGCACTTGACTCTCTTATAGCATCTATCACTTTGTGTTATAATTACCCATGTATCTCCTGTTCTAAACACTGAGTACCTTAGGAGTAAGAGAAGGGTCTTTATGGAAAACAACCAGCCAAGCTCTTGGAGTATAGTAGGGGCTCAGTAAATGCTCAGTGAATTATTGAAATGGATTGTCATTAATTATTCACTGGATCTCAGTTTCTCATCTGAGCATGATGTGACTGTCCTAGTTGATATCTAAAGTGCTTCCTAACTGGAAAATATAGACCAGTTGTATGAAATTCTGACCCAGTATCTCCGTTAACACTATTGACCACCTTTTCTGAAAATTTTATCATTTTGATCTGAGACTACTCTTCTTTTTTGTCTCTCAAAAGGGATCCTTCTCTTGATTTTTCATATTGAATTCCAGTATCCAATTAAAAAAAAAAAAAGCTTAATTTGCAGTTGCTTCCTGCTCTCTCCCCACCTTTCAATTGCCAGTTCTTTATCCGTTATTTCAAAGCCTATATCCCCAGTCCTCAATACACATTGTCAGTGAGAAGTTATGTTTCTGAAGAGCAGTTTTTGAATTCTGGCCTGCTTTTGAATTCTGACTGTAAATAGGAATACTGTTTAGTGTCCAACTCAGGGTCGTTGTGAATATTAAATCAGATCTTACACATAAAGTGCATAGCATGGGGCCTGGTATAAGACAAGCATTCAAGAAAAGAATAAGAATGTCTGCATAAGGTACATATGCAGTAAATGCTTGTACCTTGTACGTACTTTGAAAACCATGGTAGTTTTAGATAGAACCCACAGTTGTGAATGAAGCTTAGTGTTATTTATAGTTGTGGCAGTTGAGTTCAGAAATAATCTTAGGCAATCCCTTAACCTTTCTTAATGTTTCTTAAAAAGGCCCCAGATTAATGGTTCAGCCCAAGTAATCTGGTAAAAGAAAAAAAGCCTATCAGCTGACTTGGTTTATTTAGGCTCATCTAAAGCCCATTTTAGAAAGGAAGCACTATTTGTGTGACTTCATCTCAAGAGACAGTCTATTCGTAAGGATACTTTCTTAAACTGATAATAATTCAGGTAGCTAGAATTTCAGCATAGTAGTATGAATTCAGTGGAGATAGGCATTATTGTTTTTTTTTAAGTCTTGAAGATTAATAGTTGATAGGAATGCTATAATATCTAAAATCTAAAGCAGAGTTTCTTTATTTCACTTAAGATTCATTTTTGGCATAATCAATATTTTTTAAATGAAAGTTTATTAACCCACTATCATGGCAAATAAGAAAATGTGATAAAAATACCACCCTGAAAAAGACTTCCAAATCCTTTAAAGCTACATCTTCCCTTTTTATTACAAAATTTTATGAAGGAATTATACTAAATATATTTTAATCTATCATTTCAGAAATAGATTTCAATGTATCATTTTAGAAATGGCAAGATAATTTGCCATTTGTCAAACACAAAATACAATAAAAACATCCCATAGAGTTAAGCACTAGGGGATAATGTCTATTCAGTTCAGGTTTTCACTTCCATTTCTAAAAACATTCTCCACCCCTCCCTACAACTATAGGACTTCTTTTCCATGCTGTCAAACATTGAGACAGATATAATATAGCCTTAATATTTTGGAACTTTTATAATAAAATATTTTATATTAGACATTTTTTTTCCCACAACATCATTAAATTTGCTTCAGAATTGCTATGGGCTTAATACAAATTTAGAAAGCAAAAGGAAAACATATTACTCCATGTACTGTTCCATCAACTGTCAGCTATGGGAAAGAAAACTAATGGCAAAATGCCTTTTTCTTTTCAAACTAAACTCAGTTCACTCAGAAAACACATTCTGACTCTCTCAATACTTTAAACTTTTCTTTTTATATATTTATTGGAATGCTTATTTAAATTTATTTTGAATTATGAAAATCTCAATAAGATAAGAAAAGACTAATGTTTGCCATCGTGTTCCAAAGAACAATAGTTAAGAGGGGTGTTAATAGATAACTATTTAAAAAACAAACAAAAACAAATGTTTCATGTTCAAAACGGTTTTGGAAGCCTTGGGTCAAACAAAATAAAAGGTTTCTTTACTACAAAATATGCAGAGACTTTAATATGGTAATTTGTATTATGAGTCTCCAAGTTATAAAAAGCAGCGTTTCTCAAGAAAAGATAATGGAAGCTTTTTTCTTTTAAGCTAGTTTCCATTTACTTGTTCATGAATCAAATAACTACTGATTTGAGTGTTTACTATACTTTCTCTTTTCTGCAGCTTACGTTCTTATACGGCAGAGAGAGAAACAGACACACAAATTGTGTCAAATGTTGAGTGAAGGGCAGATGATGGGGAAGGAGGAAAAAAAGTGACCTAGGGGGGGCTTCCCTGGTGGCGCAGTGGTTGAGAGTCCGCCTGCCGATGCAGGGGACACGGGTTCGTGCCCCGGTCCCGGAAGATCCCACATGCCGCGGAGCGGCTGGGCCCGCGAGCCATGGCCGCGGAGCCTGTGTGTCCGGAGCCTGTGCTCCGCAACGGGAGAGGCCACAGCAGTGAGAGGCCCGCGTACAGCAAAAAAAAAAAAAAAAAAAAAAGTGACCTAGGATCTCCATGGAGATATGATATTTGAGTTGAGACAGAAAATTCTAGCCAGAGGAAGCAGAGGCAAGAAGGGGTTAAGTGCATCTGTGTTGTAGAAATAGAATGGAGAATACTACAGCTAGAGAAGAACTGCACAGAGAGAGTAAGAGACGAGGTTGGAGAAGGACACAGACAGATCACTTAAGACATTGTAGGTCATGGTAAGATGTTTAAATTTTATTATAAAAGCGACACAGTGGGACTTCTCTGGTGGTCCAGTGATTAAGACTCTGTGCTTCCACTGCAGGGGATGCAGGTTCGATTCCTGGTCAGGGAACTAAGGTGGTCAGGGAACTAAGATCCCGCATGCTGGGCGGTGTGGCCAATAAATAAATAAATAATAAAAGCAACACAAAGCAAATGACTAGTGATGGTAATAGATGGTAATGAATGTAAGCTCTATGAGGGCAGATACGTGCAGCTAGCCACAGAGCCTAGAAGGGTATCTAGCCCATAGTATGCATACTATAATGTTTCTTGAATTAAGACCCCGAAAGTGATGATTCTTAGCTAGAAAACAGAGATTTAATATAAAACAAAAACAGGAATATCCAATTTGGCAATGGTTTATCACTTATGAATAATTCATATGAATTATTAAAATTTAAAAAGAGATATAGAAAATGGTTTCAGTGAGAGCTCATTCTGAATATATTTTTACAGTTTATAAATGACTTTTGTCCTGGATTTATAAAATTATTAAGAGTCTACAGAGGTTGCTTTTATTTTTCAGATTTATTTCACTGCATTTTATTGGTGAGTTAAATCTTATGATGCATTTCTACATGCTTGGAGAGTCTCAAAATTCTTAGGATATTTACTTTGTATATGACAAAGGTCTACTCCATTTGCAGATAGGTAGGTAATCTGTAAGTAAATGAGAGATTCTCAAGAATACAAACTGTCCCTAAAACAGAATTTCTTAGGAAAAATGTTTTATTTTAAGTAAACTTTTCTAAGTTACCTCAAGTTATAATAACATCCTTTATATCAACTACATAGTTTACTGTAAAATATTTTTGTAAATATACATATTTATATGGAAATTTTCATGCAGGTACTTTACTGTGTAAATATGTAAAATGGAGGTAGAGAAAATATCTAATTGCACATTAATACCCTTCCATATTTGGTGTAAACATCTTTAGATAAAATTACAATATAATCACATGTACTTAAATGTTTAGTTTACCAATTATAGCATAATTATTATCATGTTTACGATGAAAGTGATATATGAAAAGATATTTTCAATAGTCTCAGAATCATGAATCTGCTTTTCTTATTATAGCTAATTCCAAAGGTTGATTACAAACACAATTTTAACTCCTAACTTCATATACTTAATGTTTATTCAAAAGGCACTATAATTTTTTTAACCAATAGGAAATATAAGTTTAGGGAAAACATTTAAGTGTTTGAAGAGGGAAAATTCATATTTATTTTTTATGCATACTATAGTTTTGGTAGATAAAGATCATCTCAATTGTGCTAATTTCTAACCATGACCATCTGCCTTTTAAAAAATTTTTAGATTTAAAATTATATAATTTTTGACCATGTTAGACTTAAATAGTTTAACTTTAGGATTAGTGCTGATCCACAATGAGGTCAGGAATATAACCTGTAATTATCGCTTTTAATTACCTGAAATTTTTTTTCAAGAACTGAGATAAACAATAAGGCTGCCATGTTCACCGAATTCAGAAGGGCCATTATAAAGTCAAGATCCTAGACCATTATTGAAGTAAGCATGAGCTAAATGACGTAAAATTTTAATCCCAAAATATTTGAGTTTCACTTATCTATCCTTAGAGTTTCACTTGGTAAGAAACATCAGGTAGGTCTTTTATCTACCAATATTGCTTAAGTATTTTTTATAGCTAGTCATGTCATTTGAACACAGGAGACAATTTTAACATTGATGGATCCTGAATGTGGATGACGTAAAGTCTTGGAAATAGGGACAGTAATCCCTATTCCCAAAGGTTGTTGTGAAGTTTAAATTAAAATAAAATGTATTATGTGTGTTAATGTACTTTGCATATTCTAGATGCTCAATTTATTTCTTCCTATTATTAAATGAAACAACTAACTAATAGGACCTAGGACCTTCTCAAATAGTTGCTTGGGTATAAAACAGATACACTTCCTTCAAAGTCCTTCAGTGATGCTTCCTATGGAATCATTCCTGGGAAGAAAGAAATTCTTCTTCAGTTGCTAGTACCTACTCTCCAGTAGGTAACATCTATTCTTTTATATACATACCTACATACATATACAAGCACACACATATAATATATCCATTATATCCGTATATACACACACACACAGACACACACAAACACATATATATATTTGATATCATTTGCCAGAGGTCTTGAAAACACCAGTAGGTGACTCTTCCCACTTGTGGGATGAGGGTGTAATAATTAACCAATACAATTCTGTGGATTACTGGGTTGCCTTTTGAAGATCCTTCTGCGCCCCAAAATTTGAGTGCCTCAAACTACAGAGTGAAGCAAAGAATCCAAATAAAAACCCCAGAGCAAAAATCATTCTTCTTTCTGTAGAGAAACTCCAAAGACATTTTTTTTAAGTAATTGCCTTTAAAGATAAATAATCATCTTAAAGATCAATTACTGGTAGAAATGAATAAGTGTGTTTATTATGTGTTATTAAAATTAGAAATGTTAACTCTGTGTCTATTTTAACAAATAAACACATTCTAGAGTGAGTGTAATCAGGGAGAAGTAAAATTGGAGAGTGAATAGGGTAACAGCTTTTATTTTAAAAAATGAAGTATCCTTTTAGGAATTTTAAGTACTTAGTGATAGAAGGACAGATAAGACAGTGCTGTGAGGTTTCTTCCAACCCCAATAATTCTGCCTTTGGAACTTATTCTGAATAAAATAAACAGTATTAGTAAACTGAATGAAACCATTTGGTAAGAAAGTCACATTCTGAAATAAAACATATACTGGACCTGAAAATATGGAATAACAATGACCTCTTATGATGAATATGAATTTTTTTGAGAAGACTGATACAGGAGAATCCAGTAAATGCATTTAGACATTACAATCCCTCTTTAAACAAAATAGGAAATGGAAGAAAATCACTTTGGGAAACATGGTTATATCTAAAAAGTAAACAAGTAAAGATATCCTCCTTCCAGGAAATATAAAACTAAATGCCTTGCCACAAATTACTAAAGTTATACAAATTCAAGCTGAATAAATAAATAAAAACAATACTAAGTACCTTGATCAATGTTTTCCCCAAGGTCAGAAATGGGACAATAAATATTTTGACAGTCAATAAACTGATAGATGAGGAATTATTACAATTTTAAAAAACTATTTTAGAAAAAATTTTGAAAAAATCAAATAGCTGTATCTTTCACATTGGGAAAATCACAGTTAAAATATTAGACATTAATTCTGAAGGGCTCATAGGTTCACCTTTCAGATGAACATAAGCTGTAGGTACTATGGATGGCAGGCTTTTTTTTTTTTTACAGGTCCATACATTCACTCCTCTTCATTAAGGGAAAGCAGGATATAGATAAGGATTGGTTTTGGATACCCAAATTATCTCCATCTGCATCTTGATTTTCCTCTATGAAAATCCAATTACAATATTCTCTTTGAATAACATATTCAAAATAATTAACAATAGTTATGCTACAACCCCATGTGCTCAGAAAAAAAGGCCATCTGTAGTTATCTATTATGGCCAAATAGATACTATAATAACTGAATATCAGCTTTTCTTCTACTAAAATATAGAAGTAAATTATTACCACAGCTTATGTCACTTCCAGAGGGGTTTCCAGGTTCATGTATTTAACTTCCTCCTGAGTATCACAATTTGATTTTCCAAAATACCAACACATACCAAACATGCACATAATTTAATGCATATCTAATCCACAAAACCTTATGCTCCTATTCCTGTGATTTTTATTTAGAGAATAACACTAGCATCCAACCCAATTCGAAATTAAAACCATTGAACAGATCAGAAGCCAAGGAATCATTCTTGGTATTCCAGGGATAGGGATGGGGGAGGCAAGGCACAAGTAGAGAGGAGAAGCTGCAAAATTTTCTAGAGGCAGTTCGCTGAGGACTTGTAAACCATCTTAAAGATTTTTGAACTTTATTCTAAGCATAATGGATAGCACTGTGATTTTAAGACTACAGTATAAGGTATGCTAAGATCTAGTTTTGCGTTCTGAATTTTTCAACATTATTCAGTGTTGCTGATTTGTAAGTTGTTTCAGTATCCAAACGTTATTTTCAATCTATTTTTTCTAGATACAGTCATTGCTATTTTTATATGATGAATTCCATTTCATCCTATTTTGCACGTATTTGTAACTTACTTATATACAATTTCATTCTGTCCTCTCCATGGACTTTGAACTACCTTCGTTTTAGCAATGACTAAACATTTTGTGAACTCTCCATCTACTGTTCTAGCTTTAAAATATTAAATGGCATAAAGCATATTATCTTTTCCTTCAGTATGTTAATTCCCATATGTTTATTATTTTCAAGCAAGCTTTTCAGCACATTAGATTCACAGAAAAATCATAATTGTCAGTGTAATTTTAACAGATATATATGAAATACTTCAGTGAATTTTTTCTTATGTATACATCATAGTATATATTTACATAATATACAAAAAGCATTTCATATATGATTAATATTTCTTTATAGGGTAATGCTTTCAATAAATTTTAAAACTTCACCTTGCCTATTTGAAATGTAAGGCCAAGTAGTATAGTCTTCTTTTTTTTTATTATTTTTTTTAACATCTGTATTGGAGTATAATTGCTTTACATTGTTGTGTTACTTGCTGCTGTATAACAAAGTGAATCAGCTATACGTATACATATATCCCCATATCCCCTGCCTCTTGCATCTCCCTCCCACCCTCCCTCCCTATCCCACCCCTCTAGGTGGTCACAAAGCACCAAGCTGACCTCCCTGTGCCATGCGGCTGCTTCCCACTAGCTATCTATTTTACATTTGGTAGTGTATATATGTCCATGCCACTCTTTCACTTCTTCCCAGCTTACCCTTCCCCCTCTCTGTGTCCTCAAGTCCATTCTCTACCTCCGCGTCTTTATTCCTATCCTGCCCCAAGGTTCTTCAGAACTTTTTTTTTTTTGATTCCATATGTATGTGTTAGCATACGATATTTGTTTTTCTCTTTCTGACTTACTTCACTCTGTATGACAGATTCTAGGTCCATCCACCTCACTACAAATAACTCAATATCATTTCTTTTTATGGCTCAGTAATATTCCATTGTATATATGTGCCACATGTTCTTTATCCATTCATCTGCTAATGGACACTTAGGTAGCTTCCTGGCTATTATAAATAGTGCTGCAATGAACATTGGGGTACATGAGTCTTTTTGAGTTATGGTTCTCTCAGGGTATATGCTCAGTAGTGGGATTGCTGAGTCATATGGTAATTCTATTTTTAGGTTTTAAAGGAGCCTCCATACTGTTCTTCATATAGGCTGTATCAATTTACATTCTCACCAACAGTGTAGGAGGGTTCCCTTTACTCCACACCCTCTCCAGCATTTATTGTTTGTAGATTTTTTGATGATGGCCATTCTGACTTGTGTGAGGTGATACCTCATTGTAGTTTTGATGTGCATTTCTCTAATGATTAGTGATGTTGAGCATTCTTTCATGTGTCTGTTGAATCTGTATATCTTCTTTGGAGAAATGTCTGTATGGTCTTCCGTGCATTTTGGGATTGGGTTGTTTGTTTTTTTGCTATTGAGCTGCATGAGCTGCTTGTAAATTTTGGAGATTAATCCTTTGTCAGTTGCTTTGTTTGCAAATATTTTCTCCCATTCTGAGGGTTGTCTTTTGGTCTTGTTTATAGTTTCCTTTGCTGTGCAAAAGCTTTTAAGTTTCATTAGGTCCCATTTGTTTACTTTTGTTTTTATTTCCATATCTCTAGGAGGTGGGTCAAAAACGGTCTCTCTGTGTTTTATGTCATAGGGTGTTCTTCCTATATTTTCCTCTAAGAGTTTTATAGTGTCTAGCTTTACATTTAGGTCTTTAATCCTTCTTGAGTTTATTTTTGTGTATGGTGTTAGAGAGTGTTCTCATTTCATTCTTTTACATGGAGCTGTCCAGTTTTCCCAGCACCAGTTATTGAAGAGGCTGTCTTTTCCCCATTGTATATTCTTGCCTCCTTTATCAAAGATAAGGTGACCATACATGCGTGGGTTTATCTCTGGGCTTCCTAACCTGTTCCATTGATCCATATTTCTGTTTTTGTGCCAGTACCATACTCTCATGATTACTGTAGCTTTGTAGTATAGTCTGAAGTCAGGAAGCCTGATTCCTCCAGCTCCGTTTTTCTTTCTCAAGATTGCTTTAGCTATTCGAGGTCTTTTGTGTTTCCATACAAATTGTAAAAGTTTTTGTTCTAATTCTGTGAAAAATGCCGTTGGTAGTTTGATAGGGATTGCATTAAATTGTAGATTGCTTTGGGTGGTATAGTCATTTTCATAATGTTGATTCTTCCAATCCAAGAACATGGTATATCTCTCCATCTGTTTGTATCATCTTTAATTTCTCTCATCAGTGTCTTATACTTTTCTGCATACAGGTCCTTTGTCTCCTTAGGTAGGTTATTCCTAAGTATTTTATTCTTTTGGTTGCAATAGTAAATAGGAGTGTTTCCTTAATTTCTTTTTCAGATTTTTCATCAGTGTATAAGAATGAAAGAGTTTTCTGTGCATTAATTTTGAATCCTGTTACTTTACCAAATTCATTGCTTAGTTCTAGTAGATTTCTGGTAGCATCTTTAGCATTCTCTATGTATAATATCATGTCTTCTGCAAACAGTGACAGCTTTACTTCTTCTTTTCCCATTTGGTTTCCTTTTATTTCTTTTTCTTCTCTGATTGCTGTGGCTAAGACTTCCAAAACTATGTTGAATAATAGTGGTGAGAGTGGTCAACGTTGTCTTGATCCTGATCTTAGTGGAAATGATTTCAGTTTTTCACCATTGTGGATGATGTTGGCTGTGAGTTTGTCATATATGGCCTTTATTATGTTGAGGAAAGTTCCCTCTATGCCTACTTTCTGGAGGATTTTTATTATAAATGGGTGTTGAATTTTGCCGAAAGCTTTTTCTGCATCTATTGAGATGATCATATGGTTTTTTTCCTTCAATTTATTAATATGGTGTATCACATTGATTGCTTTGCATATATTGAAGAATCCTTGCATTTCTGGGATAAACCCCACTTGATCATGGTGTATGATCCTTTTTATGTGCTGTTGGATTCTGTTTGCTAGTATTTTGTTGAGGACTTTTGCATCTATGTTCATCAGTGATATTGGCTTGTACGTTTCGTTTTTTGTGACATCTTTTTCTGTTTTTGGTATCAGGGTGTTGGTGGCCTCGTAGAATGAGTTTGGGAGTATTTCTCCCTCTGCTGTATTTTGGAAGAGTTTGAGAAGGATAGGTGTTAGCTCTTCTCTAAATGTTTGATAGAATTTGCCTGTGAAGCCATCTGTTCCTGGGCTTTTGTTTGCTGGAAGATTTTTAATCACAGTTTCGATTTCAGTGCTTGTGATTGGTCTGTTTATATTTTCTATGTTTTGCTGGTTCAGTCTCAGAAGGTTGTGCTTTTCTAAGAATTTGCCCATTTCTTCCAGGTTATCCAATTTATTGGCATATAGTTGTCTGTAATAATCTCTCATGATCCTTTGTATTTCTGCAGTGTCAGTTGTTACTTCTCCTTTTTCATTTCTAATTCTGTGGATTTGAGTCTTCTCCCTTTTTTTCTTGATGAGTCTGGCTAATGATTTATCAATTTTGTTTATCTTCTCAAAGAACCAGCTTTTAATTTTATTGATTTTTGCTATTGTTTTCTTCATTGCTTTTTCATTTATTTCTGATCTGATCTTTATGATTTCTTTCCTTCTGCTAACTTAGGGGGTTTTTTTGTTCTTCTTTCTCTAATTGCTTTAGGTATAAGGTTAGATTGTTTATTTGAGATGTTTCTTGTTTCTTGAGGCAGGATTGTATTGCTGTAAACTTCCCTCTTAGGAGTGCTTTTGTTGCATCCCATAGGTTTTGGGTCATCATGTTTTCATTGTCATTTTTCTCTAGGTATTTTTTGATTTCCTCTTTGATTTCTTCAGTGATCTCTTGGTTATTTAGTAGCATGTTGTTTAGCTTCCATGTGTTTGTATTTTTTTTTTTTTTACAGTTTTTTTCCTGTAATTGATACCTAGTCTCATAGCGTTGTGGTCAGAAAAGATAATTGATGCAATTTTAATTTTCTTAAATTTACCAAGGCTTGATATGTGACCCTAGATGTGATCTGTCCTGGAGAATGTTCCATGAGCACTTGAGAAGAAAGTGTATTCTGTTGTGTTTGGATGGAATATCCTATAAATTTCAATTAAATCAATCTTGTTTAATGTGTCATTTAAAGCTTGTGTTTCCCCACTTATTTTCATTTTGGTTGATGTGTCCGTTGGTGAAAATGGGTGTTAAAGTCTCCTACTATTATTGTGTTACTGTTGATTTCCCCTTTTATGGCTGTTAGCATTTGCCTTATGTATTGAGGTGCTCCTATGTTGGGTGCATAAATATTTACAATTGTTATATCTTCTTCTTGGATTGATCCCTTGATCATTATGTAGTTTTCTTCTTTGTCTCTTGTAATAGTATTTATTTTAAAGTCTATTTTGTCTCATATGAGAATTGCTACTTCAGCTTTCTTTTGATTTCCATTTTCATGGAATATCTTTTTCCTTCCCGTCACTTTCAGTCTGTATGTGTCCCTAGGTCTGAAGTGGGTCTATTGTAGACAGCATATATACAGATCTTTTTTTTTGTATCTATTCAGCCAGTCTCTGTCTTTTGTTTGGAGCATTTAATCCATTTACATTTAAGGTAATTATCGATATGTATATTCCTGTTACCATTTGTTTTGTGTTTATTTTTGTAGGTCCTTTTCTTCTCTTGTGTTTCCTGCCTGGAGAAGTTCCTTTAGCATTTATCGTAATGCTGGTTTTGTGGTGCTGAATTCTCTTAGCTTTTGCTTGTCTGTAAGGTTTTAATTTCTCCATTGAATCTGAATGAGATCCTTGCTGGGTAGAGGAATCTTGGTTGTAGTTTTTTCCCTTTCATCACTTTAAATATGTCCTGCCACTCTCAAACGCTGCCTTGCAAAGTTTCTGCAAAAAGATCAGCTGTTTACCCTATGGGGATTCCCTTGTTTGTTATTTATTGCTTTTCCATTACTGATTTCAATATTTTTTCTTTGTATCTAATTTTTGATAGTTCGATTAATATGTGTTTTGGTGTGTTTCTACTTGGCTTTATCCTATATGGAAGTCTGTGCGCCTCCTGGACTTGATTGACTTTTTTTTTTTCCCATATTAGGGAAGTTTTCAACTATAATCTCTTCAAATATTTCCTCATTCCCTTTCCTTTTCTCTTCTTCTTCTGGGACCCCTAAAATTCGAATGTTGGTGGGTTTAATGTTGTCCCAGAGGTCTCTGAGACTGTCCTCAACTCTTTTCATTCTTTTTTCTTTCTTCTGCTCTGCAGTAGTTATTTCCACTATTTTATCTTCCAGGTCACTTAGCCGTTCTTCTGCCTCAGTTATTCTGCTATTGATTCCTTTTAAAGAATTTTTAATTTCATTTATTGTGTTGTTGATCATTATTTGTTTGCTGTTTAGTTCTGCTAGGTCCTTATTAAATGTTTCTTTTATTTTCTCCCTTCTATTTCCATGATTTGGGATCATGTTTACTATCACTACTCTGAATTATTTTTCAGGTAGACTGCCTATTTCCTCTTCATTTGTTTGGTCTGGTGGGTTTTTACCTTGCTTCTTCATCTGCTGTGTGTTTCTCTGTCTTCTCATTTTGCTTAACTTACTGTGTTTGGGGTCTCCTTTTCACAGGCTGTAGGTTCGTAGTTTCCATTGTTTTTGGTGCCTTCCCCCAGTGGGTAAGGTTGGCTTAGTGGGTTGTGTAGGCTTCCTGCTGGAGGGGACTGGTTCCTGTATTGTGGTGGATGAGGCTGGATATTTTCTTTCTAGCAGGACCCCATCCGGTGGTGTGTTTTGGGGTGACTGTGCACTTATTACGATTTTGGCAGCCTCTGCTAATGGGTGGTGTTGTGTTCCTGTCTTTCTAGTTGTTTAGCATGGGGTGTCCAACACTGTAGCTTGCTGGTCGTTGAGTGGAACTGAGTCTTATCGTTGAGACAGAGATCTCTGGGAGAGCTCTCACCAATTGATATTACATGGGGCCTGGAGGTCTCTGGTGGTGCAATGTCCTGAACTCGTCTCTCCCGCCTCAGAGGCTCGGGCCTGACAGCAGGCTGGAGCACCAAGACTCTCTCAGCCACACAGGTTTTGGCAGTCTGAGGCCTTCTGCCTTTGTTCAGTAGTGTCCTTGTTCAGTAGTGTGTAGGAGTTGTTCCCCATGTAGATTTTTTTTTAATGTATTTGTGCAGAGGAAGGTGATCTGCACATCCTGCTCATCCACCATATTGAAGGTCCTCTCTCTTCACACCTCCTGTTGCTAGAGGATCCTCTTTCTTCTGGAAAGGACATAAATCTGGCAATCTCACTTCAGGCCTAGCCCATCCATGTTTTTTCCCTTTGTGCTTAGTCTGTTTCACTTGCTCATAGCCGGCCCCATGCAGAGGCCTTGCCCCCAGCCCTTCAGACCAGAGTTCCTCGTGAAATGGCTGAGCCCACACCTCAGCTCGGGATGTGCACTGAAGCTCCTCACAAGACACGTAACTCAATATGGTGGCAGGCCGTGCGCAGAGACACTACATACACCCTGCAGTGTGATGTCAATATTATTTTCTATTTTTAAAATTTATTCAGAAGATGATTCAATAAACAAAGATACTTTCATTTTCAGTCAAGATTTTGCTCAGTAAGATTTTCCAGATCAATTTTTCTATGTAAGGAGACATATATAAAACAAGTATCAGATGAAAAGTATCACCCAGCTTTCATCTTTTGTTTACTCATATAGCAACTGTGTTAGTTGCCTATTATGTTACTATTGTGGTGAATAAAACATTGACCCAGACTGGAATTGGTCTTCCAAGAGGTAGCATTCTTTGTTTCAAGTAAAAGATGTTAGACAACCAAAGTGATAGGATTTTTTTTATTGTTTGTTTGATTACTAAATTTGAAAAAGTCTGTTTGTAAAGAAAAGTAAATGAAGGAATTTCTTCAATTAAAAGAAATGAAACGTTGAGTAAATATAATTCCTCTCAGAAGTAAAATACTTAACATTAATATATAAATACTATTCAATGCAATTTTTAAAACCTCACCTATTGAAAAATGGGTAAATTATATGAAAAGGAAATTCACAAGATAACAAATGTAAATTATTTAAAATAATGTTAGACTTTTTGGTCACTTTCGATGAGGTTTGGAAAGTCTATGATGATTTGAATACAAGGTAAAGTAAAGCTTTTAGACAGCAAAATGACAATATTGTTTATTTTATTTTATTTATTTATTATAACATCTTTATTGGCATATGATTGCTTTACAATGTTGTGTTAGTTTCTTTTATTTTAAAATTATAAAACAATCTGTTAAATGTTTAGAGATTGATGAAATAAAATACATACTAAAGATGGACATTCATACAGTATTAAAATTACATTCCATGTAAAGATAAAAGAATTACCTTATATGCTAATATAATTATCTTAAGTGATAAAAACACAAAAATAGTATAGTCCATATGAACTCCATTTTATTGTGTACACATATATGTATATGTGTACAAAATGATAACAATAACAGAAAAATTGGCAAAGATAACTCGAGGGAGTGTAGACATAGGTAATTTACATTATACAGTAAAATTTAGAAAGCATAGAAGGAAATTTAACAGTGAATTTGGCCCATGCTGTAAGCATTTAAGAACTATGTGGTACATACATATAAAGTAAGTATTCTGCAAGACAAAATGAAATTCGTGTTATAATAAAATATTGAACAGAATTTAAGGATTCTGAGATAGAACAATTATTTCCACTAAAATAATTCATCAAAAAGCTTTGGGCTTCCCTGGTGGCGCAGTGTTTGAGAGTCCGCCTTCCAATGCAGAGGACACGGGTTCGTGCCCCGGTCTGGGAAGATCCCACATGCCGCAGAGCAGCTGGGCCCATGAGCCATGGCTGCTGAGCCTGCGCGTCCAGAGCCTGTGCTCAGCAACAGGAGAGGCCACGACAGTGAGAGGCCCACGTACCACATTAAAAAAAAAAAAAAAAAAAAAAAAAAAAAAAAGCTTTTATGTAGACATTTAGAATAGTGTAGAATTTTAGTTGAACCTTAGAAAAGAACTGAGGCACACCATAATCAAAAGCAACAAGACATCAACATGTCTTGGGAAAAGGAATAGTTCTTTTTGGGAAAAGGAATAGTTCTTTTTGTGCTGCCTGAACAGAGCTTGCATGCAGGAAGTCGATCTAAGGAACCTGGGATTTTCCTAACCAGCTATAGGAATCTTTCATTGCCCTATAAAAGACAGAAAGAGAGAGAGAGAGAGAAGGGAGGGAGGGAGGAAGGGAGGGAGGGAAGGAAGGCAGGAAGGAAAGAAGGAAGACAGGAAGGAAGGAAGGAAGACAGGAAGGAAGGAAGGAAAAAGGAAAGAGAGAGAAAGAAAGAAAGTTAGTAGAGAGTATTTCCTATTACCCAGGGGTAAATATAAGCTCATTCTCCTTCAGTTGCTCACTCAGTGATTAGTTAAATGAGTCATTGTCCAGATTTTTCTTCAAAAAGGGAAGTTATGTTCCATGATTATAAATAAAAATAAATGAATCTGCAAATTGCAGAGGTTTTTTTGAGATTAATTTGATTTTGCTTTTGGAAAACGTTAAGGCTGAAAACACTTCACAACCTTTCTCCAGAGTCCAACAATTTTTTTCAGATATCTCAGGTGATTTCTTTTACAAATGCCAATCTAGATTATTTTACATAAAACTTTTCAAAATTATAAAACTTTTCAAAATTATTTGAAAAAAACTTTTCAAAATCATCATCTCTCTAAAAGGCTTGTCACTGAATTCCTTCACAGTGGGTGAGAGAGCAAGAGAGGTAGAGAGAGAAAGAGAGAGAGAGAGAATGAATCAGATCAATTCCAGATACATTTCCCTCAAAGACACCATCTCATCTTTTAACACAATAATACTGAAGTATAAGGTGGAAGTCTGATATTAAAATACATTTAGGCTAGCAGTATTTTTCGACAGAAAAGTTCCATGATGTAAATGATGCTGTTTTGGTAAAATTAAATTCATTCTATTGACATGATGTATATTGATTATACATATTAGTTATTAAACTGGATGAACATCTTAAAAACAAAATGAATTTAATACAATTAATTTGACAATGTGAAAAATGGAAAGAATGGCAAAATTTTACAACCTGTGGTTGAATTTTAAATATAGCTGAATGTAAAATGGAAATGTAAATATGGACTACACATGGAGAGAGACTGATACCCCCTCCTCCTTTACATCATCTCCCCCATCATTCATAATAAACACAAAGATCTCCTTACAGAGCTGTGACTAGAAATATGTTACAAAGTAATTTCATTTTTAGCAGTATTATCTTGAAAATCATTATTTAAATAATCTTTAATTAGTGTATGTGGATAATTTCCTCTTCATCCACTATGATTTGCTTCAGGCAGCCTCAGCAGGTAACTCAGACACCGGTCTCTGGAACTCCTTGTTAATATCCAGTATTACAAGTGCTTCTACTGAATTGAATGCAAACTTTGAATGCAAATTGACCACAGGGTGAAATCAATAAAGTGCACCCAAATGCTAAATGAGTTCAAAGAAAAAAGCCATAATAGAGAGAGAGAGAAGGAAGGGAGGGAGACAAAAAATAGACAAAATCAATAAAATAGACAAAACAGACAATAGACAAATCAATAAAGACAAATAGACAAATCAATAAAGTGATGAAAGATAGCTAAGTAGACAAATCAATAAAGTGATGAAAGATAGCTAACTGTAAGAGTTCTATAAAAGTTATTATTATCAATCATAAGCACCAAAGTCACGTTTAAAATGTCAAGAGTAAAGCTGAACGTTTAAAAGAAAGAGAAAATAGGTGCTCTATTAATTTAAAAAGTATAGTTCTCTTGTCCAGAAAATTGAATACTTGCAACTTTACGCTATTCTTTTAGTTACAAAAAGGTCTTTATTGATAGTTGAATTATTTAAAATTCATCCTAGGTCTGTTTAGTTCATGTTCAATCATTACAGATTTAGTTGATTTCAAACACAGTGAGTATTTCCCATACAACTTTGGGGAAATGTTGTTCTGAGCCCTTAGAAACTCAATGGCTATGAAAAAGTACATTTATTGACAAAGAGCCAGCTTTGGTATTAAGCCACACCTATGTGACAAAGTTTTAAAAAGTTATTTTAAATTTGGAGCTCTGGCTCTCAACCACACATTCTCAGTACTAAACCATCAGAGCCAATTTCTCCTAGGCAGTTAAACTAATTCAGAAGGATGCTCTTTGCCAACACTATGCTTTACAGTTTGCTAAGATTTTATTGCTACTCTACGTTCGCTATCCAGTCTTCTCCAGGCCAGATGACTGGCTGCAACTTCAGCAGATGAGCTATAGATTTTCTACATAAGCATGAATAACAGTTTCTTCCAAGGTGTTCTCCCATTCCAATTTCTGCTCCATCGCTTTTAATTTCATTCTTCTTGGCTCTCTTTAACCTCTTAATTTTCTATATCCATACATATTCCACTATTCAAGAATACCTTTTTCCCTTTTTACTCAACAGAGAACATCTACCACAGTTTCCACAACCATTGCAGGTGGGTTGAGGGTCATAGCTGCAGTTCAAATAAAACATTTTTGTCTTTTAGCTCCTTGCTTCTTGAGAGCTTGTTAGAAATGCAAGCTACATTCTACCCAGACCTATCGAATCAGAATTTGCCATTTAACAAGATCCCCAAGTGATTTAAATACACATTAAAATTTGCAAAACACTGAAGCTAACACAGTTCATTCAGCTGAGAAGGTAAGATGACTTTCTTTATTCCCCCAGGTTGGGTGGATGGAGAGAGCATGGGTAAGTCAAGGAAGGCCATGCTCTTTCCACTGTCCAGGATATAGCTCAAAAAGTCTCCATGAACACACACCACTGAAGCACATTAACCATCAAACAGTCCAGCTCACCAAAACAGAGGTCTCCAACACACAGTGCTCTTTTATCTCCTATGAGCCATAGTATGTTACTACATATATAAATATTCAAAGTAGACACAATACTAATTTTTTATACAAAATTTTGTGGTAAGCATTTCCAAAAACAAGCTTCATTTTGTGAAAACCTATCAAACAATATTTTACTATGAACAGTACAGAAACCATGCTCCCAGAAGACACAAGATAGGGGAGACAAACATGTATTTTTAGAAACTGGAAAACTGGAAATGGACCTACTTTTCTTTGTTTTAAGAAGCAAATATCTACTCCTTCCGTTATGTATGGTGTGTATGATGTTCTTACGAATGTCTCATTCCCAACGCTATGCACTTTCAACACGCATACAATATTTAGGGAGAAGACTATTTCAAAATATAGTTCAGACCCAAAGCCTGAAAAATTGAAGTCTGTCCCCATCTGCACAACTGATTCCATCTATAAAGCAATAACAACTTCACAATACAGGTGGGCAAACACTGCATAAAATGTGTGTAGGGCATGTATACCACAATGAAATAAAAAGGCTATATTTCAAAACATGACACTCCATTTTAGTAAAGGTGTACACTGACATTTTAAAAATAAATACTCTGGGCTCCTGGTGAACCTCTCACGGGCATAGAGTATATGTCTACACTGCAGTTTTGATAGCGTAATATTATTTTTCACTGTTGGTTCACATTATATAATTTTCATATTTATATAAAAATGCAATAAACATGAACTGTTTTCCAGTAAAATGCAATGAAGAAAATTTAAGTTGTAAGAGTAATAAAAATTAATCCAAATTTTTTCTTTATATACATATGCCAGGATTATTATTAAAAAGTTTAAACCTTATTACTAACAGTTCTATTCATTATAGTTCCTTTGGAAACTTCCTAAGAAAAATTGTTAAAAATTACAGTTTTTTATGACCTGTGTTTTGATATGAAAAACAAAAAGTTGTAGTGTTTCCAGAACCATTGAATTCAATCTCTTCTCTCTTTCTCTCTATCTCTACATTTCTATCATAATTCCCAGAAGATAGTTAATTAAATTTTTAGATTTATGACCAACTCCTTCTTTTCAGCACACACACAGACTAAAAATGAAGTAGGTTGATGTTGACTTTTATGAAATGAATGGGTCCTTTAAAGACTTTTTTTCAGGGGGGAATGAAAAAAGTCCTCATCTTTTTTTAAATTGAAGTATAGTTGATTTACAATGTTTCAGGTGTACAGCAAATCCCACTGCTTGGCCCAGGAGTGGGATTCCTAGATCTTATGGTTACTCTATTTTTAGTTTTTTAAGAAACCTCCATACTGTTTTCCATAGTGGCTGCACCAATTTACATTCCCACCAACAGTGTAGGATGGTTCCCTTTTTTCCACACCCTCTCCAGCATTTATTATCTGTAGACTTTATGATGATGGCCATTCTGACCAGTGTGAAGTAATACCTCATTGTAGTTTTGATTTGCATTTCTCTAATAATTAGCTATGTTGACATCTTTTCATGTTCCTGTAGACCATCTGTATGTTTTTGGAGAAATATCTATTTAGATCTTTTGCCCATTTTTTGATTGGGTTGTTTATTTTTTTGATATGGAGCTGTATAAGCTGTTTGTATATTTTGGAAGTTAATCCCTTGTTGGTTGCATCATTTGCAAATACTTTCTAAGTCCTCATTCTTGATTAAAGTAATATTCTTAAAAAATTTCAGACCTTCTGTAAACATTTGGTCTAGACCAAAATGGGTCCATAAATTTATAAATAAATATCTCATATTGATGAATAAGTGGATTACAAATGATAGTTATAACCAGACATTTTCTAAAGAGGTACTAAACTAAATGGTTCCCCTTTCTTAATTTATATTGAACAACACTGGTAAAACCTTACAAACTCACGTGATAGGTGAGATTATTTATGCTAAAGTTGTTTGTCTAGTGATACAAATCTGGATTATCCAGACCAAAAGCAGAGGTCCTGATTCCAGATATAACTGATGTTTGATTCTCTCCTATACCATTTTGCTTCTCAGAAATGAAATCTTTGGTTATGGGCCAATCACCAATATGAATTGGTTAGTTCCTGCTTCCTTAGAGAAGAAAGGTACTGGCCAGACATGGTCTGTAATTGATTTTATTCATGTCTAACTGACACTTGACAGATTATTTTGTCTCTGATGTTATAAGACCTAGAAAAGTGGAAACTTAGAGCACTTGAAGGGAAATGTGAAGTGTAATCTTCAACAAGCAAGAACATGCTGGAGCTTTACTTCTCTAAGTAACTAAGGAAAAGAGTCTAAGGGTGAGCATCTTACAATGAAAGCAATATAACAAGTGTTCATATGAGGAAAACCCCGTAAGGCCCCACCTAATGGTGTTGTGGTGCCAGGTACTAATGCTTCAGGTACCTACATTTGAAGATAGAGGGTGCCAGGACCTTCTACTTTAAATCCTTTCCGTAGGAAGGACAGGAATAAGACAGCAGGCCAGTGTGGAAGGAAAGGCCTAGATCAATTTTTCAAGACCCTTTGGTAGTAAGATGATACCTGGACTCGTTTCCTGTCATGAAGCTCCTAGTTGCCTATGTAGGTTGTAGGGCCCAAGGGAGACAGCACCAAAAGAACCCAATATTGAGATGATATAAGATTCTATAGGCCTTTGCCCATTAACCCACATTGTTACATGCCAGTATTAGCTATTTCACTTTCAAATGTAGTTCAGGCATATATTGAAAGAAGAAACCAATTTCTGAATTGGGGAAACTTACCCCAAATCCATGCCCATAAGCTGTTCATATGTATGCTTTTATTTCTACTCAATAGTAACAGATAAGTTTCCCTTATAATTAAAAGTGATGACCACTTGCAGTCTTTCTGATAGTGACTGGATCACATATCGACCATGTATTCATTTTTCCTATTATATTATCTGCAAACTGCAAAAGCATGATCACTGTATGTTTTAGTCCAATTCTGTATTCCACAATAAAATATAACATGGTGGTGTTATACAATTACTGCTGCAAAGTCATACCACTTGGAAAGTATACTGGATAGGAAATGTTCATGTCTTGCTACAATGATCAAAACTGCCAGAAGCAATATCCGCATACGAGTCTCAGCACCTGACATTTTGACATGTTGATGGATCCAAGGAGCAGCTGCTGGCACTTAGTGACATATCAAGGTTTTAAGAAGCTTGGGGTGTTTTCTGTCAAGTGCAGTCAAACACAAAGAGAGATGAGGGTAGAGTTAGGGCAGGAGAAATGGTAAAAATGACAAATGAAGGTCTGTATTAAGTACTTATCCCAAAGTCCAGAAGACAGAGATACACTGATAGAAGAATGCAAAGCACTAGCACGGGGATAGTACAAAATTTGAAGTAATTTGGGATAAACATCCACAACACCCTTCTCCATGTGGTGTTCCAGTTGTTCCATGAGGACAATTTTTACTTTTATTATCTTTCTTTCCCCTGGACTTTAGGAATTCTTTATGTTTTTTCATACTCCTGTTCCTTTGCCTTCTTTTAGCTCAAATTATTCCCCTCCTCTCTCAGCCTAATCTTTCAGTCAGGCAGCAGTTTCTATAGGCCTTGCTCATCCGCAAGAGTAATGCTTAGGGTTAAAGGGATTGCTCTTCAAGGTCCCTCAGGAGTAGGATTGGAGCTGGGAAATCATCCCTTACAAATAAAAGCTTTCCACAGATCACTTTATAATCTATTTTGATGATGAAGATAGTGTATAGGAATCATTCTAAAAAGCAAAGAAAACTAAACGTTCCTATTAAAATTATAAGGAAGAGCTGAAATACAATATGGAGTACGGTAAACCATCAAGATATAGAAAGTAAAAATATTATACTTGAGAAAATATAAATTCAAAGTATATAGGAAATTGTGAGTGAATTAAAGCAAAAAAACAATTATACTGAGGAAGGGGAAACACTGGACAAATCAGTGCTGAAATCACCACTAGAAACCAATAATATTGCACTGTCATATGACAGTGAGCACCTTAGAGAATTTATCTTAGTAATTTGAAGAATTTACTTCAAAAAATTGAATTGTGATTTCTTAGTTCTAAAGCCTACGAGGATATCAAATGTGTCCCAGAAGAGACAGAAATAAAGGTAAAGATAACAGAACTGCTACCCAATCCTGAACAGCATTAACAGTCACTCAGGAAGATCCCAAAGTGGCATCATAAGGTAAAGAATGAGAATGTGAAAGGAGTCCAAAAGGACTGACAGGAAACAGCAAGAATTTGATAATTCAGGGGAAAAAAAAGTCAACCTCTCTTAATTCCAGTGATACAGACGTAGGTGTGGCTATTTGCTATTAATCCTCAATTCTTCTACTCTTTGACAGTATAATATATATAGGAATTTAGAAAGAACGGAATAAAATGTCTCCTTTACAGCTAAAGACTTGCCATCATATGGTTGAGTTTTATGTGATTTGATGGCTCCAAAGGCTGGTTTAGAATTATTGTACTCATGTTCAATATCTGACCTTTGGAGGACTTGCTGGTGGCCTGAAAACACAAAACACACTGTATTAATTCTCCCCTTACCCACACTGTCATCTGTCACCCTGACACTTGTTTGGGAAAGAAAGAAATAAAAATACAAAGAGCGTTGCTATATATGACAAGCATTACTTTTCAAACAACAGTGTTTACCATATATCACATATTGTCTAGTCAGTGCTTTAGGTGGTATGTAGATCAATAAACAATTTTACATTCTTTGTTTTAAAATCCTATTGGCTTCTTTGTTACACTAGACGTAAATCCCAACTATTTCAAGTTTCTCAACCTCTCTGAGCCTTAAATTAGCCATCTGTCATATGAGGA
Source organism: Mesoplodon mirus (assembly GCF_964341445.2). Taxonomy (NCBI): domain Eukaryota; kingdom Metazoa; phylum Chordata; class Mammalia; order Artiodactyla; family Ziphiidae; genus Mesoplodon; species Mesoplodon mirus. Next base: position 1,506,589 of record NC_138987.1, on the reverse strand, counting down.
TAATAGCTATTCCTGTAGGTTATATAAAGATTAAATGAGATTCTTTAAGCACACAGAGGTTAAGCACACATTGTAAAAGTGCAATAAATGGTAGCATTTGTTATTACTGCTATTGCTGTGTTTGATATTCCTAAATTTTATCCCAGGGAGTATACATTCATATGAGTATGCATGTGCATTAATGTATACGTTCAAGACTTGGAAGGAAATATTTTAAACCATAATAGTCTAAGGAAAAGATATATTTTGATTTAGGGAAAAAGATATAATAATAGTATAGTGAACCAAAAACTGCCCCAAGGTACTTATCTTGTATACAGTCTATAACTATAGACTTTGTATTGCCTTTGAATGTCATTAATTTGAAATTACTACCCTCTTCCTTTCTTATCAAAAAGTGGAAGGGAAAATGAAAATTCTTATTTATGTCTCATATTAAAGTAAAATATGTAAACATTTATTTATTTCTTGGTTAAAAAACACTTTCACATACATGCACACACACACAGTTCTTGCCTTGATCAAATTTTGCTTCTGTGATTTGGAAAAGTCTTTTAATGTTTAAGTCTTAATGTTTGACCTATAAAATTGGGTCAAAGAAGTTATTGTGGTGAATTGTTTTGAAACTCAAATGAGGCAGTTTATAGAAAAGTGCTGCATAACTTAAAAAGTTCAATGCGACCACCTAGAGAGGTGGGATAGGGAGGGTAGGAGGGAGACGCAAGAGGGAAGAGATATGGAGATGTATGTATATGTATAGCTGATTCACTTTGTTATAAAGCAGAAACTAACACACCATTGTAAAACAATTATACTCCAATAAAGATGTTAAAAAAATTTTAAAAATTAAAAAATAAAAAGTTCAATACAAATACTTGCCCTTGCTCTTAACTGAAGAGGAGGAAATAGAGTGTGTGTAAAAAAATATGACCCAATCCCTTAGATTTGTACCCCTTTTGTAAAGAAATCCTATTTATCTGTAATCCATGAGTTTACTTGTTTAAGAATTCCATTAAAATGATATAATGTACATTCAAGTTTCCAGTTTGAAGTCTTGCCAGTCACCAAATATAAGAGTAAGATACTGCTGTCAGAAAGATCATCAGAAAAGGGGACAGACCATAAGAGAGACAAGCTGCATCCCAGCACAGGGATTCCCCTCCATTTTTGCCCTCTTTCAGGATTCCCTCTCCCTCTGCTCCCTCCATCTTCCAGCCTGTACTCTGGTCACTTTCCAGACACTCAAACTGCAACATACTATACTACAGTAATTACTGTACTATACTATATACTATACTATACTATGCTATACTATACTATATTCGTTTCAGTTGCTTCTACAAGCTACTCCACCTAGAGAAGGCAAAAAACTATTCAATATCCTCAATCAATCCTAGGCAAAATCCGACCTTATTTTACTTTATTTGATTCAGCTCCTTAGGATTAATCAAGATAGCATTGTACTATATGGAAAATACGTTTCTACATGAGACAGGTTAAACAAAGATCTGTTGTTCCTACGTATTCTCCAGTACATTATTTTACTACTGACAGTACATTAAGTTGAAATTCATACAGTTACAAAGAGGAGTGACCTGTATGTTGGCATCACCCCAAACTCTCCTATATCCATTCAAATCACTTGAATACTTCAGAGTAGCTCAGGATTTTTTTTTCTGTTTCTATGTAGAAATAGTGCCAGCACTGATTATTTTTTTAATTAAAATGAAATGATTTTTTTGTTGTTTGTTCTTACCTGCATAGGACTGTGACGTGAGTTGTATGCAGTTCGAAAATAAACAAGATTTCTTTTATAGCCTACATCTCTGGACACATAAAAACACATTTTCCTGTTCGAATACTTTTAGTCACTCATGAAGAACGCAAAGGGAAAGTTCTGCAAATTCTACTTGGATGACTTTGGCAAGTTTAACTTCTATACCCAAGAACTGGTCGCAGGTCCCCAAGGAATAGTAATTCCCCATTACTGAATCATTTCACCTAAGAATTGGCAGCTGTTGACATTGTAATTCCTTGCAAGAGTGTTTGTAGCTTTGCATGGTGATCATTATTAATATAGATAACTTAAATCAATAATGAGTTGCCTAAGTAAAAAAGGAAATATCTGGAATAATTACAAATAAGTAACATATGGGTCTGAATTGCCAGATTTATAAGAGTGTAATTCCACTTAATAGAAATGACTTTTGAGAGATGCAGCAGATTATAGAATGCCTAATTATTACCAGACCCTATCCTAGTAAGAATGAGTATTTCAAAAACACCCAGCAGCACATACAGTCATCAGCCAAGAACTGATTATTCACAGGTGGATTGCCCACACTGCAGTCTCCAGGCACAGCAGATTTCCTTGCTCTGCTGCTTCATATCACCTCAGGCAAACTCTGCTCTCCAGCATAGCATTTCTGCTGCTCAGTCAGGCTGCCCTACCCTTTGCAAATTTTACAAGGTCTTGGATAGCCCAATCCTCGTGCCTCAGCTTTAAGAAGCCCAATCAACCCTTCCTGGCCTTCCACTGCCTTTGCATTCTCAGGTGGCTCTCCCAGGTCTACAGGTAAATGCATGCCTCCAAAATATTTCTACTTTGGCTTCCATTAGGAGTCTCAGCCATTCCCTAAAAAGTCCTAGGCACAAACTTAAATCTCTTTCTAATCCCCTCTGATCCTTACTTTCCTGCACAGTGTCTACTGCAGGGAATTGGGAGAGTGTAAACTGACCCAGAGACATTTCCAGTTATAAAAAGCAATTCTTAGAGGCTGTCCTACAGAGATCTGGGAGCTCAAAAATAGCAATATAGAAAATCAGAAAGCCTTCATATCACTCAAATTAGGACCAGGAAAACATTGAATGGGCATGTACCTTTGAGGTGTCCTAATATTTACATAATCACCACATATTCAAGAACTTAGTACAATTATAATCATTCATATAAATTTTCAAATGACTGCTATATTTAAGGCCCCATAAACTAAGGGCTATACATTATCTGTGTTACCCATGTACTTCCAATGGCTAACAAGATGCCTAGTGAGTCCAACAAATAACTATTAATTGAAAAAAGAATATTCATATAGAGAAATGATTTGTTGATGGCTTTTAAGAAGTCCTAATTTGACCTGGTATAGAAAAAAAAATCAACCAGTTTGTAGTAGTTAATAAAACACTTGAAATTATAAACACTCCCAAAAATACCTCCTCAAAATAATTTCCTATAATTTATGGAGTTGATTGGAATGCAATTTGATCTCCCAGTTGGAATGAGAGGTTAAAAAATAACCTTGCAGGGGCTTCCCTGGTGGCACAGTGGTTGAGAGTCCGCCTGCCGATGCAGGGGACACGGGTTCGTGCCCTGGTCCGGGAAGATCCCACATGCCGCGGAGCGGCTAGGCCCGTGAGCCATGGCCGCTGAGCCTGCATGTCCGCAGCCTGTGCTCTGCAACAGGAGAGGCCACAACAGTGAGAGGTCCACGTACCACAAAAAAAAAAACTAATAATAACCTTGAAAACATTACAGTGAATTTATTTTTCTTACAAGGTCGGGTTCTCTTCTATGTCATCACCAATGCGAGGTATATCCTTTCTCTTTTAGTCCTTTCTGTTTTCTTTCTGTGCTCCATTTATTCATTCAGTATTTATTGAGAGTCAACTGCATGCCAGGCACTAAGCAAAAACGAAATACTCCCTATAGTCAAATTCTCAGTGTTATAAAAACATCATCTTATAGGGAACATGACCTGTTCTGGAACATCAGGAAAGGCTGCCCTGAGTAAATGGATGTAAAATGAGATCTAAGAGACGTTGCCGTAAATCAGATTCATCAGAGTACAGATAGTAAGATAAGTATTTTTGTGAAAGTGGTTTATTGAGGGAGTACTCTCAAGAGTGGAAAAAGCAGGACAGGAAAGGTGGCAAAAGTCAAACAAGTGTGTGATTTCAGGCAAAGCAACAAGTAGCAGTAGACTGAGGGCAAACCTCCAAAGAATGTATTACTATTATTATCATTACTATTAAAGCTAATTGTAAAATGACTTGGCAAACCAAACTTGCATCCCAGAATTGAATTTACCCATTCAGACACAGACAGAGTGCACGATCACAGATTTCTCAGTATGGGCTCGTCCTATAAAATTTCAAGGCATGGAGAAGCAAGGAATGCCGCCTTTTTGTATGTGGAACTACAATACCTAGTTCCTTCTCCCAAACTAAGATAAGTCAATCCTACTTCTGTGGGGAGGTGTGAGTAGAAGGGAGGTGTGAATAAAAAGCCAGAGAGAGGCCAGAGTGGCACTGTTGCAACTCTCCTCACATGGAAGTACGAAGAGTCAAGTCTAAATGTTCCACCTTAGGCCCTTCATCAAGGAGGATCCCTGAAATTTTTCCTTCATCAATAGTAATTTTATTTTACTAAGCTTTGTTTCATTTTCTTCATAGCCCTTATTACTATTTAAAATTATTTTACAAGGTTTTTTACCTGTTTATATTCTTTCACTCCCTCTAAATTATAAGCTCAAAGTGAGAAGCAATTTTTTAATCTTGTTTACATCTAGTCCCCAGAATCTAGAATAGTAACTGGCACAAAAGTAAATGATCAATAAATATTTGCCAAATGAAATAAGCAAAGAACCCTGTGGGAGAGAATATAGATTGAAAAGATGAGGTCTGGGGTAGAGAGTGATAATAATGGTCTCCAATTAATCATGACTCGCACTGTTCATGGTCTTTGACACTGTGATGTCACCGCTCCTTCTATCAAGAGGTGGAGTGGATTTCCACATCACTTTGAATCTGACTGGCCTTGTGATTTGTTTTGACCAAAAATTTGACTAAGATGACTTTGTGCAAGTTCCAGAGCCTAAACCTCAAGATATAGTATAGCTTCTACTTTTACATTCGTGAGACACAGACACTGTGTAAAGAAGTGCAGGTAAAACAACTGAATGATGAAAGACCATGTGGAGAGAGAGGTCCCAGAAACCCGCCTTCCCTGCCACCATTCTGGACATGAGAGTGACATCATCTTTTACTCTATATGTCTAGACTTAGCAGATGAATAAAGACATACAAGTGAGCCCAGGTGAGACCAGGGGAACTATGCTGCCAACCCACAGTCATGAGAAATAATAAGTTGTTATCATTTTAAGGCATTAAGTTTGGGGATGGTTTTGCTTTATGCATAATTGAAACAAGGACATATAACCAAGTGTTGAGATTCTCTAACATTCAATTGCTAGACAGAGAAAAATTAGACTGCATGGGAGAATAACAAGTATCAGGCAGAGAGGTAGAGGAACATTTAGGAAACTATATGTTATGAAATACAAAAAAAGAAAAGAGAGCAAACAGGGGAGACAGAGAGAGAGGGAGAATGTCTCAATGTGAAAGTTATCAATATGGCAAATATTGCTGATAAATAAAGATGAGGTCTGAAAATGACCATTGATTTAAGAGTATTGATCATTGATGACCTAGTGAGAATTGTTTTGGTAGTGATATGGGAGAAAGTCAACTCAGAACAGATTGAGGAGGGAATGAAAAGATAACAGATGGAGACAATTTGTTCAAGTAATTCTTCTGAGATGTCTTACTGTAAAATATGGGAGGGAAATAGAATGATGACTGGAGAGACTTGTGGGTTCAGAGATGGGGTTTTCCCAGTGTTTATAAAGATTTTTCTTTTTAGTTTACTATGATTTTTTTTTTAATTTAGACATACATAATGGGAAGTCCCAGAGAAATTTTGAATATATAGAAGAGAACAGGCATAATTGAGAGGGCCTGGTTTCTTAATATGTGAGTCAGGTAAAGAAAGCATAGGGAGAGGAAGTGGCTATAGGTGAGAAAAGGTAATGCCTCCCTATTAAAAGATCAAGGAGGAAGCACATAATGAATATAGACATAAGATTATCACAAAAGTATATGGAAAGAAAGTTGGAGTTTCCATTTAATAGTTACCATACCACTCCCATTTTTTTCTTAAATCAGGAGGCATGTTCATTTGCTGAAAATGAGAAGGATTGTGAGTGGGAATTGGGTAGGTTGGAACATCATTGAAAAAGTTCAAAATAATCTTCACACATTTGGGGGATTGAATTGAGAGAAAAACATAGACTTTTGAGCAATGTAAAGATTCCAGCTGTGACAGGTAGTTATTAATTTATAATAATTTACTGTGCTATTGTTTTCCACTATTAATCTTCTCCAAAATTATTCACTGCTCACATGCATACATAGAGGAAATAGGCAGTTGAGTTCAACCAGGAATTAGACTTTCTCCAAATATGTAAGTGAAAAGACAAAAGGACAGGGAGTTTATTACCAAGAGTTTGGTAGACATTGTAAAAGATGCATGGACTCTAAACTAGATAAAAAGAGGAAGGGAGAAAAAAATAAGGGTGGAAGTTTGGAAGAAAGCAAAGGCTTGAATAGACAAGAGACCCTGAAAAGGTCAAGACATTGTAGGAAAACCTGAGCTAGCAATGTAGACTAGGAGGCTATGGCTGAATAGTGCATAACTGAATCATACCTTTTAGAATTAGAGACGTTTAGTGTTTCTGGTTGTTTTTTTAGGAGGTGACAGCTTAGGTGAGGTAAAATGTTAGAGAGATTCACAAGAGTTGACAAAAACTACTAAGAAACCACAGTCTATAGATATATTGAAGTCATCCAGGATGAGATAGGTGGCAAGATATTTACAAAAGGAAGGAGAAGGCTTAGAAATGTTTCATGTGCGACAACTACAATCAGCCCTTTGTATCTGTAGATGCCACACCGTGGACTCAACCAACTGTGAAACAAAAATATTTGGAAAAAAATTCCAGAAGTTTCCAAATAGTAAAATTTGAATTTGCCATGCTCCAGCAACTGTTTACATAGCATTTACATTGTATTTACAACTGCTTACATAGCATTTACATTGTATTAGTTCCCATAAGTAATCTACATATTATTTAAAGTAAATGAGAGGATGTGTATAGGTTATATGCAAACATTACACCATTTTACATAAGGGACTTGAGTATTCTCAGATTATCGTGTTCACAGGGATCCTGAAATCAATCCCCTGTGGATATCAAGTGACAACTGTATTTAATTAGTAGTTGTTTTAAACTGTGTTCTCTGAAAAGTACTGGTTATACAGAAGTAATTTAGAGTTAAGCTTCTACATCCCTACAGAAATGTGACTAAGAGCTACAAGTCACTTAGGGGCATCAAGTAAATCTATTGCCACATAGACCCTGTTGCCCATAGATCAAGTCCATTTTCATCTGTGTGGATTGTCAACATCCCCACTTTACTGAGATGTGAGATGACCACTCCTTTTCCAGGAAACCATTTCTTTTCTGTTTTGCAAGTGCTCATTGAAAGAAAAAGAAATCTGTTCAAGGATCAAATCAATTTTGTTTTTTGGGTTTTTTTGTTTGTTTTTGTTTTTTATTAGGGTATAGTTGTTTTACAATGTTGTGTTAGTTTCTACTGTACAGTGAGGTGGAGTTCCCTGTGCTATACAGTAGGTTCTTATTAGCTATCTATTTAATATATATTAATGTCAATCCCAATCTCCCTCATTCCACGCCCCCTGCTTTCCCCCCCTTGGTGTCCATACATTTGTTCTCTACATCTGTGTCTCTAATTCTTCCTTGCAAACCAGTTCATCTGTACCATTTTTCTAGATTCCACATATATGCATTAATATACGATATTTGTTTTTCTCTTTCTGACTTACTTCACTCTGTATGACAGTCTCTAGGTCCATCCACGTCTCTACAAATGACCCTGTTTTTTTCCTTTTTAAGGCTGAGTAATATTCCACTGTATATATGTGCCACATCTTTATCCATTTGTCTGTTAATGGGCATTTAGATTGCTTCCATGACCTGGCTATTGTAAATACTGCTGCAATGAACATTGGGGTGCATGTATCTTTTTGAATTATGGTTTTCTCTGGGTATGTGCCCAGTAATGGGATTGCTGGGTCATATGGTAATTCTATTTTTACTTTTTTAAGGAACCTCCATACTGTTCTCCATAGTGGCTGTATCAATTTACATTCCCACTAACAGTGCAAGAGGGTTCCCTTTTCTCCACACCCTCTCCAGCATTTATTGTTTGTAGATTTTCTGATGATGCCCATTCTAACCAGTATGAGGTGATACCTCATTGTAGTTTTAATTTGCATTTTTCTAATAATTAGTGATGTTGAGCAGCTTTTCATGTGGCTTTTGGCCATCTATATATCTTCTTTGGAGAAATGTCTATTTAAGTCTTCTGCCCATTGTTGATTGGGTTGTTTGTTTTTTTTCATATTGAGCTACATGAGCTGTTTATATATTTTGGAGATTAATCCTTTGTCCATTGCTTCATTTGCAAATATTTCCTCCCATTCTGAGGGTTGTCTTTGGTCTTTTTTTATAGTTTCCTTTGCTGTGCAAAAGCATTTAAGTTTCATGGGGTCCCATTTGTTTATTTTTGTTTTTATTTCTATTACTCTAGCAGGTGGGTCAAGAAAGATCTTGCTGTGATTTATGTCAAAGAGTGTTCTTCCTATGTTTTCCTCTAAGAGTTTTATAGTGTCCAGTCTTACATTTAGGCCTCTAATCCATTTGGAGTTTATTTTTGTGTATGGTGTTAGGGAGTGTTCTAATTTCATTCTTTTACATGTAGCTGTCCAGTTTTCCCAGCACGACTTATTAAAAAGATTGTATTTTCTCCATTGTATATCCTTGCTTCCTTTATCAAAGATAAGGTGACAATATGTACATGGGTTTATCTCTGGGCTTTCTATCCTGTTCCATTGATCTGTATTTCTGTTTTTGTGCCATTACCATATTATCTTGATTAGATAATGTAGCTTTGTAGTATAGTCTGAAGTCAGGGAGTCTGATTCCTCCAGCTCCGTTTTCTTTTCTCAAGATTGCTTTGGCTATTCGGAGTCTTTTGTGTCTCCATACAGATTTTAAGATTTGTTCTAGTTCTGTAAAAACTGCCATTGGTAATTTGATAGAGATTGCATTGAATCTGTAGATTGCTTTGGATAGTATAGTCATTTTCACAATATTGCTTCTTCCAATCCAAGAACATGGTATATCTCTCCATCTATTTGTGTCGTCTTTTTTTTTTTTTTCTTTTATCAGTGTCCTATAGTTTTCTGAGTACAGGTCTTTTAACTCCTTAGGTAGGTTTACTCCAAGGTGTTTTATTCTTTTTGTTGCAGTGATGAATGGGATTGTTGCCTTAATTTCTCTTTCAGATTTTTCATCATTAGTTTATAGGAATGCAAGAGATTTCTGTGCATTAATTTTGTATCCTGCAACTTTACCAAATTCATTGATTAGCTCTAGTAGTTTTCTGGTGGCATCTTTAGGATTCTCTATATATAGTATCATGTCATCTGCAAACAGTGACAGTTTTACTTCTTCTTTTCCAATTTGTATTCCTTTTATTTCTTTTTTTCTTGGATTGCCATGGCTAGGACTTCCAAAACTATGTTGAATAATAGCGGTGAGAGTGGACATCCTTGTCTTGTTCCTGATCTTGCAGGAAATGCTTTCAGTGTTTCACCATTGAGAATGATGCTGGCTGTGGATTTGTCATATATGGCCTTTATTATGTTTAGGTAGTTTCCCTCTATGCCCACTTTCTGGAGAGTTTTTATCATAAATGGGTGTTGAATCTTGTCAAAAGATTTTTCTGCACCTATTGAGATGATCATATGGTTTTTATTTTTCAGTTTGTTAATGTGGTGTATCACATTGATTGATTTGCATATATTGAAGAATCCTTGCATCCCTGGGATAAATTCCAGTTGATCATGGTGTATGATCATTTTAATGTGTTGTTGGATTCTGTTTGCTAGTATTTTGTTGAGGCTGTTTGCATCTATATTCATCAGTGATATTGGTCTGTAATTTTCTTTATTTGTAGTATCTTTGTCTGGTCTTGGTATCAGGGTGATGGTGGCCTCATAGAATGAGTTTGGGAGTGTTCCTTCCCCTGCAATTTTTTGGAACAGTTTGAGAAGGATGGGTATTAGCTTTCCTCTAAATGTTTGATAGAATTCATCTGTGAAGCCATCTGGTCCTGGACTTCTGTTTGTTGGAAGATTTTATTCATAGTTTCAATATCATTACTTGTGATTGGTCTGTTCATATTTTCTATTTCTTCCTGGTTCAGCCTTGGAAGCTTATACCTTTCTAAGAATTTGTCCATTTCTTCCAGGTTGTCCATTTAATTGGCATAGAGTTGATTGTAGTAGTGTCTTATGATGCTTTGTATTTCTGCAGTGTCCATTGTAACTTCTCCTTTTTCATATCTAATTTTATTGATTTGAATCCTCTCCCCCTTTTACTTGATGAGTCTGGCTAAAGGTTTATCAATTTTGTTTATCTTCTCAAAGAACCAGCCTTTAGTTTTATTGATCTTTGCTATTGTTTTCTTTGTTTCTATTTCATTTATTTCTGCTCTGATTTTTATGATTTCTTTCCTTCTACTAACTTTGGGTTTTGTTTGTTCTGCTTTCTCTAGTTCCTTTAGGTGTAAGGTTATGTTGTTTATTTTAGATTTTTCTTGTTTCTTGAGGTAAGATTGTATTGCTATAAATTTCCCTGTTAGAGCTGCTTTTGCTGCATCCCATAGGTTTTGGATTGTCATGTTTTTGTTGTCATTTGTCTTTAGGTATTTTTTTGATTTCCTCTTTGATTTCTTCAGTGATCTCTTTGTTATTTAGTAATGTATTGTTTAGCCTCCATGTGTTTGTGTGTTTTATTTTCCTGTACTTTATTTCTAATCTCATAGCATTGTGGTCGGAAAAGATGCTTGATATGATTTCAATTTTCTTAAGTTTACTGAGGCTTGATTTGTGACCCAAGATGTGATCTATCCTGGAGAATGTTCCATGTGCACTTGGGAAGAAAGTGTTATATGCTGTTTTTGGATGGAATGTCCTATAAATATCAATTAAATCTATCTAATCTATTGTGTCATTTAAAGCTTGTGTTTCCTTATTAATTATCTGTCTGGGTGATCTGTCCTTTGGTGTAAGTGAGGTGTTAAAGTCCCCCACTATTACTGTGTTACTGTTGATTTCCTCTTTTATAGCTGTTAGCATTTGCCTTAAATGTTGAAGTGCTCCTATGTTGGGTACATATACATTTATAATTGTTGTATCTTCTTCTTGGATTGATCCCTTGATCATTATGTATTGTCCTTTTTTGTCTCTTGTAATAGCCTTTATTTTAAAGTCTATTTTGTCTGATGTGAGAATTGCTACTCCAGCTTTCTTTTGACTTCCATTTGCATGGAATATCTTTTTCCATCCCCTCACTTTCAGTCTGTATGTGTCCCTAGGTCTGAAGTGGGTCTCTTGTAGGCAGCATATATACAGGTCTTGTTTTGTATCCATTCAGCCAGTCTGTGTCTTTTGGTTGGAGTGTTTATCTATTCACATTTAAGGTAATTATTGATATGTTCCTATTACCATTTTATTTTGTTTTGTGTTTATTTTTGTAGGTCCTTTTCTTCTCTTTTGTGTCCCACTTAGAGAAGTTCCTTTAGCATTTGTTGTAGAGCTGGTTTGTTGGTGCTGAATTCTAATAGCTTTTGCTTGTCTGTAAAGCTTTTGATTTCTCCGTCAAATCTGAATGAGATCCTTGCTGGTTAGAATATTCTTGATTGTACATCCTTCCCTTTCATCACTTTAACTATATCGTGCCACTCCCTTCTGGCTTGTAGAGTTTCTGCTGAGAAATCAGCTGTTAACATTATGGGGATTCCCTTGTATGTTATTTTTCGATTTTCCCTTGTTGCTTTTAATAATTTTTCTTTGTCTTTAATTTTTGTCAATTTGATTATTATGTGTCTTGGCATGTTTCTCCTTGGGTTTATCCTGCCTGGGACTCTCTGCTTCCTGGACTTGGGTGGCTATTTCATTTCCCATGTTAGAGATGTTTTCAACTATAGTCTCCTCAAATATTTTCTCAGGTCCTTTTTCCATCTCTTCTCCTTCTTCGACTCATATAATGTGAATATTGTTGCATTTAATGTTGTTGTCCCAGAGGTCTCTTAGGCTGTCTTCATTCCTTTTCATTCTTTTTTCTTTATTCTGTTCCTCAGCAGTGATTTCCACCATTCTGTCCAGGTCACTTATCCATTCTTCTGCCTCAGTTTTTCTTCTACTGATTCCTTCTAGTGTATTTTTCATTTCAGTTATTGTATTGTTCATCTCTGTTTGTTCTTTAATTTTTCTAGGTCTTTGTTAAACATTTCTTGCATCTTCTCGATCTTTGCCTCCATTCTTTTTCCAAGGTCCTGGATCACTTTCACTATCATTATTGTGAATTCTTTTTCTGGAAGGTTGCCTATCTCCACTTCATTTAATTGTTTTTCTGGGGTTTTCTCTTGTTCCTTCATCAGGGACATAGTCCTCTGCCTTTTCATTTTGTCTATCTTTCTGTGATTGTGGTCTTTGTTCCACAGGCTGCAGGATCATAGTTCTTGCTTCTGCTGTCTGCCCTCTCGCAAATCATTTTTGAATAAACTGTATATTTCACTTCCCTTTTAAAGATCTTCACATGATACAAAATTCTGAGTCTTGCATAATCTTTAAAAGTTTCTGATTTATTTACACTTGGAACCCAATTTTCAAATTATATCTATTGAAATATTTAGCAAAACATTACACCAGAATAACAATAAGAGATATAATTTATTTCATAGTCACCATGGCTGGTTAAAGTTTTTTACACAATATTTCATCAAATCCACATAGTAAGTTATAAAGTAGGTAGAATTTCCCTAATATTATAAGCTTAAAATTCACTTATCCAAAATTGATGGAACCAGGATTCAAGCCCAAAATAGTCTGACTCCAAATCTCTTTATTTATATATTATGCAGGACCCCCTACATAATCTGTAGGACCCATTGCAAAATAAAAATGCAAGGCCCCTTGTTCAAAAATTATTAAGACTTTCAATACAGCAACAGTAGAACATTAATACAAATGTGGGGCCTTCTGAGCATAGAGCCTTATATGACTGCACAGATGGAATGTCCACAGAGCCAGCCTTTTGATTATGAATATTGCCTCCAAGTATGCTATAGTCACTATAAAAAAAAAAATACTGTCACTAGAGTGAGTACCATTATCATTTAAACTGTTGTGCAAGCTCCCTGAATAGAATAGCTCAGACACTTCTAGTTTGAGTTACTCCTATTATTGTGAAGACTAAACTCTGTCACTTAATAAGTATTTGTTAAGTAAAATAAATAAGTGAAATAACCATTTGCCCTAAATTTATTACCATTAGCATGTAATGGTTTCAAAGTCATCATGAACCTGACTTCTCTGTTCATGACTTAAACTGACTATTCAGATACTAGAACCCTTTTTTTCCCTTCTAAATAATTGAACTTATTCTAATACTAAATGGCACAAAATATTAATGACAAAATCAATTTGAAAAACATTGTGTATAATCAGACTTTTTTTTTTTTTTTTTTTTTTTGCTGTACGCGGGCCTCTCACTGCTGTGGCCTCTCCCGTTGCGGAGCACAGGCTCCGGACACACAGGCTCCGCGGCCATGGCTCGCGGGCCCAGCCGCTCCGCGGCATGCGGGATCCTCCGGGACTGGGGCACGAACCCGTGTCCCCTGCATCGGCAGGCGGACTCTCAACCACTGCGCCACCAGGGAAGCCCCCTAATCAGACTTTTTAAAATATTAAAATCTGAGGAGAGCAGATATCTTGTCAAAGCAATCACTGACTCAGTAAATTTTTGTTGAACATCTACATTTTTGAACATCTATTATTGTTCAGAAGCAAGGGTGACCTGGCTGAAAAAATCTTCTATTCTAAGGATCATGAGAGTTAATTAACCATTATTGTGTTAAGCCCTACAAAGAATTCTGAATTAGGGAACCAAGTGTGAATTATCATCATAATCTACTATAATCCTTGAAATTAAAATCTCTTTTGCCAAGAACTATCTGCATTTGGACTGTTCATTGCTATGCAATCCTGTTGCAGATTCTAATGTTCTTTCTTTTTCTAACAAAATATGAACAATTTCCTAAAAATGTGTTTATTGATTCATCACTACTTTCTTGAGTTGTTTACTACTATTTTTCCAATTGTTTCCTTGAATGACTTAAATTGGGTATATATGGCCATAGTAAATAAAAAACACACAATAAATTCTGAGCAGACACAAGGTTGAATGTTACAGTCAAACAAAATTTACAGCCAATTTAACCTAACATTTACTTATTTGCATAATCATTATTGCACTGTTGGGTAATTAGGCATAAATGGTAGGGAGTTTACCAAAAGGACTGCAATTAGTATTATCTTTACAAAAATATTTCAGTAATCAGCTCTGGGTCAGGAAGTTTTTGGAAAATAGAAGCCTGCCTTTAGGTATTGAATCCTTACAATTGTATCTAGGTTTCTAAAATCAATTTGGTTGGATGTGAGTGGGAAAAGAGCAGTTTTGAAGTGTGATATATAAGGAATGAAAAGAAATTTGTGGGGGAGGGGCTTCCCTGGTGGCACAGTGGTTAAGAATCTGCCTACCAATACAGGGGACATGGGTTCGAGCCCTGGTCTGGGAAGATCCCATATACCACGGAGCAACTAAGCCCATGCACCACAACTACTGAGCCTGCGCTCTAGAGCCCGTGAGCCACAACTACCAAAGACCGTGCACCTAGAGCCTGTGCTCCACAAAAAGAGAAGCCACCGCAATGAGAAGCCCACGCACCACACCGAAGAGTAGCCCCCACTCACCACAACTAAAGAAAACCCGCATGCAGCAACAAAGGCCCAACACAGCCAAAAAAATAATTAATTAATTAAAAAAAAAATTTGGGGGGGAAATTCCATTGAATACATACTGCTGGACCCAAGAGGGCAAATACACTCAGGTAGCAGGTCCCTTTTCTCCAGAAGTTTATGGACATAATATTAGTTTTCCTATTTGTTTTGTCTGATAGATGTAACCACACAGTAATACTGGGAGACATACAGAGCAGAAGCTGGGATCCTACAAAAACCAAATTTGCTGGGTTTGATATATCACCCAGTGACATGAGTTGAGCAGTTATAAGCCAGCTCCCTTAAATAAGGGCTTGGCTTCAGAGCCAGAGAGGTGGGATACAGTTTCCACAGCCAAAAGATTGGGGTGGAATAATGAAGAATAGTCTGACAATAAATTAAGTTATGTAAGGAGTCAAAGCCAGAGAAAGTTAGGAACAAATGAGGCAGGCAGTATATGACTTCCCATCATTATCAAAAATCTTGCAGTGTGTAGTGCATATGTGCTGGGATGGTTAAAAGTATAAGATCAAAAGCCACATGATAGTATAAATACAGAAACTGGAGAGAGATGAGAGAGACTTATAGTATTAACAAATGATAGACCTTGTATTGTTAAATGTGAAAGGAGAGAGAGTGAAAAAACTCAGCCAGGGCTCCAAAATGCCAAATATGTGACAAAAAGAACAGTGGTTTATAAATAAAAAGGGGGAACACAAGAAGAAGAAAAATTTGGTGAGGGAAGATGATAAGGGAGTTCAGTTCATCCATGTTGTATTGGAGGTGACATGAGAGCATACAGGGCAAATTTCAATAAATTCATGTGAGTAAATATGAGTTGGAGTTAAAGAGCAGGCTCACAAATGGAGATGCCAGTTTGAGGCTCTTTTGCATGGTAGTGCTAGTTGGAAGTCATGGAAATGGATGAAAAGAGAAGAGGGCTAAGGGTGAGAAATGAAAATCATCTATGTAAGAGTGAAAAAAAAAAAACCTAGCAATAGTGAAAATGCAGTTGGAAAATCAAAAGAACTATGAAAATATTCAGATTCCAAAGGAGAAGAATACTCAAGTGTTAAC
Source organism: Mesoplodon mirus (assembly GCF_964341445.2). Classification (NCBI taxonomy): domain Eukaryota; kingdom Metazoa; phylum Chordata; class Mammalia; order Artiodactyla; family Ziphiidae; genus Mesoplodon; species Mesoplodon mirus. The sequence goes on along the minus strand of NC_138987.1, from coordinate 1,490,682 downwards.
TACTAGCAACCCAACCTCAGGATGTCAATGACAGACTTTTCTCACTAAATACTAGACTCTCAATCATTGTAAAACTTGATTGGTTAATACAATTTCTTATGTAGCTCAAATAGCCTGTTTGTTTCCTCTGCAATTATTGTGTTAAATGAGAGGTGGAAGCATCTCTGTATTTGACAAGCAAAGTGCTGACTTGCTTTTCCTTCTGTCAAGATTAAAATTCTTGTTTCTCTTTGTATTTTCCCTCACCCAATTACATCTGTAGTAATCTGTAAAATATGGCTCAATTGGAACATTAACTGTACTGTTATTTGATTCCCTTTCCCTTATGATTCTCTGGTGGGTCTTGTTGGAAAGAGCCTAGCAAAACTGCATATTACTAATATACTGCTTGTCTTACATCTTTCCTTGGTGTCTGAAATCACAGCTCAAATGTTAATAGAAATCTCTATTTTAATAGGATGCTTTTGTCTACAAACTCAACATCAACTCAATTATATATTGTGAAAAGCTATTTACAGCTTTAAACCTAATGCAAATTAGGAAAATTGATTTAAAACTTGCAAGCTACTCAACAGTAATAAGAACTTCAAAAACAGAAGATGATTTTTTGTCTAATAGATATGAATTACCCACCATTTAAGTTTATGCTAATTCTAATAACAGTATTCTACTATGAAAATGAACTTGGAACTGATGAACATTATCATTGGAGGCATCAAGAAAATTGCTTAACTTCTTACACAGTTAAAATGCCTTTTATTATTGCCATATTCTGTTCCAACCAAAAAAATCAAAAAACATCCATATTCCAGCAATGAACCATTTTAATGATTTTATATAAAAATTCAACCAGGGCTTCCCTGTTGGCACAGTGGTTAAGAATCCTCCTGCCAAGGCAGGGGACACGGGTTCGAGTCCTGGTCCGGGAAGATCCCACATGCCACAGAGCAACTAAACCCACGTGCCACAACTACTGAGCCTGCGCTCTAGAGCCCACGAGCCACAACTACTGAGCCCATGTGCCACAACTACTGAAGCTTGTGTGCCTAGAGCACATACTCCTCAACAAGAGAAGCCACCGCAATGAGAAGCCCGCACACTGCAATGAAGAGTAGCCTCCACTCACCGCAACTAGAGAAAGCCTGCGTGCAGCAACAAAGACCAAAGCAGCCAAAAATAAAATTAATTAATTAATTTTAAAAAGTTTGGGCTTCCCTGGTGGCGCAGTGGTTGAGAGTTCGTCTGCCGATGCAGGGGACACGGGTTCGTGCCCTGGTCCGGGAGGATCCCGCATGCCGTGGAGCGGCTGGGCCCGTGAGCCATGGCCGTTGAGCCTGCGCGTCCAGAGCCTGTGCTCCGCAACGGGAGAGGCCACAACAGTGAGAAGCCCACATACCGCAAAAAAAAAAAAAAAAAAAAAAAAAAAAAATTCAACCAATGAACAAGAAAGATTATTCCTAAAATTAATCAGTCTCCACTCTAGAAATATTCAATAGAAAATGAAACTGAAGATACCATAGAGATGCTTTCATTTTTATTACAAGAATCTCTTTTCTAATTGGCAAAGAAATATACGTATTTCTGAGAAAAAGAGAACATTTCTAATGTTGAGATTTTCTAGTAAAAGTGAGAAAGTAATGTTTTATTATTTTATGGAAAGCCATGCATATGTTTAAGGTGATTAATTTCTCTTCTAGTTCATTTCATTTCTCTGCCTAACTCTTTACCTTTTTAGTCCGTATGAACTCACACACACACACAAATTTGATATATTTGCTCACTGAGATGGAGGTCTCCAAGCAAGTGTCCCTTGATCTGAGAAATCTATACACACAACCATTCCTAAGAGGATGTCATAGGAAAATAGAGAGTGCACACTGATGCCAGAGGGTTTCTCTTGGAATTCCCAGGTGATGATAAACTGAGTAGGTTTTCTGTTCAGACCCTGATCCTAGGCAGAAAAAAGACTCTAAGCTGGAAAGATTAACTGCCTATTCACTTCTTTTTTTCTTTTTTAATTTAATTTAATTTTATTTTTTATACAGCAGGTTCTTACTAGTTATCTGTTTTATACATATTAGTGTATATATGTCAATCCCAATCTCCCAATTCATCCCACCACCTATTCAGTTCTCTGACCTGCCATGGGCACAAGCTTCAGAGGTAATCTATAGTCTGTGACAGAACATTGAGTGTCTGTTTATAAACTCTTTTTATCAAATTTGCAATGATTTGTGTGTGTGTGTCACCATTTATAAGTTACTCCTAAAGAAATTTCTGAAATGATCAGTAGTACGTAATGCTAAAATGGTTTCCAGGGAATTCAATAAACCCATTTTTTCAGAACTATTCTGGATAGCTAACAAAATCATAAAACCTTAGATTTATAAAAAAATCCTAAGAATGAACTCTTTCATTTTATAGAAAAGTAAATTAAAACCAAATGAAAGAAAGGCATTCTTTCACTATTACATACCTGAAGGCTTTCAAGTAAGCCAAAGTTCCATTCACCCGTCATACTTTTAATTTAGGTTTAAAATAATGACCTGATGGGACACTAACAGGTTAATGAAATGCACACATATTAGTGAATAAGTCACTCAAATCAACCAATGCCGTTTCAAACAAATAGTTTACCAAATTCAGCTCTCTAACAAACATCTAGGGGCAGATGGGGTCTTTACTTTTGTTAATAACGTATGTCTTTTTTTAGGTTACAGTCACGATAGTTTTGCTATCCACCATAGAATTCTATATAAATGCCTGAAAATAACAGATGGTCTTTTAAACAACCATATTTCCCACTGTATCATCAGCATAAAGTTAAATACAGATTGCTTATTTTTGCTCTGACGCAGCTTCAGTGAACTCATCATTAGCACATCTTTGTTAAACACAATAATAACTCAACTGTATCTTCGGAGTGTAATGTCAGAGGTAAAAATGTTGTGGCTAAAAAAAAATTAATAAGCCAATTATTTTTCATCACTTTGTCAAATTTGAAATATAAATTCTGTTTTGACTAATGCAGCAATTAAATATGTTCAAATTGTAATCCAGTTACAAAGGCGCATTAGCATAAATCTGCTTCTCTTTGCTTACCCTGACAAAGAAAAGTACTCCCAATGATAAAAAGAGTGAATGTAACTCAGAATTCCCTGGTGACCACTCTCCTCTTCTGCTGACTGAGAAGTCTCTAGCTCTTCAATTATTTGGGAATTCAACAGTGTACCCTCAAGCCTAACCCATAGCACTTACAAAGTGTAAATTCCAGTTTTTTATATCATGTTTTCCCAATGATAAGTATCACTAAACTACAGATCTTTTTTTTACTGAAAGGCATTTTTAAAGTAAAAACAAACAAAAGACTCAGCATTCTAGTCCATGGGGACCAAATTAGGAAATGTGATACAGACCATGACTCCTGAGATGTGACTCAGCAATAGGTATTTCCAAGGGATTCATTTTAAACTCAAAACTATTAGTAAGAGTAAATGAAAACAAAATAAACTGCCACAGCATTGTCTTGCAAGAACATGGGGGATTCATGTTTTGGTGGAAGGCTATACTTGTGAAAAAGTAGTATATAAATTTACTAAATATTAACATAAATAAATTTACATTGTATAATATGAAATATAAGCATACAAAATATTAACATATTTGCAAGCATGGACAAAAACACATAATAATGTACTTAGAGGTTTTTTAATTCCCAAAGAATATTGAATTAATGTATAAGTTTTAATATTAACTATTCATAATCTCATTCAACTGAATATATATTTCCTGAGAACTTACTATATATTCCAAGTACTGTGCTTTAACAAAATATATAGCAATGAACAGAAGAGACAGGACCTTTGCTTTTATGGATTTTAGAATTCTTAATAACATTTAGACATTGCAAGAAATCTATTATTTCCTAAAATAATGACAAAATTAACATAATGCAGTTTAAATAATATTTGATATACTTTGTTTTGTATTTAAGAGAATGCTCTATTTATTCCTTTTGAAAGAAAAATCATTTTTTTCTTTCCTTTTTTTTTAACTTATGGTAAAATGCACATAAAATTTAACATCTTAACCATTTTTAATCATGCAATTCAGTGGTATTAAGTAGATTCATACCATTATATATCTATTCCCACCATCTATCTCCAGAACTCTTTTCATCTTCAAAACTAAAACTCTATACCCATTAAAAATAATTCCCTATTTGCCCCTACCCCAGTTCCTGACCACCACCATTGTATATTCTGTGATTTTGACTACTCTAGACATATCAAATAAGTGGAATTAAGCATCATTTTCTTTCTGTGACTGGCTTATTTCAACCTAGCATAATGTCCTCAAGTTTCTTCCATGTTGTAGTATATGTTAGAATTTTTCTTCCTTTTTGAGGCTGAATAAGATTTCATTGTATGTACACACCACATTTTGTTTATCCATTTATCTGTTGATGGACACTTGGTTTGCTTCTACAATTTAGTTACTGAGAATAATGCTCCTATGAACATGGTTGTACAAATATCTCTTGGAGACCCTACTTTTAATTCTTTTAGGTATATACTAAGAAGTGGAATTGCTGAATTGTATGATAATTCTATTTTTAATTTTTTGAGGAATTGCCATTCTATTTTCCACAGCAGCTGTAACAGTTTACATTCCCACTTGTAGTGCACATGGATTTTATCATGAGTTATCATCATGTTTTTGGTAGTTTCCTTCTATTACTAGTTTGTTGAGTCTTATCATGAAAGGTGTTGAATTTTGTAAAATTCATCTCTTGATGAATCTGCATCTGTTAAGATGACTATGTAGGTTTTTTTTTCCCCTTCATTTTGTAAATATGGTGTGACGCATTGATTGATTTTCATGTTAAACCACCTTTGCATTTCAAGAATAAATCCAATTTGATCATGGTACATTATCCTTTTAGTATGCTGAACTCTGTTTGCTAGTATTTTGCTGGGGACTTTTCCATCAATGTCCATAAAGGATATTGGTCTGTAGTTTTCTTTTCTTGTAGTGTCTTTGTTTAGCTTTGGTATCAGGCTAATGTTAGCCTCATAGACTGAGTCAAGAACTGTTTCCTCTTCTTCACTTCTTTTCATTTTACAAAGTTATGAAAGATTGGTTCTAGTTCTTTAAGTGTTTGGTAGAATTCACTGGTGAAACCATAAGGCTCTGAGCTTTTCTTTGTTGGGAGGGTTTTGGTTACATACTCAATCTCCTTACTATGTATGTCTATTCAGATTTTCAGTTTCATCATGATTTAGTCTTGATAGTTTAGTGTTTCTAGGAATGTGTCCATTTTATCCAGGTTATTAAATTTCTGGTTAATATAGCCTCATAATTCTTTTTGTTTCTGTAGAATCAGTATTGATATCCCCACTTTAATTTCTGATTTAGTAATTTCAGTCTTCTCTCTTTTTTCTTAGTCAGTCTAGCTAAGATTTTCTCAATTTTGTTGATCTGTTTGAAGAACCAACTTTTTATTTCATTGATTTTCTCTATTGTTTTCCTATTCTCTATTTCATTTACTCCTGCTCTAATTATTATTTCCTTTCTTCTTCTAGCTTTGGGCTCAGTTTTTACTTCTTTTTCTAGTTCTTTAATTTGTAAAGATATATTGTTGATTTGAGATCATTCTTGTTTTTTAATGTAAGTTTTTATAGCATTGCTTAGCATTGCTTTCACTGTGTCCCATAAATTTTGATATGCTGTGTTTTCATTTTTACTTGTCTCTAAGTATTTTCTAATTTACATTCTGATTTCTTCTTTGAGTCTTTGGTTGTTTAAGAGTGTGTTGTTTAATTTCAACAAATATGTGAATTTTCTAGTTTTCCTTCTGTTACTGATTTCTAACTCTATTCCACTGTGGTCAGAGAAGATGTTTTGTAAGATATTTATATTTTTTAATTTATCGAGTTTCAATCTGTGACCTGACATATGGTCTATCCTGGAAAATATCTCATGTGCATGTGAGAAAAATGTGGTTTTTATTGTTATTGGGTTGAGTATTCCTTATATGTTTTTTAGGACTAGTTGTTTTCTTATGTTGTTCAAGTCCTCTGTTTTCTTACTTTTGTCTGGTTGTTCTATCCATTATTTAAAATAGGGTATTGGGGCTTCCCTGGTGGTGCAGTGGTTGAGAGTCTGCCTGCCGATGCAGGGGATGTGGGTTTGTGCCCCGGTCTGGGAAGATCCCACATGCCGCGGAGCGGCTAGGCCCGTGAGCCATGGCCGCTGAGCCTGCGCGTCCGGAGCCTGTTCTCTGCAACGGGAGAGGCCACAACAGTGAGAGGCCCGCGTACCGCAAAAATAAATAAATAAATAAATAAATAAATAAATAAATAAATAAAATAGGGTATTGAAGTCTCCAACTATTTTTGTAGTAATGTCTATTTTTCCTTTAAAATCTGCCAGTTTTTGCTTCATATATTTGATGGTCTGTTAGTAGGTGCATTAGGTTTATAATTGCTATATATTTTGCTGTGTTGAATCCTTTATTAATGTATAATGTCTCTGTGGGTGTTTTTAACTTTTTTTGATTGAAAGTCTATTTTGTCTGATAGTAGTATAGCCACTCCTGCTCTGTTTTGGTTACTATTTGCTTAGACTATCTTTTTCCATCCTTTCACTTTCAACCTTTTTATGTCTTTGGATGTCAAGTGAGTCTCTTGTAAATAGCATATACTCATATTATGGTAATTGATTCCATTATACCAGTCTCCATCTTTTTATTGGAGGGTTTAATACATTTACATTTACATTTACATTTAAAGTAACTACTGATAAGGAGAGACTCACTTCTGTCATTTTGCTATTTGCTTTTTATATGTCTTATACCTTTTTTGTCCCTCAGTTCCTATAGATCTTTTGTGTTTAGTTAAATTTTGGCAGTGAAATGTTTTAATTCCCTTGTCATTTCTTTTTGCACATTCTCAATAACTTCTTTGTGGTTACCATGAGGATTACATTTAAAATGATAAAGTTATGACTCTAATTTGAATTTATACCAGCTTAACTTCAATAACATATAAAAACTCTGCTACTTTATAACTCTGTTTCATTATGTTAGATGTCAAAAAACTACATGTTTATACATTGGATGTCCAAAAGCATAAACTAATAATGTTTAATGCATTCGTTTCTTAGCTCATACAGAAAACAAAATGTGGAGTTACAAATCAATGTTATAATAATACTAGCTTTTAGATAAATTCTTGTGAGGCTTTTTAAAATGTATTAGTCTCTAGTATTGAAAACAAAATGTGGGGTTACAAGCAATTGTTATAATAATACTAGCTTTTATAATTGCCCATGTATTTATCTTTACTGAGATCTTCATTTCTTCATATAGCTTTGAGTTACTATCTAGTGATTTTGCATTTCAACTTGCAAGACTCCCTTTACATTTATTGCAGATATAGAATTCTTGGTAGGCACTTTTTTTTCTTTGAACACTTTGAATATATCAGCTCACTGCCTGCTCACCTCCAAAGTTTTTGATGATAAATTTGCTAACAATCTTACTGAGGATGAGTTGCTTATATGTGATGAATTGCTTTTCTCTTGCTGCTTTTAAGATTCTCTTTTGTCTTTGTCTTTCAACAGTTTAATTATAATATGTATTGGTGCAGATCTCTTTGAGTTCAACCTACTTGGATATGCAGTAGTACTTGTATATGATTCATGAATAAAATATGTATTATTCAAGAATCATACAGTCATACACACACACACACACACACACACACACAATGGGTGTCTCAAAAATATTAGAGTAGTGACTTATCCAAATAAATGAGGCTAGGAAGTAAAAGTAAATTTTGGCTAGGAATCCAAAATTTCTAACCTAGTTCTTCTATGCTGGAACTGGAAAATCTTGAGATTATATTATTTCTTCTTTTGTTCTACATGATTTTGTTCATGCAACATATCAGCCAATTTACACTTATTCTTCAAGACTACACACCGTCACCTCTACTGTAAAATCTTCCACAGTCTCTCATGGTACTTCTTTCACATATCTCTGTTAACATTTATCATGTTATATTCAATTTCTTTGCATCTCTTACTCCTCACACTGTTTAAAAAGAAAAGCAGCAAATATTCCTTACTTATTGAGTACACTCAGCACAATCCCTGAAACATGACAAATTCTCAATAAATGGTAAGGAGGAAAGGGTAGGAGTTAGAGCTGAGACATTTGCTTGTTAGTGAAGTAGGTTCTAAAGCTTAAAACTACAAATAAGAGTAAAGTGTTTAAGGACAGTGATGCCAGTCTGACTGGAATAAACAATTTAGGAAAACAACATATGGTCTCATGTAATACTTAATTCAGCAGAATTGAGTAATATAGAAAACTCTAATGAGTGTCAGAAACATTGTAATTTATGATTTCAGTCAGTTCAAATCACTATATTTAAGTACTGCCAGAAGGAAGAACAATATGTATCATGTGAAATACAGAATTTGGTCTCTATGGATAAAATTACGAGTAAGCTTATTTCAATCAATTCTAGGTCAGTTCATTCTAACAGTTACCACAAGATGAACTACTATGTTGTTTAGCTCCATACCCATCCTTGGAAAGATTCAAGTATAGTCCAGACAATGCCTTATCTGCACAGTCCTATGAAGAAGTGGAGACCGAGCCAGATATATTTATCTTTAATTGCTCATTGGGAATTTCAATTTTCTCTAAAATATAATACCCGTAGATTAGGATGTCAAGATTCCAGCCCACAGAATTGCTGATTCCCTAGTCATTGTTATATGGACAATAGATAGCAAAAACTTCAGTATGGATTTGAAGTATTTATATAAACATATGTGAAATAGTTAATTAATAAATGTGTTTTTACAGAAAAAGGAAAACTCATAACATGTCAGATCCTAGAGGTGTTAGACGTTTCACTTTTCTAAGAATCTATGAAATATATTTAAATTCTGTTCTTTACTGAATAAAAAGGCTGTGCTGTTCACTGCAGCACTATTTGGATTGACACAAGGCTGGAAAGAGTCAGATTCCCACTAAGAGGATACTGGTTAGGTAAACCATGAACATCCACACAACGGAGTACTATGCAGCAGTATTAAAGAATAAGAACTAACTTTTTATACAGTGAAGGAGTGATACCAAGATGTAATGTTGAGTAAAAAAAATGGGGAGTAATGTGTCTATACTATGCTATTGTTTAGCTAAAAAATATGAGAAGCATAAATATACATTAATACATAAAATACATTAATAATAAACCAGTGAAAGGATATACCATAAAATAACAATTATTTTTAGGGGAAAGAGGAAATAGAATAGACAGAACAGAAGGTAGACTTCTTTGAATGTATCTTGTTTTGTAAATTTTATTTTGGAATCCTGTAAATATTTTATAAGAAAATGTTGTTTATATGGATAAACAATCTCTGGAAAGTAAACAAATTAAATTGTTTGTGTAATTGGCAGTGTAGCCTCAGAAGAGGACTTGTGATAGGCAGAATCATGGCTCTCCCCAACAGATGTCCAAGCTCTAGTACTCAGAAATTGTGGATATGTTATTTTTGTAGCAAAAGGGACTTGCAGGTATGACCTTGGGATGCAAACCTTGGGAAGGGAAGATTATCCTGGATTATCTGAGTGAGTCCTTAAAAGTGAAGGACCATGGGGCCTCCCTCGTGGCGCAGTGGTTGAGAGTCCGCCTGCCGATGCAGGGGATACGGGTTCGTGCCCCGTCTGGGAGGATCCCATATGCCGCGGAGCGGCTGGGCCCGTGAGCCATGGCCCCTGAGCCTGCGCGTCGGGAGCCTGTGCTCCGCAGCGGGAGAGGCCACAACAGTGAGAGGCCCGCGTACCGCAAAAAAAAAAAAAAAAAAAAAAAAGTGAAGGACCAGGCTTCCCTGGTGGCGCAGTGGTTGAGAATCTGCCTGCTAATGCAGGGGACGCGGGTTCGGGCCCTGGTCTGGGAGGATCCCACATGCCGTGGAGCAACTGGGCCCGTGAGCCACAACTACTGAGCCTGCGCGTCTGGAGCCTGTGCTCTGCAACGGGGGGCTGCGATAGTGAGAGGCCCGTGCACCGCGATGAAGAGTGGCCCCCTCTTGCCACAACTAGAGAAAGCCCTCGCACAGAAACGAAGACCCAACACAGCCATTAATTAATTAATAAACTCCTACCCCAACATCTAAAAAAAAAAGTGAAGGACCTTTTCCCGTTTTGTTCAGAGAGTGAAGTGAGGACTGAAGAAGTACCAGAAAGCCAACAACATTGCTGGCTTTGAAGATGGAGGAAGCGTACCATGAGCCAAGTAAGGTGGACAGCTTCTAGAAGCTGGAAAAGGCAAGGAAATGGATTCCCCTCTAAAGCCTCCAGAAAGGAAAGCAACCCTGCCAACACCTTGATTTTAATCCAGTATTGAACTTCTGACTGCAAAACTGTAAGCTAGTAAATTTGTCTTGTTTAAAGCCACTAAGTTTGTAATTTTTTTATAGTAACAATAAAAAACAAATACAGGAATAATTCCAAATAACCTTAAAAAAACAGTAATTTGACTCTATATTTTTAATGGGATATACCCTAAGGACTAAGAGAATACAAGTGTTCCTAAACTATTTCATTAATCATATTATAAGCTAGTTTCTCTATTTTTATGCTGAGTTAAAAAGAAAATTGTCAGTGCTGTTGAGAACTAAGATATTTAGCATGGGAGAAAGGATATCAAGATCTAAGATTGATTAGGTTAAATCTTTGTACTCCTAAATTAGAATTAGAACTGTCCTTATGACCCCAGGAACTATTTTATCCTGAAAGAAACAATCTTGTTCACTGAAAAGTCTTAAGAACAATAACTGAATTCCCCATTTCTGCAAGTGCTATTTTCCCTTAAAACCAAGCAGGACTTCTGGAAGAAATGGCTGGTTTGAGATCTGGTGTAGGGAATGTACAAGATGAGACTTTCCACACTAACAGACAAGGAAGCCATCAAAACTATCAAAGTATTCAGGAGTCAATTGAACAGGTTCTACTGATCAAAACTGGGAAAATTTGAACACCACTAAAGATAATAACTGCAATGGATTTAAACACATCAAATATCTATGGACTCATAATGATACTCAAAAAACAAACACAACACCTAATTGGTCACCTTATAAAGGATCATAAAGAACTCCTTTACTATTCTCAAAAATGTGTAAATACAGGAAAATAATCTAGTATTTATTCTGCCTTTTCTTTCAAACTGTACCTCTGTGTAACCAAGTAGTAGATGAGAGAATGTTTGTATTACAGAAATATTCAAGACAATAAATGAATATGTTTATTGAAACATCACAATTTAATAACTTCTACTGAATTAACACATCTAGGTATTAATGAAAATCAAAGTCAGCTAACATCACAAAAAAAGAGAAAAAATGGATCCTTTATGATGGAAGTATACAACCACTCTTAAAAGTCTTTTTTTAAAAGAAGAAGAAACAAAAACAAAAACTTTAAACAGTGATCTAGAATCTGATTAAGCCTCTAGATCATATCCAATAGAGAGTTAATATAGGAGAGAGGGGCACATGTTATATGACACCATGTGCAAACAGTGAGTAAAATGTACACCATATGAAACTGCAGAGCAAATAACTATTTCCTCAACAAACAACTTACAAGGAAAAAAATAGTGATGAAAAATAAAGAAGTTGCAAGGACTTAAAAATATTTCAACCAATTACAATGCATGCTCCTTATTCGGATCCTGATTCAAACAACAAGCTGAGAGACACAGAGAGAGATTCTAAAACAGGGAGGGGGAAAAAAGAAAGAAGGGAAAAAGGAAGATCAAAAAGGAAAGCCTAAAGAAAAATTTTAAAAATTGAACATTCAGCTAGATATCTGATAGATATAGATATTCAATAATATTACAGAATTATTCACTTATTTTCAGTGTGATGTGGCTCTTATGAATATTTTTGAGAGTTTAATTTCTGGAGAAACATGCAAAGATTAACGTAAAAAATAAAGTATTTTTTGCTTCAAAATAATCTTGTGGGGATGAGATGATATTGGATGGGGATGGGCTTATACCGAGTAGGGATTGATGGTGGGTAGAAGTGGGTTGGAGTATCAATAAGCAAGATTGGTCAGGCTGATTATTTTTGAAACTGGGTGATGGGTACCCGGAGGTTCCTAATACATTCCTCTCCATTTTTGTGTATGTTTGAGTTTTTCCGTAATAAAAAGTTAAAAGAAAAACAAATGAAAAAGAAGTAGAAGAATCACTGTGGGGAGATTTTTGAGCTGCTACTAAGATATTATTTTTAAAACTTCTCTAATAATTCATTTTCTTATAGTCAGCCAGATACGAAAAAAATCAGAACAGTGTTATTTGTTAGAAAAAAGTTTTAAACATCTTCCTCTTTCTTAGTTCCAGTAGACATAGTCATCAGTTATCCCCAATTATAAAATTACTATGTAATGCATAATAAAATAATTTACAATTGTCTCACGCTTCTACTTTCCACTGCTCATGTGTAGCAGGTTCTTTCTGCCCAAACTCCAGCATTCCTTTTTTAAATTATGAGTTATTCAGAGCAATGATTAAATGCAGATAGTTTAAGCGCTGTTTCGCTGGAAGTGATCAGCCCATCCTTTATATTCTGATTTGTCCGAAATAGATCCTAGCAGGCCTGCTTGGGAAACCCCAGGATATACTCTTTTTAGAACTGCCCCAGGGTCTGTAAGTTACAAGCGAACAACAAAGACTAAAATATATTGCTTTCCTTTTTTTCAAGCCTGTCACTGATAGTGGGATTTTCTTCCCTTATAAATAAGAGCTCTATTAAGATTTCTTTTTTTTTTCCTTTAGCACTCATAGAAAATATGATAATATGTTTTTTTCAGGCATAAAGGAAATTGGGTCCTCTCTCCTCTTGATAATTCTTTCAAGAAACAAACAAAATAATCCTGCAATTCCTTGAGATGGTAAAATATGAGTATCCCCATAGTCCAGGAGCCACCATCAAAAGCTGAAAAAGTAGATGATATGGGCTGTGAATTCTGCTTATATTCTAATCAAATTTGGAGTAGAATCCTAAAGAGCATATAGCTATTCTTGTACATAATGTGTTTAGAAATATGTAGATATTATTATTACTACTAGCAGTAACAGTGCTATAAAGGAAAAAAATAGAAATGAAAAAAACATCCTTAAGATCATTGCTTAGAGAGGACTATACAAGGAAAAAAAAATAAGAGGAAGCATTATACTGTGAAGGTCAGTTTTAGGTTTATCAATGGTTCCCTCTTCGCTAAGGCACTTCTCTGTTTCCTTAGATTTCCAGTGGATTTCTATGCCCTGAGCAGAACAATTTTGTAGGAGCCAATCAATACCTTGAGAATGGACAAGGTTGTCTCTTTCAACAGTCCCTTAGATGCTGACTAATTATTTTGATAATCTGAAAAGCAGGGACAGAATTACAAGTTTTCCATTTTTTCTGATGCCAATCACTGAGGAGAAATGTAAATTGTAAAAGTATAAATTACCCTAGACCACTCCATATTCCATCTTCAATATGAATGCCTCCTTCTTGCCCTTCCCTCCTCTTCTAAGCAAATCAACTCTTCAATTTAGTTTAAATATTTGTAGCTTTGATCAACAGTCCTTTATCCTGATTCAGAACAAAGCTGATGACTTCATCTCTAGTGATGTAACTAAAAATTTTAGATTTGTAAAAATTCTCTTTTAAACCTTTGAATTCCCTAATCCAGTCTCTCGGGAATAGCAGGCACTCAATAAATGTTGAACAATTAATTAATTAATTAATTATATAAAGTAAGCTTCAGGTTCAAAGCCAAGATTTTTTTTAAGTTTAATGTTAAAGTGAAATTATTATAGCTCACATTAATAAACATTAAAAAATCCATTGAAAATTAGAGGGAACATTGGATTCACTGCCTTTCCTGCTTTAATACTGAAGAGACTACTGGAAAGAAAAATCACCATTAATCATCTCACTGAATTTAATTGAAATAATGTAAATGAAAGTACTTTGTAAACTGTTATGGTATACACAAATAAGTATTCTTTTCTACCATACAATGTTATAGTTTTGATTAAGCAAATAAAATCTTACTGTGGAAAAAATTTAAATGGTAAAATCTTGTTAAAAGAAAGTGTAAAATGGACATACAGATGGCCAAGAGGCACATGAAAAGCTGCTCAACATCACTAATTATTAGAGAAATACAAATCAAAACTACAATGAGGCATCACCTCACACCAGTTAGAATGGGCATCATCAGAAAATCTACAAACAACAAATGCTGGAGAGGGTGTGGAGAAAAGGGACCCCTCTTGCACTATTGGTGGAAATGTAAATTGATACAGCCACTATAGAGAACAGTATGGAGGTTCCTTAAAAAAGCTAAAAATAGAACTACCATATGACCCAGCAACTCCACTACTGGGCATATACCCAGAGAAAACCATAATTCAAAAACACACATGCACCCCAATGTTCATTACAGCACTATTTACAATAGCCAGGTCATGGAAGCAACCTAAATGTCCATTGACAGATGAATGGGTAAAGAAGATGTGGTACATATATACAATGAAATATTTTTCAGCCATAAAAAGGAATGAAGTTGGGCCATTTGTAGAGACATGGATGGACCTAGAGACTGACGTACAGAGTGAAGTAAGTCAGAAAGAGAAAAACAAATATCATATATTAACGCATATGTGTGGAATCTAGAAAAATGGTACAGATGAACTGGTTTGCAAGGCAGAAATAGAGACACAGATGTAGGGAACAAATGTAGGGACACCAAGGGGGGGAAGCAGGGGCTTGGAGGAGTGGTGGTGGGATGAATTGGGAGATTGGGATTGACATGTATACACTAATATGTATAAAATAGATAACTAATAAAAAAGTATAAAATGGTTTATGTTTGGTTAGGTAAGTGATTATCTATCTATATTTCAGTATTTTAAAAATCAAATGTCAAAGTTTATGGCATATTTAAGAAGTTATAACACCATAAGAGATTTTAAAAAGACATTACATTTCTATTTCCTAAATTAGAAATTTCTAGACTTTCATAGGTAAAGTTTCACCCACAGGAAGTACATTGACATATATACTGATGAATCCATTAGTTCATCAAAAAGACGAAATAAATGACTGAAGTCTATGCATTTACTATTATTTGTACACATGCTTTTAAAGATCTCACTAGAAGCTCTCCTATTCCATTCTTTAAATCTAATCTCAAATAACTCTCTCATGATTAACCTACATCTTCATCCAAAGCATTACTAATGGAATAAAAATGAGATTTACCTTCAATTTCCATAATAATCACTGCAATTTACATTAAATTTACATAATAACAATCACAATTAAGTAGCATTATAGTAATGGTTATAAAAACAACTGTCATAAATAGCATACACAGAATTTTGAGGGAGACAGAAGCTTTAAGCTATATCGATATTTATTTTATTGTCTTGTTTTACTGGAAATATATTCATGCCACTAATCTCTTGTAATATTTCTGTTTAACTTCAACACAGAGCTGTAGGGATATCTTACTTTTTAATTTAATTTTATTTTATTTATTTATTTTTTTTGCGGTACACGGGCCTCTCACTGTTGTGGCCTCTCCTGCTGCGGAGCACAGGCTCCAGACGCGCAGGCCAAGCGGCCATGACTCACGGGCCCAGCCGCTCCGCGGCATGTGAGACCTTCCCAGACCGGGGCACGAACCCACATCCCCTGCATCAGCAGGCGGACTCTCAACCATTGTGCCACCAGGGAAGCCCTGCTTTTTTATTTTGAGAATAAGATGATGCATTCTGATTATCTGAAAACCGGGAATGTATTTACTAATTTTCCATTTGTGGTCAACACTTAAAGACAGGCTGGGTAAAAGAATTAAATAATCATCTATTTTTGTTACTGCACCATTGTAATGTTTTTTCTTTTCTTTTACTTTGCCCAGTTCTTCTATTATTGTCTTGTGTTAGTTCTGTCTCTGATCTTTTTACCTATTTTTTCTATCTTCTAGAACTGTTCTTCCACTTTGACACTTTTATTCTTTTTGTTTTCCTTCCAGGATGATTAAGTCTCTCATTGGCTCTGCTAACATGGGCATAATGAATAGATGGCTTGACATGTTGTGAGAGGAATCTTGTCTTACACAGAGAATATATTAATTAGGACTAGTGTCAAATTAAAATTGCACTGGACAGAGTTAAATAAGCAAGAATGACTTTATTCAGGATCATTGCAAAAGGGGAAAGAGATTGAATTCAACTGCACTGGAACAAAAAGCAGGAGAGTTTTTAAGCACTGGGATGAGCTACTGGAAAGTATTGAAGGACATTAGGAAGAGATTGATCAGGGTGATTAAGTCTTCTGTGTCTGCTAATTGATGCTTATCAAAGTTAGGCTCCTACCTCTCACAGAAACTAGAGATAGGGGTATGATCTGTCTTGATTATATTTCAAAGGATGGCTATCAGATTCTTGAAACAGACATCCCTTAGTTGTAAAACCAGTAAAAGCCTCTAAGAAGATTTACATTTCAAAGGGGGAAATGCTGTAAGAATAGAGACATCAGGGGCCTATAGACAGGAAGGAACCTGTCCAAAGTTGAGACAAGCTGGGAGAACATTCAGGCCATCTTGGTCATTAGGTTTGGCTAAAACTATAGAGAAGTCCAAAATAACTACAGCTACAGCTTGCCTAATTTTTTTTTTAAGTTCATTTCTTTCTCATGTAAAAGAGTGAAAATTTGCAGTCCAGAGCAAATGGCAGTTTTGTCCTAAGAGGTCTTCAAAATCCAGGTTTCTTCCAGATCACCATTCCCCTATTAGTAGGGGGTGCTCATTTTCTTCATAGTCCAGTAGCACCTCCATTTACATTCCAGGTAGCAAAATGGAGAAAGGGAACCATGATAAAGACAAATGTCTTGTGTTTGCTGTCCCTTAAGAGAAGTTCCTAGAAGCTTCTGTGGGACATACCTTTTTACATTCTTTTTGTCAGACAGTCTGCACAGTCCAGCATTTTGGATATAACTAAATAACTGTCCATACTTTCCTTCCCACATATACAACAGACTCTTTCATCAAAGAAATGATTCTATTTACATACTCATGTTTACCTCACTTTTAAAGAATTTATGGAAAGTGACAAAAGCAGTCAAAATACACCAAAATTTAAAAATTTCCTCTTTGCTCCCCTAACACTATAGTTTTGTCAACCCACAGCCTTCTCAGAAAATTCAGGAGACAGTGTCACAAAATGCATTGCCAAGAAAGAGTGAGGTAGCTTTTCGAACTTGAAATATTTGAGTTGCTGTCACACGAATGATTCCATTGTGCCATTGAAAAAGGTTCAGATTTCACTAATCTAAGCATATCATTGCTAGTACAAAATTCTTTATTTCTTAACCTTACGTTAAGCAGCTAGTAACTAAAAAACCCAGAATAAAAGGAGCTTAAATAAGAAATTTATTTCTCACTGGTATAAATGTCAGAAACTTTATAGTTCAGCAGTGGAGAAGTAGTTTAGAGACTCAAAATACTTCTAGCTCTCCTCTCTGTCATCTCTACAGTGTGTCTTTGTCTTCATTATTCAAGGCAGCATGTACAGTCTGGAACACAAGATCGAATAAGAGATAAAAAAGAGAATGTGAGTGGTTTGCTCTAGGTATCTCTTAAGGAAGTTCCTGGAAACTGCTACAAATCACATATACTTGCATCCCATCTGGACAAAACTTAGTCACATGGAAACACCTAGCTTTAGGATGCTTGGATGATATAATCTTTTTTTTTCTTTGCTTTTTTTTTTTTTTTTAGCCATACATATGCCTGGCTAAATATGTTATCATTTTGGGAAAAAGGAGAGAAAAATATAGAAGGAAACAGGCAGCTTCTGACACAGGGTGATACAGCCAGTGGTACATTATAACTTTACTAACAATTTGGGCATCTCTTGGGCAAATTCATTTATTCTTTCATTTAGTAAATTGTTATAAAATACAGTCTGTAAACAATCCTTGGAACAGTCCTCTGACATAAGTAAACAGACTTGATAACTTATTTTTAGAGATGAGGAAACAGACACTGACAAATAAAGTGACATCTGAATGCCACAGTGTTACTGATTTGTGAAGCCTGATCTCTCCCTCCATTTTGACCCTTACCAATCAATTCTCCACACAGTAGCCAGTGAGTTTATAAAAATCCATCTGATGATGCGATTACCCTAGTTAAAATTTGTGATATCCTCCTATTATCCCTAGAAGGAAGTCCAAATTCTTTAACATAGATCACAAGGCCTTTTCAAATTCTGAGCTGTTCTCATGTTCCCAGGAACCACATCCTACTCTGTGTTCTGTCCTTCACTTGCTCCCAAATACATGCTCATTATACAGAAGTCCTTAACATGGGAGAAACTTCTCTTACTTCCAAGCCATTAAGAGATATGCACTTCATGAGATATATTTTTCTTCTTAATCTGGCACTCACAATTCCTTTGTCTAATTTATGCCTACTGTTTTTTTTTCTCATTTTTTTTCCTAAATTGAGTTATAACAAGCATATAATGAAGGGCATAAAGTTTACTAATCTTAAGTGTACAGCTTGATAAATTTTTACATTCATATATACCTGCATAACCACCAGCCAGATTAAACTATAAAATATTTCCAGTACTCCAAAAGCACTCCTTCCCCTTCCTGATTATTAGCAATTCCCCAACCCACAAGGACATAATTTTATGACTTCTTTCACCATGAAAGAGTGTGATGACTTTGTGAAGTGTCACTTGACTAAGTTAATCTACCTTCCCCAAAATTCAGGTTTTAGTATGTTTCCAGATAAGGTGAGCTGCAAGAGACATTCTTACTTGAGAGGTAGAGGACTGAAGGGATACCATGGCCATGTTGTAGCATATACACACCTCTTCCCAGCTACTCAATTAAATGCTAATCTAAGCATTGCTGTAAAGGGATTTTACAGATATAATTAAAATCCCTAAGCAGTTGACTTTATATTAGGGAGATTACCCTAGGTCAGTCTGATTTAGCCAGAAATCCTTTAAAAGAGAGTTTAGGGCTTCCCTGAAGGGTAGAAACTCCCAACTATAGACATTAGATAAGCTTCAGACCCACGGGATTCTAGCCTGCTCCTGATCTTCCCTTGTGATTGGTGGCCTACATGACCTATAGACTTGGAACTTGCATAGCTAACCTCTACAATTGCATAAGCCAATTTTATATATATATATATATATATATATATATATATATATATATATATATATATATATATAATAAATATGTGTGTATGTTTTTCAGAAGGATCCAAAACAATACTGAATATTGCTTTATTGATACATTATGTGTGGTAATAGTATATCAGTGTGGAAAGGAATGATAAACTGGAAGTTCAGTATTGTGGGGACGTGTTGAGAGGGAGGAAGAGGAATGAGCTTGTGAGTTTACAGGAAAGTATAAGATATTTTTTAAGGAAAATACATGACCTAAAAAAGCTAAAATTGATAAGCTTGATGGTAGAGATATGAGTTTTTGTTATATTATTCTATACATTTCAGTATTATTGAATTATGTCCTAATAAAAAAAAATAGTCACCTGAAATTTTAAAAAAATTAAAGTTCATAGAGCCAGCACAGTGTAATGAAAAAGGCTAAAGTTCGGAATTAGAAAACTTGGTTTTTTCTTTATGGCATTTTATGGATGCTCTTCACTTAATGCCAACCATGTTAAAGATAAACATTGGGGACCAAATAAATATTTAAACGTATCCTATGTTTGAGTATAGATAAAACTGGGCCGCACAATTGGACAGAGACTTGTATTTCCATCTGCCTCTGGGACTCAGGACTCCAGTGTCTGGACAAAAGATGGAACCAATTAAAAATACCTACTTGGATGGCTTACTGTATGGAGTTTCATAACCAACACTGTGTTTGATTTTTGGTTCTGCCATTTGCTAGTTTTGTGACCTTATTTAAACAGTCTAAGCCCGAGTTTCCACATTTAAAAAATGAGGCTATTTACATCTGCCTTGCAGAGTTTTATGAGGATTAGAGATAAGGTGCTTATTGTTTAGGAGGTGCCTGGCACGAACACAGACACCCAATAACAAACAGCAGTTCTTAATACTAAAAATAATCCCTCTTGGAACAATTCCTAAGATATTTGAATCCTTGTCGGAACAGAAGGATACCTATTCATCTTACAGATGATTATTTTAAACTGATTCTAAATGCATATATGTATTCAAAGTAAACAGGAATTATAAGTACATAGATAGCATAGAAATTATTTCAATAATACATTTCAATTCGCTCCAGAAATATTATTTGTTATGATTTTAACACAAGGTAGATTGCCCACTACAATCTGTTTGACTTAAAATTATACATAACCCAATTAACTATTTAAAAAAATTTTATGCTTGTTTAGAACAAACATGAAAATAGATCACTCATGGCTTAGGAACATAAAAGTTGTTGGCATAAGTTTGGGGTAAAAATAGGAAATGATGGCTTCTGTGGATACACATTAGGACGGTTTTAAGATGAGCAGCCTTACCGAGGAGAATAGTCTGCCAAGCAATGAGGTAAGATGGGAATTGTTTCCTAACAAAAGGATACCCACTCAGTCTTCTCCTTCTCAGCCTCAGGCTAAAGGAAGATTTATGCTGCTTTTGTTGGTAACAAATGGGAAGCAAGTTTTAATGAAAAGATCATGAGCTTTATAGTACATAGACAGAGACTTTTAACTCCAATCCTATCACTTCTCAGTGTTGGTTTCTTCATGTGTGAACCCAAGAATAGTAATGCCTACCTTGCAGTGTTATTTTAAAAATTACTTGAAATAATATACGTAAAAATATATGATACAAAATTGCTGCTCAATAAACACTGGTTCATTTTACTTTTCCCATCAGTTTTAAGGACTGTCTTGTTTATACTTAGTTCAAGCTCAAAATAAGATGAAGTGTCACACGAGGCATAGATACAAATTCTCCAGGTATGGGTTAGTGCTAAGATGACTAAACTGTACATAAGAATATTAACCTCTCTGATCTGAAAGTTCATAAAACAGTAACATTCTCTCACCAAATTAGAAGGAAATTTTCTCGGTACTTCCTGGGAGTTTGGAGGGACATTTATGGAGAGGAAGGACAATACACTAGATTGGGAAATAGGGGCCTATGACAGTTACACACAGAAGACTGTTGGGGACAAGCCAATCACTGTGAGCAGACTACCTGGGCATAGAGGCCACATCAGGTATTATATTCCTCATGCACCCATTCACTCTGATGGAAAACAGAGTCAGTGCAGCTAGTCTTGTGGTATAGTTCTGCCAACAAAATGATGTCCAACAGACATTCTACAGTAAAAAGATCCCTCCCCCAAGAACAGTTAAGGTTTGCTCAGTGAGAGAAATTATGGAACTTGGGTTGATGATAATTAGTCTTTAAACTCTTTTCATGCCAGAGGAAAAAAGTGTTGCTAGCCCTTTGGTTTGTCCTCTGGAAAAATGTTAGTAGGTTCCTAGGCAGAAAATTTAAAGGTACCGAAAGTAAATGAATTTCAAAGTATAATTGTTACACTTCCTTATTTTAAATGAATGCATATGGAGGGCATCCTCAACATGGGAGAAGAATTCATAAGAATATAGAAAGGCCTTATTAAGAAAATTTGGGGAAATTATAATTCTCTCGAGAGAGAGAGAGAGAGAGAGAGAGAGAGAGAGAGAGAGAGAGAGATGAAGAACAAATAAGAGATAGAAAATCCTAAGAAACAAAAAAATCTAGTGTGGATAAAAATTCAGAATAAGTGTGCTATTCTACTTTGGAAAAGCAGACTGGGTGTATTATAGAACAAAGAAAGGAAAAGGCTCAAGCTAAAAAAAAAAAAAATACCAAGAGATTATCGGATGGAAAAGAGCAAGCAGAAGATGTGAACCAACAGGACCTACTTTACTGGTCAGCTGAATTAAATCAGCTATAATAATATGACACATCTCTAGTGTCATTGTATATGCAACTCGGTTCTCTGTGTCCTTCTGTTGTTTGTGATAAGAGCAATCATCTTATTTCCCATTGTTTTTAAAAATATAAACAGAGGTAGGACCAGAAGCTACATTACAAAGAGACTGCCAAAATGTGCTGGTAACAGCTAGGATGTTTCATAGCTGTCACATTTAGACTCCCTTTACACAAATAATCCAAAGCAAACCAAAAAACAACAACAGATTATGCCTGCACTATGGAATTTTGACTGATATTGTGGCTATGTAAGGCAATTCATACAAAATAGAATCTTTTGAAGAAGTTCTAATATCTCCATTCTAAGTGCTTTATAATTCACCATTTATTCTTTCATAACACTTATATTGGGATCAATACCTTTCTTTCCCTCTAAGAAAGCTCAAAATCAGCATTTTAGTCAGAGAGTGAGAATTAACCAGGGATCAAAATATGAGGAAATGAAGACCAGCTTTGCCATCTTATTTCTAATTTCAGTCTGAAATAAAATGGCCACGATATCTTCAATGGAGTAGGCATCATTTTGTTCAGATGACACTATGCTTAGATGTATGACCATCAGAATTGATACTGGGGGAAAACAGCAGTAATCCATAAAAATGATAGTTATACACTTGAAAAAACTTCCAAATGGATTCTGCAATCTAAGCAAATTTGTCATAGTTTGAATAGATATTGTCATGAAAAAAACCTGCTATTTTTTATAAGCTAGAATGACATTTTTAACTAAAATGTAACCTTCTAGAAGGCAAGATTTCTGCTTTGTATTCTTTTCTTTTTCTCTGTGTAGCATTTTTCTACCTGCCTACAAGGAGCTCAAAAATAAGAATCACTTGACAGAACTAATTCTTATAAATTTAAGTATTAGCTCTGGAGACTCAAAGTGTCCTAAAGTCAATTGTTATTGGTGTTCCCAAATATTAAATTTTGTCTTACTTCCACTCTTTCCTTTCCACCAAACTCTTCTCATTTTACACCTTTGCTTCCTTTTCTTTCTTTCTTTTTTTTTTTGTGGTACGCGGGCCTCTCACTGCTGCGGCCTCTCCCGCTGCAGAGCACAGGCTCCGGACGCGCAGGCTCAGCGTCCATGGCTCACGGGCCCAGCCGCTCTGCGGCATGTGGGATCTTCCTGGACCAGGGCAGGAACCCGTGTCCCCTGCATCGGCAGGCGGACTCTCAACCACTGCGCCACCAGGGAAGCACTTCCTTTTTTTTTATTGTTCTTTTCTAACTGTGCCTTTCTATGATAAAAACAGTGATACCGTTGACCATTTTGTATTCCCACTGATGGCACTCATAGCTAACGGGATTACTGACCACTGCCCTATTTCCTAGGAAACGAGAAAGTGATGTTGAATTGAGTTAGCTTTACCTGAAAATGTGCACATTAACCCCTGACCAGAGTGCAGGTGAAACAAAAGCTATTGCTAAAAATAGTTCCTTTTTCCTTTTAGTTCATTCACCATTTTTAATAAACTAGAGAAAAGCTATCTTTAGTGTCTCTTGTTCATTTTATAACATTATCATTTATTGGTTTAAGTTTAATATATAACTAAATAAATTCACTTTTACTTAAAACATAGCTTTTAAAAGCAGGTAAATATATATATTGATTCTTTTGCTAGAAACCCTTTATCATTTGAAATAAAATACCATTTTTAATTCTCTCACTCCAATAGCTTATATGGAGCTATATATTAAACTAGAGTCTTTAACACTCCACCTACTAACATCTGTCCAAAGGGAAAAAAAGGTCCAAACAATTTCAGAAAATAAGGATTTTTCTGAGTTCAGTGTTTCTCAACAAAAGGAGGATGTATAAGTATTCATCAGTATAAAGCACAGAACAAGGATTTAATTGAAGTCAACAAGAATGAGCTTTGTAAAGCTGTCCTCTAGCATCCCTTGGTTATTAGACATTGATTAAATAAGAAGAAACTTTGAAAGAGGTGGAATCTCTGACACATTTGAAATACTCAAGTTTAAGGAAACTGTTTTAGATAAAATGAGAACCCCTGCTGATCCTGGCCCACTTTTAGAGATACATTAAAATCCTAAGCTTTTGTTATTTCTAAAATAAGTTGTTAAGTGATTTTCTTCTACTTTTTTCCTTTCGGCCCGGATGGACCCACATCTAAACCCCTACTTAAGGTTTATGAAGACATTTCTTGAATAATGGAAATCAATTATAAATTTCCTCACTCTTTTTACTTAAATATAAATCTTTTATTTTTATTCTAGCTTTATATATTTCAAGATTCTACTTGTTCAAATAAGTGTAATAAACAAACACCAGTCAAATAAACTAGGTTTTTGGATGCTAATCAAATACAGCACTTGAAATTCTGAGCTGCACATTTCCTTCAATATCAGTACAGATTTCTGGAGGTTACATAATACTTGTTTGGATATTGCAATGAGAAACAAGACCATGCTAATCATGGGGAAAAGGTCATCATTCTGTTGAACTAAATTCACTTTATGTTCCATTTCTTTGCATCACTAACAGTAGGTTTTTTAGTCCAACTGTGATAATACTTTTGCTGTGAACATACACTTCCTTGTATGAAAGTCACAACAGGCAATTGATGTTGGAATGGCTTAGAAGAAGGAAACATATACATATATGCAACTCATACAGAAAAAGGGAAGAAAACTTAGCATGATTAGCAAGATGGTCATACACATCTTAAGTTATAAATGTCATGCACATCTATCAACATTAATTTTTCCTTTCCTTCCTGACAATATCATTGTAGCTTAGCTAATACAATGAATCACCAAAACTTTCAGAGACAAAAGAGCCAGTAACTAAAAGTTGAACTTTCTCAAATAGAGTATTCTTAGAATGGCATTGTTACAACTGACAACATAAATCCATATAGTGTACTAGCCATTCACATTCATAAGGAAAAAATAATCATTTCACACTGAGAAATATCCAAGGTCCAATAATGCAAAAAAGTGTTTTTACTTGTTATGATTTTTGTAAGGGTTAATAAAACTAACCTTCATCTCCTTTTCTCAAGTAAGATAAGTATGGAAAACATTCCTCTAATAGATTTTACACATATATTATTTATATTAAAATAACATTTTATTTGATGAAATAAATTATTAGCCAGCCCAGTTAACTCAACAGAAGTGTCTAGGTCATTAGTTAACTTATTTTAGCCTTCAATCAAGTGTACTACGTTTAGTTTCCTGTTTCATTTTTATAATTCTGAGTATCCAGATGTATCCACTTGATACAGCCCTGGATATAGGAAAGTATGAACAAGAGACTCCATTTTTGGAAAAGTGCAAAAGGATATTAATCAGTACAGTCACAGCTCATAGAATTGCTGGGAGGGCTGAAGAAATGCTCTCATGGCTAGACTTCCAAAAATGACTTTTAATACCATAGTGGTACAGAGTCCCAAGGAGGCTCACTGTCATGATCCATGCCAACAAATTGGATACCCTTTCTTCCTTCATGACTTAGATCCAAACCAAAGTAGCATACAACTCTATCTAATGTGCCAAATCCAAATCACATGTGGAACTACAGCCACAAAGAAACTGAGAATAGAAAATATTGTATCTCCAGCCTCTGCATTCCAGAAAAAAAGTATTAGAATGGGTTTTGAGAGAACTGATACTCTTCTCCATTTGTTGTATTTGGAAACCAAAATGTTTATGAGTAAGGGCTAAGTAGACCAAGACTTAATCCCACTGAAGACAATTTTGTTTTACCAAGGAGCACCATAATATACTATAAAAGAATTCCATTTCTACATGATTTCTAGCTAAAAGGAATGGATGAATCATCAGAAATCCATCACCATTCATTGAGGAGAAAAACCCTAATATTGCTGATGTTCCTGTCTACTGATGGAGAGTCACAATGGTCATTTTCATTTATAAAAATGTGAAAATGATGTTCATGAGACAGAGCATTAGTTAATCTAAAATTAGTTGCATCTTATTTATTTTCAGCTTTATTGAGGTATAACTGACAAAATTGTAAGATATTTAGTACAACATGATGATTTGATATACATATATATTGTGAAAAGATTCCCCCCATTGAGTTAACATCTCACGTATTTACTTTTTTGTGTGTGAGAACATTCAACTTCTGCTCTATTAGCAAATTTCAATTATACAATACAGTGTTATCAGCTGTAGTCACCATGTTTTGCATTAAATCCTCATACCTTATTCATCCTATAACTGAATGTTCATACCATTTTATCAGCTTCTCCCTATTTTTACCACCCCTGACAACCACTTTTCACTTCTCTGTTTCTGTGAGTTCAACTTTTTTTATTTTTTAGATTCCACATATAGTGACCCTGTGCAGTATTTTCTTTTTCCATCTGACTCTGACTTATTTCACTTAGCATAATGACCTCCAGGTTCATCCCTGTTGTCGCAAGAGGAGGGAGGATGGGTAGATTTATTTTTCATTTACCCATACACAGATGGAATGGCCCTTTTGGGTTTTCTCTTCATGAGATGCTCTCTTAGACTTTATCTGCAGGATACCCCATTATAATTCCATAACCTCCACAATTTTAAAATTGAAAATTATGAACAATAGGGCTTGGTGGAAAACTTGTGATCAAAAGAGATCTTTGACATTAATATAATCTATCTTCCAAGATCCCCATTTTTACAGTGTTTTGGCTTTCTATAGTTACTTTCTTCTCAGCTCAGTGATATGTTTTAATAGTGTCTTCAACATTTTTTTTTCAGAGAGGGTTATGTATGCTGTCTAATATACTGTCAGAAATGTAAATCTCCTTATTTATCTACCGGACTATTCATTTCTTGCTTTTCCAGGTATTCTTATCCTGTACAAAAGACTTTTTGGACACATTAGAACCAGTGAAGACCTATCACATGGAAAACAAACTAGGTTTATTTTGTGAAACTTGAAAAACAAAGTAAAAATACTCTTATCATAGGTAAAAACGTTTGAAGTTCATGTATACAATACCTATGATATTCTGTTTTCTGTGAGATGAATGGTTATAAGTGATGTAGAATTTAATGTCAAATCTGTGTGAGGAAGAACATTTGAACACAGCTTTCCCAAAATGGAGGAAGAGAACCACCCTTCACTGGAAGTGTTCCCAAAAGGGCTGAATGATGTTTTTTCCATGCGATTAATATAAAATATATTATTCAGGGGTTGAGTAGATGACCTCTAAATTTCCTTGCATTCCACTATTCATTTTTTTAAATCCTAAAAATAAAATATCTACTCTTCTTTAGGTTCCAAATGTCTGAAATATTTTCCAAATTATCAGACATTTCTTCAATTAAACTATTCTCAAATACAATAATACTTTTTCTAAACATTTCTTGATTCAAGAATTCATTTACTCTTGAATTTCTTCTAAGAAGACAGGAAATAAATGGAATTATTTCATTATTTTTGTTATGTTTTTCCAAACACTTACATGTTTCAACAATTATCAACTTAAGGAGTTCCATATTTTATTTATTTCCTTCTAACTTGTAAATCAGAAAAAAACATGATCACAGATTTAAAATAAAAGTACTTCAACTCTATCATGTTAATATTGAGAGTTCAAAGTTTGATTACATGGAAGAATCAGTATTCATTTTAATAACAGTGTTATCATAAATATAATCACAAATCATATCAAATTATAAGCATACATAAAGATACAGCATCAAAAAATAGCCCAAATTCACACATTAATTTCTTAGTAACCTTACTGTGTAATCTACACAATAATTACCTATGAAGCTATCATTTTCTTTAGAAGTCATATACCATTTGTTCCTCATAGACTTTTTATTTGTTTGCTTTTTTATGTTTTTTTGTTTTTATGCTTCAGGAAAACCCATTTCATGCTTCTTGCAACAATCTGGCAAGTCAAAAAATAAAAATATTACAATTGAGTGTTGTTTTCCTGACCAAGACCTCAGCATTAAATAAATCTTAGCCTGAACTAACAAATGTCACAAAGTCAGAAGTATGAAAACCCATACAATAGTCATATAAATAATTAAAATGATGCTCTAGATCATATAAAATAAATATCAATGCAATATGCACATTGATTATGTGGGGGGAAAAACCTACAGAAAATAACATATAACTACTGTATCCAAAATTTGAGCTAAAACTATTAGCTTAGCTAGAAGAGGCATCAAACATTTAATTAAGAGGGATTTTGTTCTATCTTCTTAGACTTTAGAAGGGTATACAGAGGGAGATGATCCTGGTACTTTAAGAAGATTTATAAGGATCTCTGAGTCATGCTTTCTTTTTCCCCATATAAATTTCTCAGTAGTAGGCAAAAACTTTCAAAAATCACTATGCTGACCTCGGAGGTACGCTTTAAGTAGTATATTTACTGCTTCTAGTTTTGTTTTTTCCACTGAAAAGCATTTAAAATGTGAGGTGCTACCTTTTACTCATCTCCAGCAAGAAGGAAGCAGTTTTGTCCATCATCTTCAGGATTTATTCTGTCTCCTGAGAGCTCACAGCCCTCCCTAATTCAAATGTTTATTTCCCTTTGTCCCTTCATAGCTTTCAACTTTCCCACCCCAACTTAGCTCTCAGTGTCTTTGAATAAACTAAGAAAAACAAAGAAAAGTCAAAGTGGCATTTTTTGCAAAATTCCCTGCTGAATGTGAATTGGTGACTTGGTTATGTTGACAACTAAAGGTGTAAAGATTATATCTTAATAAGAGATAACATTATTGAATAGCTTCTGTGCATGATGAATGATACTAGCACTTTACATTGCTTTATCTCCAATACTCACACTAACATTGACAACAAAATTTTATTTCCATTTTAGGGATGAAGGAATCAGGTGCAGAGGATTTAAGTAATTTTCCCAAAGCCCCACACATAGTGAATGGAAAGCTGGGATTTGAATAAAATCAATCTATCACTAAACCCTGTCTGTATTCTTTTTCCTTCCACATTGATCTCCTAGGAACATAGAGAGTGATGAGGAAATTCATTTGGGTTTTAATTTCCAGAAAGGTAGATAGATATGCTTGCTAATTTGTTTTCACACAATTCCATAAACATTTCTTAAATTGTTATTTTGAGAACACTGTATTATGCAGATTGTAGGGAATATTCAAAATATCTTTTAGACAACATCTTAAATTCAGGATGCTTATAGTCTAGAAATGAAGTAAAGTAGTTCCATCTATCTATATGAATTCTATCAAAAGATAGATATCTATCTTTTGATCCATTGGTCAATGTGATAGATCAGGCTGCTATAATATATTATCACAGACTGGGTGGCTTTTAAACAACATCGACTTATTTCTCATAGTTCTGGGGGCTGGGAAGTCCAAGATCAAGGTGCCAGCATATTCACTGTCTGATGAGAGCCCTCTTTCTGGTTCATAGACATCCATTCTCTCCATGTGTCCTCACATGGTGGAAAAAGAGCAAGTGAGCCATCTAAGGTCTCTTTTACAAGGCACTAATCCCATTCACAATGGTTCCACCCTCATGGCCTCTTTACCTGCCAAAAGCTCAATCTCCAAATACCACCACATTGGATATTAGACTTCAACATATGAATTTTGGGTGGACACAAACATCCAGTCTATTGCAGTCAACTGCACGCATCCTGATTCTGTTTTCAGCATCAGACCCAATTAATGTTCACACACAGACATAAAATCTTTTCATCTTTTTCTTCCTGTAATATAGCAAACAGCCTTGCTAAGGTGATTTCTGCAGTCTGTTTTTACTATTGAAGAAGATTTCAGAGAATCATCAAACAGATAGGTTTGGCTTTAGTTGCATAAAGAAAGTAGTTTGATTTATTTTGCAAATAAACAATACAAAGGGGGTGTTGTGGATTACTGTTATATGATGCCAGCCCCTCAGGTTTCCTTTGTTCGTCAACCTACACAGCTTAGGCAAACTCTACTGAAAATGTTTCCTGATGGGCACATACATATTGAATCACACATAACTGGGATATCTTCGCTGAAATACAGCCACTAGATAAGCTCCCACAAGTTACAGTCTCAGTTCAGAGATTTTGGAGTTTAGCATTGTGTACTCGACTGCTTCCAAATCCATTCTGGGTGTTCTATCCAGCATTTGTATTCAACGATTCAACCAAAAAGTAAATTAAAAGCTGAAATAAACTCAATATATTCATTGAGCTTTTTACCCCTAACCAAAGCAAATGTAAAACTGTTTTCTAGGCCATTAATTGAATTAGATTTTACTCTGGCTTTTTTGTTTACATGCTTGTTGGTTTCTAATTCAACTGACTAGGTCAAACAGGAGCTAAATCTACATATTTCTCTATGAAACAGGTATAAAAACAATATAAACTATTTTTCTAAACCAAACAAATATTTCATTAAATCTAAATTTGTGAGAGGAAAGAGGAAGGGGAGGTGTTCTGGCTTCAGAGGTTGCCTTGTAGTGACTTGAAGATACTCTTATGATGCTAAATATCAATATGGAATTTCAGCTACTCATCACTCTGGTGCTGTTATGTCTGACTTCCCTTTGATATCATGCCAAATTCTTTTCCTTTAACTTATTTATTCACAATCCAAATAACCAAAATGAATTCACATGCACACACTCATACATACACATATACACATTTACTCAAAAAAAAAAGTTATTTGTCACTGCCAGCTCTACTAGGTATACATTTCTCACTGTGGCTTTCAAGATCTTTTATAACATGGTCTTAACTTATCTTTCCAGCATTATTGCCTTAATTTCACCTCTTTAAATCCTAAGTGACCACAAATTGAAATAATTCACTGTGGCTAAAGGCAATAATTTTCTATCTCAGTGACTGTTAATACTGTCCCTTTACCTATATTTTCTTTCTATTGATACTTTTATGGGAAATTCTACTGATAGGACTTTGTTAACTCCAGTATGATTTGTGGACCGGTAGCTTTGGTATCACCTGAGAGCTGTAGTTAGAAATTTATCTCATGCCTTCTCCAGACCCATTGAATCAGAATCTGCATTTTAACAAGAACCCAGTTGATGTATATGCACATTAAAATTTGAGCGATTTCACATTATTTTTCTATGGTATCTGACTGATATTTTCAATGAGTGCAATGGTTTCATTTTTTGATCTTCATATCTATATATTCATCATTCTTAAAGCTACAAGTATTTATTAAGTGGCTGATATTTTCCAGGCAAAACTGAGGAGAGCAATTTCAAACTGTGAACATTTCTCATTTATAAACATGGAGCTGTGGAAATGAAAGGAGTTGAATGTGTCGGAAGGGTGGGTTGTATGTGGGAAAACAGTAGAGGAAAAGTAGGCAGAAGCCAAATTATTGTATGACTTACTAAAGGGTACAATATATAGTATATCCTGAAGCATCTGATACAAGGTCATAGTAGGCATATTTAATAGATTATTTTCCCAGAGAGTGAAAAGGAAGTTAGATAATAGAAATAAGGTTAACAGTAAAGAGACTAGCTAGGAGGCAAAGACAATACTTCAAATAATGATTAGGGATTTGAACTGGAGGGTATTAGTAGAGATTTATCCATTCGTTCAAGAAGTGTTGAGATTCTTTTTTCCAGTGTTTTCGTTTTATTATTGAAGTATAGTTGATTTACAATGTTGTGTTAGTTTCTGAGATTCTTTTTAAATGCAGTCAGTTGTAACCAGTACTAGCTAGTACTACTCATTTCTCAATCATTGCACTTACAGCCACACGTTTATTAACTACATTATCTGGTTTTTATACTATCACAGGAGTCAGTTGTATCAAATGCCTTGCCCCACATGGGTCACCATTTTTCCAGGCTCCTGTAATAGTTACCTTGCCACCCACTGCCAAGATCCAAAGTCAATGCCTTATATACTCTATGTTTTGTTAGAGCAACACCCAGTCCTGGTAGAAATTCCTCCACAGAGATTAACCATACAGTTCACCAGTGTCCCCAACCCTGGTCGTACTCAGTGTTCTCTCCAAGCACAACTCTGCCTTTCCCAGAGCTCGCCCAAGAAATGACAAGTTTCTGAACAATCTTCCATCTGTTCTATAAAGTATCTGGTCTTGTATGTAGAAGTTACTCAATAAATTCTTATTGAACAAAATCCATATATTTATTATTATATGTTTCTTTGTTATGCTCTTAACTCCAAAAATATTTGTAATAGTCTTAACTTTTGTGCATGTGTGTATGATTATACCTCTGATCAGCAGTGAAAATTTTCACTTTTACTGTCTTAAAACAGTGAAGTCAAGCATCATTTACCATTGAATATGTGAGCTAAATAGACAGTTGTTCAGCATCATTGTAACTTCTGAGGTTCATTTTGAACCTTCATAGAGAAGTTCAAGTATGATTACAAATATTTGCTACAACGTTATCTATGTCATGTTATACTATTATTATTTTAATATAAAAATAATAACAATAAAAACAGCTGTTATTTACTGAGTAGATATTATGTGCCAGGAATTTTTATGCATTTGACTTAAATTTATTTTATCATCACAATATCCCTATGAGGTAGTTATTATTCAGAAGGTGCAGATTAGAAAACTGAGGGATAAAGGGAATGAATAGTATAACCAGAATTTGAAAATCGAAATTTGATTCCTGAGCTCACTCTTAAACACTATACAATATTTCCTTTTTAGAATGTGGAGGCATATCAGATGTTAGAACTAAGGTGTGGAATTTGCATTGAACAAGAATGTATCCTCTAAATTGGGATTTCTCAACCTCAGTTCTATTGACATTTTAGACTACATAATTCTTGTTGTAGGGGCTATATGTGTATTGTCAAGTGTTGAGCAGCATCCCTGCCCTTTACCCACTAGCTTCCAGTAGCACCCACAAGTCGTGACAATCAAAAATGTCTCCAGATGCTTCCCAGTGTGCCCTAAATGGGCAAAATCACCTCTGTCAAGAACAACAGATAAATTTTTAAAAAGTGAAACTATACTTAAATTCTCATTAGTCATTGATGCACTCTCATAATATAGTATGGTTGAATGATCTTGTTTCATCAAGATATAGCCTAAATTAAGCACATTTTATTCTAGGCACTCAATATCTTCTTTTCACATCAGAATGTCTTTTCAGGGACAAAGGTATTTTTAGAAGCTGTTCTCTGTCAGTCCTTTCACTTAATCTTTCATGATATCCATCAGCTGAGAAAAAAGACCACAATGGACTAAAATATCTGATGAGGAAAGATGTCTCAAAAAGCCCCCCTTCTCCCAAAGCTATTGCAAATGAACCATTATGTGTAAGCTCTCAAGGAATAGCTCTCAGGTAATAATGACTTTTTAAAGAAGTGAATTCCTGGTACTAACTCATGAGAATATAACTAGATGCAATTGTTCTTCATCAGCTCTTCAGATAGCCAATTTTATACAGGATATCAATTATGTTAAGAAAGTTTCAAGGCAATGTGAGAGATTGTTAGCAGCCTTTTTCCCCCTCAAATCACCAGGATTTGAGAATATGACTGCTGTGGTTTCATTAGTCTCATACTTACAGCCAAATTTTCATTCTTTTTCGTGTATCATATTATTATCAAAAGCAGTTAACATTATCATAATCAACAACCACATCATCATCTGTTCACACCTGGTCACATGAGGATGAGTGACATGTATAAGTGCAAAATCCATGGAGAATTAGATCATTTTCTCTAACAATTATTCTAATTCACGGACCCTTATAAACTCCCAGACTTGTGCACTGAAGTTTGTGTTCAGCAAACTCTAAGAGGAAGTACTTATGGAACAGAACATTTATAATTTTTCATTGGCCATCTGAGCCATCTATCTAACTGGCATAAGTATTTGACTGTTGAAAGCACGTCCACATGGTTTAGATAAGATGTGACATTTTACATTTTAATCTGAACCAACAGCCCAGAGTTCTCAGTGGACATTTTACATTACTGGTAGAAAATTCCTTCTAAGAGTATCCTCACCTCTTACCAGTTTATTGTGCAAAGATAATATTGTGCAAACACTAGTCAAGTTTTTCATTGTGCTCTTTTCCTCTCATGTTTTTATGATTATTTCATAAACTAAAAGAAATCAGTTTAATTGTCATTTTACTATTGACTAGTTTCACAATGAATATATAAATTACCATTCTTATCACTATATTTTCATATTTGAATTTGTCACATCTTCAGAGTTTTTCCTTGACTTTAAATCTTTCTTGTACAAGATGAAATTCCAGTCATGATGTCAGGACCATGAAGAATAACTTTTCCTAGATAAATGATTGGTCCTTCTATAATGGTTATCTATTGCTGCATAATAAAACACCCCAAAGCTCAGTGGCTTATGACAACAGCTATTTTATGTGGCTCATGAGTCTGTGGGTCAGCTTGTCAACTCTGTTGATCTTGGCTGGGCTCACTCATGTGACTGTGATCAGCTTATGGGTCAACTGGGAACTGGCTGGTCCAGCATGGTCAAGGCTAAGACAACTCAGCTGTACTCCACATAGCCTCTCATTCTGCAGTATGCCAACACAGCTTATTCAACATGTTAGTTGGGTACTGTTCCAACATAGTGAGCAGAAATGCTCAAGTTCTTTCAAGACTAGGCTTGAAAATGGCATATCACTTCTGTTTCATTCTATTGCTGAAAGCAAGTCATAAAGCCGGTCCAGATTTAAGAGGAGGAGGAATAGCCTCCATCTCTTGGTTAGAGGAGCTACAAAGTCAGTACAAAGGGCATACATAGTAAGTAATGACTTTTGCGGGGTTGGGGGGGGCTTGTAATCTACCACACCTCCAATATTGACAATTTTGACATTTTCAATGTAAGCAGTGAGCCTTCTGCATGTACAGCTATGTTGTCAAAATATGGTCAGAATAGACTGATTTGGTGCAGCAATTTTATTACTCACAGGGAAGTTGATTAACCTGACCAGTTTACAGATGTAATATGGGAGATGACGCTTTTGAGGGATGGGTTGAGAATTTTATGATTTATCCTAAAACCCTTTCTTTACTAATAAACATTACACAACAGATACAGAAGCAGAGAAAAAAATTGAGTAGTGTCTTTAAAGTTTAGGCCTATCTTGGTAAAGTTCATAATGC
Organism: Mesoplodon mirus; assembly: GCF_964341445.2. Classification (NCBI taxonomy): domain Eukaryota; kingdom Metazoa; phylum Chordata; class Mammalia; order Artiodactyla; family Ziphiidae; genus Mesoplodon; species Mesoplodon mirus. The sequence goes on along the minus strand of NC_138987.1, from coordinate 1,455,485 downwards.
AGCACCCTATGTATTGTTATTTTTTTAAGTCAGTAGGATCTCTGTGCATAGACGGCATGTGAAGCAGATGAAAATGAGGCAGAATGTTCTGTTCTTTAATGTGGGAAAAAGTATAATGTGCACACATTCCATTTCAATAGAAAAACCCCATGCAAATGTAGTATTCCAAGCAGAACTAAGACTCACTATAATACTGCCTAGTAATATTACTTCTAAAAAGCTATCATAATGCTTAGCTGGATTTCAGTAGTCTTATTGCTCATGAATGTTCAAATTGCAGGGAAAGCACATGTAGAATAATTATCTGTTTTAAGCCACAACAAAGATATTTTCTTTTGTTCCTACTTGTTGTGGAATATGTACAGAGGTTTAAGTGGAACAACCAAAATTTAAAAAGTAGAAGAAAAAATTACTCATGTTATAAAAGTGAATTATATATGAACTACATTAAAGGTAAACACATTTTTCTGACCTAGTTAAATGTGGTAGATTCCTTCAATCCTTTGGGAGGGATCCGTTTGCATTGGCACACGACCGTGACTTCTGACTGCATATGAGGGATGCTGTGAGCTAAAATCAGCAACAAAAATATTCATATGTATATATCACTTTGCAAGGAGTGTTCATATACTTTGTGAACATGTTATTTTTATCAAATCTATAAGGAATGCAGGGCATTATAATTATGCATTTTATGTGAAAAGTCTGAGGCTCAGGGAGATGGCTGACTTGTCAAATGCCATACTGCTCCTGAATAGGAGGATATGAAGGAAATGTGGGTTCTCTAATTCAATGTCCAGGGCTCTTCTCCATACACCATTATAACTTTTTCCTATAAAGATTGAATAATGATGCAGTTACTTAACTCCAAATACCACAGAGGAATGAAGAGACAGCTGGGGTCATACTTAAATCCAACTAGGTTCACACTGCTATATTTAAAATGGATATACTGTATAGCACAGGGAACTCTGCTCAATATTATGTAACAATCTAAATGGGAAAAGAATAGATACATGTATATGTATAACGGAATCACTTTGCTGTACACCTGAAACTAACACAACATTGTTAATCAACTAAACTCCAATATAAAATAAAAAGTTTAAAAAAATCTAACTAGGTTCCATGTCTAGCAAACTTGCAAGATACATCCAGAAATCTAAAGGACTTCTGCAATACCCCCCCACCCCCAGCCTGGGAAAACTCATGCTGGGAAACAGAGGCAGGCATGATGAATTTTATCCATAAAGAAAGTTTTGTTATTAGAAATAATGATTTTGAATGTGGTTGCAGTCATTTAAATCCATCTTGTGGATGCATGGATTTGTGCCTGGGTCCTGGAGAGATGAACAGGGCTGTGATTAAGAAAATTTAAAGGAACAGTTTCAGTTTCTTCTGTAAAGTCTGTACAAGCAACCTTGCCATAAGACTTTTTAAATCCCAATCTCACCTAAAGAGAGATCAGAGTCTCCCCTCTCCCCACAGTGCCAAAGAGGCCCCCAACAGCTTTATGCTGGTGTTGACTTTTACTTAGTGAGGATGGTGATGTTTGTTGGCTCCACATTGGTGACTGTTGCAATCTCTGTTTCAGCAATGGGGATGCCCACTAGGAGATCCCGGTGTTAACAAAGCAGTAGGAGAAGAAGGTGAGTTCATGAGTACCTTGTAACAAACATTCATACACTCGGTCTCAGATGATTTTAAAAAATATATAACTTTGTACAACTTTGCTTTTTAGCTTCAGGCTGCCTTCGGTAATCATTTTACCCCATCCTGTTTCAGGATAGTCTATATGGTCAAGAGATTTGTCAGTAAAATTCAAGTCACTGTCTACTGTCCAAGTCCAGGAACTGGGAGGAAAACATTCAGTCATTCTGGAGCTTTCCAACCACCTCCTATTACCCTTTGCTATTATCCTTCTCTTCAGGATTTTGTGCATTCCGAAATCAGGGAAGGAACAGGGATTCCATGATAGCCTCCGGGCAAGATAATCCATTCCATTTGGCCCCTGAACTCCAGTGTCTGTCTATGCTCCATTTTCTTGGCTCACTTGATATTCTTTGTTTATGCTAACATTTGTTTTCATAACCATGGACTTTGCCATTTTCTCCAGTTGGAATTACCCTCACTCAATGGCCTCCTGTGTCCAAATCCAAATTTCTTATTGACTGGCTTTCTCCACACTTCCAAAACACCAAGAAAGCACAGAATTCTGGACTGTCTTCACTGTACCATAGTGAGGAGTTCAGAACCCAAGGTGATTTTGCCCATAGGCACCAACAGACTCACCTATAAAAACTGGTCCACTACCCCTTCCATGCCATAGGGGGCATGAATCCACAACTAATGCAAGATTTCTCTAGAAGGTTTATAATCTCCCAAGGATACAGCAGGGAAATGGGACACTGGACATAATCTGAGTGTTTCTACATTTACATCTTCATCTTTGCTCTCTCTCCCCTCTTCCTCATCCTTCCCAGAAGGAACTTCTACTAGACCGAAGCCTTGTCCTTCCTATTCCATGGCTCATTATAATAACTCTGTGCTACAAGTATTTAGGATTGACTATTGATACTAAAACTTAGTTTTGAGATTTCTAAGAAAAATCTTTTCTCTCTCAACAAAGTCTAACTTTTCCTTCATGGAACTTAAAAACTTAAGTTTTGCCAAAGCAATGACATCTTTGTTCTAGGCATTATCTTCTCCTTCCTTCACAAAATCCATACATTCTTCTTCTTAAATAAATGCTGAGTGGCAGCTAGGAAATATTAGGGTGTGATTTGGAATAAAACTGTATTGATTTATTATTTTATTATTTTTCCAGTTTTGATTGAGATATAATTCACTAATAATATTGTATCCGTTTAAGGTGTACAACATAATGATTTGATACATGTAAATATTGCAAAATGATTACCACAATAAGTTTAGTTAACATCCATCTCCTCACATAGCTACAATTTTTTTCTTGTGATAAGGACTTTAGAAATCTACTCTCTTAGAAACTTTAAATATATAATACAGTACTGTTAACTATTATGTGTGTGTGTGTGTGTGTGTGTGGTATATATATGATATTATTTTTTAAAAATAGAGTACCCATATCACTATCAAATATGATTTATTCCTGGATGTTCATTTGGAGAGAAATGAATTCATTTGGAGAAATTCATTTAATCCTTCATTAAAAAGTTGGATGACTGAACCAATAAAATTTGAGCCATTGTCGATAATGTAGTGTCAGTTGTGTCTACAAGCAGATGAAGTCTGAAAAACTCAGGTTGCAAATCTTTGTTGTATTGGGATGGATGCAGAGCCCATAAAGGCTTATTTAACCCAGTGATTTTCAAACTGTACCTCACAGTGCCATTCAGGTCTATGGAGCTGTTTCTGGGAAAACCAGTTGTCAGTCAGAGCATTTACACTGTTTTACATACTAGCATTTCAATTAAAATTTCATTTGAAGGAAGTTTCCATTATTACAGTTTTCCATTATTACAAGAAATTATATAAATAGATGATAAATACAGTGACATAGATATAGAGCAACATATAAATGTAGATAAGTAAGACAGACAGATTAGATAGATAGATAGATAGATAGATGTAAACCTCTGTTTTAACCTTTAAATTCAATGCTTTCCTGACCAGCAAGTCCACCTTAGTTTATGGTGATGCACTGAAGTTGGTGGAAAAGGAGGACTGACTTGGTTTTCTTTGATAGAACACTTATTATTCCAAGCACAGTGCATGCTACTTTCATTATTTAATTCATCCTCACAGGAATCATTTGAAATGGTAGTATGATCTCCATTTTATGAATGGAAACAGGCCCAGGGAAGTTAAGAAACTTGTTCAGAGTCAGTGAACATGAAAGACAGAAGTGGTTTTCAAATTAACTCAGGTGTGACTGAACTAAAAGTCCATACTTTACTCCTACACTTATATTACCATGTCGCCTCTAACATGGTAATAAGTGGTGCATAGTGTCGACATAGTCATCTTGGGGATAACATGCAGAAAGACGTGTAGATTCCATTTGCTGCTACAATCGCCATGGTTCAAGTAAAGGGGATCTTTTATTAAACTTGGAAATGAAAATCAGCAAATCTTTTGTACCATAAATTCTAATATGTATGACTCTAGAAGTCTTTGTCAAATTATTTAGCTTTGAATAGAATTTTCTTAATCACAGCTTTTGTATCAAAAGATATAATCATATGCCTGCTCTTCAAAGTATTCTACTTTCAACATTCACTGTTTTATTCCACAAATATACAGATTTTAAGACATTTATTGCCAAGTAGTCTACTACCTCATGTTATTTTTTTAAACAAAGATTTGATTTTTATTTTCTTATATCCCCATATTATGCCTCAGTATTTTATTCAAGAAGTGGATTAGTCTTCCAAATCAACTCTCTGAAACGATGCTTCAGTAATATGTTAACTATATTTATTCCTTTATAAGTTCAATTTCATTTAACAAGACATTGTGACCAAAAAGTTAGCCAAAATTCATTACGACCAAAAGCAAAGTTAATGAAATAGAAAAACAAATTAAAATCTGACTACATACATTCACTAACGATATTATGAAGAGATCTTAGGTGAAAATAGTAAATAAGAAATTAATCGTGAGAGGAGTAACTATATTATGATTAAAAAATTAACACAGGACTTGACAACAGAAGATCCAAGTTCAAGTCCCAGATATGCCATATACCAAGTTTAGCAGGTAGGTTAATATGTGTAACTCTCCAATTAATGTTTGTAAAGTGAAGATAATAATATCTATCTCCTATAGTAATTATGAGGATTAAATACAATTGCATGTAAAAACATGTTAAGATATAGAATTCTATACAAGTAAAAGGTACATTTATTAGAAGACATTTTTCTATTTCAGAGTAAACTGACTTAATTCAATTGCCAACACAAGTGATTGCCAGCACATAGTCACCCCAATGGGAGACAGATGCCTTTGGCTGGTCTATGCTTGTGCTAAAAATGAGGCTGAGAAGAAGGAGCCAGCCCAGCTGAACACTCCAATTATATTCCTTTTTTTAACCAAAGACCCAGAGGTTTTTCAAGATTCATCTCTTTGCTTTCCAGTTAGTACACCTGGAACTCTATCCAATTTCACAGCAGTCATCTCCTTTATGTTTTGGATTGGGGTTTTCTCTTGTCAATGAGATTCACTGATCTATTTATCGATCACTTTCTTAGCAGTTTCTTTGTTCCAGGAATTATTTTAGGTGATAGGGTAGGGTATTGAAGAAGACTAAAAATACGTCATGGAGACTATATTACATAAATAATATGCAGTAAACAATAAATAAACAAGGAGATAGTATAAATGCTACAGTGAAAATAAGAAAAGGTGGTATGATAGCAATTATGGGTGGATATTTAACAATGATTAAGAGTTAGTGTTCAAGAATCTGCCTCATAGAGAACCCTAATTCAATTGCTGGCTAGCCTTACCACTTTGGAAATTGCTTTAACTGCTCTGACCTTGCATTTCCCTACCTGCAAAATGGCAATAAGTATGTTAATAACTATTTCAAAGGGCAATTGAGAGGATTAAATGAACTATTACATGTATAGTATTTGGAACAGAGCCTGGAACGTACTTTAGACTAAGTAGTCAGTGCAGGCCTTTCTGACAAGAAAAATAGTTAAGGTAAGACCTGGATGACAAGGAGATGGCTTTGAGAAGCTCTGAGCAGAACACTTAGTGAAATAAAATAGGGAAAAATAGCTCATACAAAGGTTCTGATATAAAACCAGGCTTGAGTCTTTTAGGGAAAAAAAGGCCATCGGTGTTAGAAGCATGTTGTGATGGTTAATTTTATATGTCAACTTGACTGAACTAAGGGATGCCCATGCAGCTGGTAAAACATTGTTTCTGGTTGTGTCTGTGAGGGTGTTTCTGGAGGATATTAGCATTTGATTCAGTAAACAGTAAAGAAGATTCCCCTTGTTAATGTGACTGGGCATTATCCAATCTGTTGAGAACCTCAACAGAACAAAAAGACAAAGGTAGAGAGAATTCTCTCTCTCTCTTCTTGAGCTGTGACATCCATCTTTTCCTGCACTTGGACATTGGAGCTCCCGATTCATGGGCCTTGGGACTCTAGGACTTACGCTATCGGCCCCCTTGCTTCTCAGGCCATTGGATTGGACTTAACTATACCACCAGCTTTTCCTGATTTTCCAGCTTGCAAATGGCAGATTGTGAGACTTGTCAGCCTTCATAATCATGTGAGCCAATTCCTATAATAAACCTCTTCATATGTATACATGTTATTGGTTTTATTTATCTGGAGAACCCTGACTAATACACATAGTGATCAGGTGGCAAGATGCTAGACCTAGTGAGCTCTTGATGGAGGTTGGATTTATCTTATGTTTGATGGGTTGTCTTCTGAGGAATATAATTGAGGGAGTGGAAGGATATGTTTGGCATAAGAGGCTATCATAAAATCCAGTGCTGAGATGATAGTGGCTTGGAGTAGAAGGATCTCTGTAGTTGTGGAGGAAAGTAGGCAGACTTCATAGCAAAAAGGAAGGTGCCAAAAATGGAGAATAAGAAGGAGTTGTAAAGGAGGAAAGAGGAAAACTATAAAACATGTTATCATAACAGTCAAGGGAAGACAATTTTAAGAAGCATGGAGTATTCAACCGTCAAATGTTGCTGAGAAGCTGGGCCAAATGAAGACAAGGTTGTGGCCATTTGTCATTTGATGATGATCACTAAATACTTTGAGCACAATAGTTTTAGGGAAATGCTGTAGATGAAAGACTGGGTAGGTGAGGTGAGAATGGGAGGCAATGAAATGAAGGTGGCATTCTTGACATCTATTCTGAGAAGTTGTACTGCAAAAGATGTCAGGACCAAGCGGACAGAGCGCCAAGTTCAAAGAGCTTTTGGTTTTGGTTTGGGTTGTGTTGATATAGTTGTTTATAATATGGGCAATACTAGAGTATCAGCTTTAATTTTCAAAAATTGTTTGTAATGTCTGGTCAGCAAATACACACAGCAACAATTCCCACAAACCCACTTTCCAGCTTTTTCATTTCCAGGTTTGTTGTGAACTTGAACCATTAAATATGTAAATATTAGCTACAATTTCCAGAAGTTGGGGCCCAGAAGAAATAGTAAACATTCATCTTCACTATCATGACTCACTCCTGTATCTGTGATTATCAAACATCCGAATTAAGATGTCAGTAGTGGCCAGGGTCCAGCCCATCTCAATGAGCCTGTTTAGAAAAACTAAAGTTCAGCTCAGAAGATTATAAAGTTCACATTGCCCCATCACTTTGGTTTGTGTGAATTTCAACTATTTAGCAATTTTAATTAATTTAAAAGCTACCTATTCTCCATCCTCTGGACACTCATGCATTTACTTCCACTAAGCACTTCACAACCAGCATGGCATTTCAACAGTGCATTACGCTCTGAATGTGACACACTGAGAAGATAACAATATCGCCTCAGACAGAGCTCCTTTCCAAATGTTTAACCTGAACCTAATCATGAGGAAACAATCAGACAAATCCAAATTGAGAACCATTCAGCAAAACAACTAGCCTGAGCCCAACAAAAATGTCCATACCATACAGACAAATAGAAGGCTGCTGGCCTGAAGGAGATTAAAAAGATGTGACAATGAAATGCAATGTGTGATCACTGATTAGATCTTGGATTAAAAAAAAAAGCTAAAAAGGACAGCATTCAGATAATTGGGGATATTTGCATATGGACTGTATATTAGATAAAAATTTTATATCAATTTTAAATTCTCTGAGTGTGAGAATTATAGTATAGTTGTAAGGATAATGCTCATGTTTTTAGAAGCTAAATGCTGACTTATGTGAATTATTTTGTCTTTCTTCAGTTTGTTCTTAGATGCTACAGAAGGGGCAGATAGGCAGACAGAGAGAGAAGATATAAAGCAAACAAAACGGACAAAATAAAATATGAATAATAAATACATAAATAAACTACTCATGCTATTGTCTGTGTTTAGAAATTTAATCTGCACACAAATGCTAATAATATTCATTGTCTAATCATAATATTATGATTAATTAGCTAATCAAATAGCTATTTGATTAATTCAGTTTTCCCCACAGAATTCCAAAATCCTTATAGGCAGGAAATAAGTGATATGCATCTTTATCAAAACACTGAACTCTAGAAAAAAAGTGCACAAAACTGAAACTCAATAAATGTTTGCTAACACAAAAACTATAAAAATGCTAAAAGTATTAAAACTGCTAAAAAAAAAAAAATAATAATATTTAGACACTATAGTAGAAAAAATATACGCCTGATACATTTTTTTGAAGTTCTGGTAACTATACTTTAGAATAGATGGTTAGTAAAGGACCAAACTCAAAGAGAAAACAATCATCACAGCCTTAGTAATAAAACCAGTGATGAGTGATTATACAAGTCATTACAAGGCTGCTTTGAAATCAGTGTTCAAAAAACAACTATGAACAAATCCTAGACTTAGAAATTAATATTGTTGGAAATATATCAGTACAAATCATCAAAATTCAAATAAAATTTTCTTAAATCAAATTCATCATTTTAGCTCCAGAAAAATGAACTATTTCATTTTACAGAAGATACAAGAATCTATAAAAATATGTAATGCCAAGACTTTCTGTTGTCAGTAAATAAACACCTAGAGATTTTAAAGAGTTCAAAAGATTAGGTTTCATCAATTTGTAATTTTTCCCTCCAGTCACTTTGAAAGGACTCTTTATACAACTCCATTTTGTAGACCTTATAAAGAATCCTCTCATTTCTCTCTCAAAGAACCTGCATTGTGTATGAAGGTTGTGAGAAGGTTAGAGCCAATCAGTGGCATTGCTTTCAATAACTATCATCCCTGTCTTCATCCACTTTTAAGGTTCTAAAAAATAATCAAGATAAAAATTTTATTCTTGTTGTTTCAATAGGCAGTTTTTCTGTGATTTGCCCTTTGATGTTATAACATGTAAAGTAATGTGGAATTAATCAGAGGGTTTCATTCATGCATGGTAGAAAAATAAAGGCGTAAGGTATACAGTGACCGTCTGTGTGGAATCACAGATTTTTATTTGGCCAAGTTTTATAGAGTTCATCATTTTTCTCTTTAGAGTATCTCATTTTCCCTCAACATCACCATCCCCCAATACTACCCCCATTTATCATTCAAACCAGTAAAAAAAATATATTGGATGAAAAAAGAATACATGATCCTTCATTAACAAAAGAAAATTAGAAAATGTATTCTTGTCTAAAATGGAGGAATAGCTTTGGATCTTACAAAATAGATTCCTTTGATATTTTGTTCTAATTTGCTCAAGCTGCTGTTAGTTTTATTGAGCAACTCTATATTTTAGAATTTCTGTGCTAAATATACTACATTAAAGCTCACTGTATTTTACCCTCCTCCTAAGATCAGGCTCAAAGATACAAAAATGGAGGTGGGAAGACTTAGCAATTGAGGCTACACTTAATATGCTCTTTGAAAAACAAAAAGTGGACTAAAACATATGGCATGTAGGCGAAACTCTGTTTAAAATATATTTCTCCAACAAAAATAAGTTAAGGTGATCTAGGGTTAATAACTAAAGCCGGGAAAAGAAGACTCTTCTGCAACTTACATTGTTTAAAATTATCAAGAACATATATTGAAACATCAAAATTCTCTTCTACATTATAGAAGCCTTTCACATATTCAGAATGTTAAAAATAAATATTTTTGAAGTTATCTTTACTTCCTATTTTTATTCTATGTATGCCTTAACTATCAGTACTTTAAAAAACTACCACCTCAGGCTTCACGCTGAGATTAATTTGAATATTTTTAGAATCCTCTGCCTTTTAATTAGGTATCCTCTAAAATCTTAACTCATTTCTTCTCATTTTACCATTTAATAATATTTCTTTTGATTTCAACTGATGCTCCTAGATCAAATGAACTAGTAATTTCAAGAGATATCTTGATAAGTCTCTTCCAAAATACAGACTTCTCACCATTGCTCAAAAAGTTTCCCATCTAAGCTAGTAAAACTTGCTTACTTATGCTCGATATTTCCTCCCACTCTTTGAATATCAGAAATGCTTTACAGTAGGCATATTTAGGCTCACCTCTACAATATGAGCCAGCAGGATAAGAAAGGAAATTTCAATTATGCAACTGCTAAATAAATCCATTTACATTATTTTTCAAAAACAACTATGAACAAATCGTAGACTTAGAAATTAATATCAGACATAATACATACATAAAATATGTACAGAATTTATTCCTACACTATATGTCTAAGTGTTTAATATATTTTAATTTCTTTTTAGGATATGCCTTTAGAGAGGATTACAGTTTTATTTGCTAAAAACTAAACTGAAAAATCTATATAAACACATATTTCAGATTTGATCCACATAAGTTTTCAGATTCACATACAAATAAATTTGTATCTCCAACATAAATCCTTGAATTAAGTGTAAATTTGTTAAGTAACTCCTTGATTATCTGTTTATATCTTGTTTTTATATCAGTTTTTAACATATAAGCTTCTCTCTTTAAGAGCTTGACCCTACATCCACACCCACTACCACTCCCCTGCACACACACCCCTACACACACACTGCTAGAGAAGACTGGTATTGAGGTACAACATCACTCTACTGCTGTCCCGGAGAGACCCACATAGTATTTTAGCTGCATATTCAGATTTTGAACATCTTTATAACACTGCTCTGGAAATCCCCAAACTGCTTTTGCATCTATGAAAATAAAGGGTCCCATTGTTATGCAATGGGCTATAAAGAAAGTGCAAGTTTTTTATTCTTATGGGTCCTTTTATAGTATCTGATGTTATTGGAGCAGGGACTGCTTGGGGCAAGGGAGAACTAGGCCAAGTTTCGAGCCAGCCAGTTTGTTCATTTCCCTTTATGTTTTACTGATGCACCACTTTCAGTAATAAGATCCTTATTCCATGTTTTGGCACTCTAAGTCATGACATTAAAATGACTATAAGGAAACGTATCACAGGCTATTTATCTTTGCGGGGTAGATAATTTAGAAATGTAAGTTATGTGTGTTGTTTTTTTTTTAAGATTTTTTGATGTGGACCATTTTTAAAGTCTTTATTGAATTTGTTACAATATTGCTTCTGTTTTCTGTTTTGGTTTTTTGGCTCTGTGGCATGTGGGATCTTAGCTCCCCGATGAGGGTTCAAACTGGCACACCCTGCATTGGAAGGCAAAGTCTTAACCAATGGACCGCCAGGGAAGTCCCAGTTATGTGTTTAAACCAAGGAAATTAACAAAAACAGTACACTTAAGGATTATTGTTGACTTAATTCTGAGTTTATGATATTTATTGAGAGATCTCTTCAGTAATGCAGTTAGAATATATACATATTTATATATATATAAATTTTTATATATTTACATATAATATAAATATAAATAAATTCAATGTAGACACAGACCTATTGAAAGAAAGTCAGTAGCTATAAATCTCTATTGAAATAATGCAAAAGGGCTTGCTCCAGACTTCATAATTTCTTTGCCATGTAGACCACTATTTCTAATTCTTTTACACTTTCCCTAATTTAGACTGTTTAAAACCTCATTCCATAGCAAAGAAAACTGAAAAAAGTATGCTCTATTCTTCCACCTCAGAAACACATGTAGTTACTTCCAGTTTTAGCTCAAACATGTAAAAAGCTTGGAAGCAATCATTCTCATCCCTACGACTAGAGAAAAGCTGAACAAACTAAAAATCAGCATCTTTGTTTGGACTTATGAGAAAAACTGAAGTCACAGGGCAAACTGGCACCCCAAAAACCTGGAGAAAGAGGCAAACACAGAGAGTTACAGCTAGAAATGCTTGCCTAAATTAGAAGCAACTGAAAACATAAAGTGGTGGGAACACATATATGATAATTTTGATGAATTTCTGCAGGCTGATTATGGACTAGCATGAGAGTGAGAACTCCTGGAGGACACGGTTTTTGGGGATACCGACACACTTTCAAGGGTTTTACCCTTAAGAAACTGCGTGAGGTTCTCAAAAGGAAGAGCCAAGAGAGATTCCTCATGGTTTTAGGAGATGGTGAGGAAAGGAAGAATAACCAATGTGAAATGTACCAGAGCATTCTCCATACCAAAAGCCTACTCTCCAGAGAAAAAGGCTTTACCAGAGTCTTATGTACCTGGAAGAAGGTCATTCCCAGACATGATCCCCCCTATAGCCTTTCAGTCTTACCTAAAAGGAGAAAACATAAATAAAAGCTAAGAAACACTTGTCAAGGTCACAGCCCAGGAATACAGGCCCACCAAAAATATCAGAAAATTATAGGACACTCACTCTCCCTGACACCTTACCATCATACCAGCAGGGTTTCAGTGTAGTCTTGGTGGGTAACAGCTGAAGGAACTGAAAGACCAAGAGTTTATGAAAGGAGTAGTTCTTAATGAAGTCAAAAGATAACAGCAGATAAAGAAAGAACAACAAACAACAAAAGAGGATTTGAAGCCTCTGGCACCCACAGCTATAGTAAATAATAAACACAACCCCAATGCTAGCCAGATTAACATGTAAACTCACATTAAAGACTCATTTACCCAAGTTCCTATTACCCAAAAAATCATGTTAAGCTTTCAACAAAAAATTATAAGGCATACGAAAAGACAAGGGAAAACACATGATGAAGAGCTAAAGCAACGTATGAACAAGACTCAGATATGACACAGATTTTGGAATTATCAGACAGAGTTGTAAAACAATTATGATGAATAGGTTAAGGTCTCTAATGAAAAAAGAAGATGATATGCAAAAATGAATTGGTAATAAAAAGAGATATTTGGAAACTCAATGGAAGAATCAAAAGGAAATTCTATAAATCTAATACACAGTAACAGAAATGAAGAATGCTTTTGATAGACTAATCTGAAGACTGGACATGAGCGAATAAAAAAAAATCAGTGAGCATCAAGGTAGATTAATAGAAACCTCAAATCAAACTACAAAGTAAAAAAAAGAATGAAATATAAAATAAATCTTTAGCCAGGCTAACTAAGCAAAAAGAGAGAGGATACAAATTATTAATATCAAAAATGAAAGAGAGCCTATCATTATAGATCTCATTGAAATGAAAACAGTAAAAAGATCTACCAGTGAATTCTTCTTTAAGAAATAAATTATACCAGTTTATCACAATATTCCAGGAAATCAGAGCAAACCATTTCTAACTCATTCTATGAGATCAACATTTCTAATATCAGAACCAGATAAAGATTTAACAAGAAAGGGAAATTATAAACCAATAATCTCTTATGAACATAGATACAAAAATCCTCAATAAAATATCAAATCTTATTGAACTATATGTAAAAAGAATTATAGATCACAACCAAGTTGGATTTATTCTAGTATATATGGCTAGTTCAAATTTTAAAAATCATTGCAATCTACCACATCAACAGGCTAAAGAAGAAAAATCATGTGCTCCTATTAGTAGCTAGAGAGAATCATTTGACAAAATCCAGCATCCATTCATCATAGAAGTTTGCAGCAAACTAGGAAAGGAGGGGGGCTTTCTCAACTTCATAAAGAACATCTACAAAACACGTACAACTAGGGGCTTCCCTGGTGGTGCAGTGGTTGAGAGTCCGCCTGCCGATGCAGGGGACACAGGTTCGTGCCCCGGTCCGGGAAGATCCCACATGCCGTGGAGCGGCTAGGCCCGTGAGCCATGGCTGCTGAGCCTGCGCGTCCGGAGCCTGTGCTCCACAACGGGAGAGGCCACAACAGTGAGAGGCCCGTGTACCGCAAAAAAAAAAAAAAAAAAAAAAAAAAAAACACCTACAACTAATGTCATACTTAATAGTGAGATTCTGGCCCCTAAAATTGTGAGAAAAGCAAATATATCCTCTCTCAGCACTCCTAATGCAATTTCATAGTGAGGGCAAGTGCAATAAGATAACTAATTAACCAACTAACTAACTAAATAAAAGGTGTATCAATTGGGAGGGGGGAAAAGCCCTATTTTTGTTAGCAGATAATATGATTGTCTGTGAAGAAAATTTAAAAATCAACTAAAACTCCTAGGAATAATAAGTGAGTATAGCATGGTCACAGGACAAAAGGTTAATATACAAGTTCAACTGCTTTCCTATACACCAGCAATGGCTGTTTGGAATTTGAGATTTTAAGAACACATTATTTACAATAGCATCCCCAAAATAAATACATTAAAATATGTACAGGATCTATATATGGAAAACTACAAAATCCTGAGGAGAGAAATTTAAAAATTAAATAAATGCAGAGATAATTCATATTTATGGATTGGAAGACTTATATTGTTAATGTATTAAATTTTCATATTTTGAATTCTAGATTCAACACAATCCAAATCAAACTCCAAGAAAGTTATTTGCAGACTATATAAAAACTGAATGCCAAATTGAGATAGAGAGGCAAAATACCTAGAAGATCTAACACAATAATAAGATTAAAGTTGGAGAACTCACATTACCTGATTTCATGACTTGGCATAAAGTTACGGTAATCAAGAGAGTATGATATTGATGACAGAATGAGCACACAGATCAATGGAATGAAGTAGAGACCCCAGAAATAGCTCCATACAAATATAATCAACTACCTTTAGACAAAGTTAAGAGAAAGCAAAGGTAATTCAATGGAGAAAGAATATTCTTTTCAACAAATGATGCTGGAACAACTGGACATTGACATGTGAAAAAGTAAGGCTTGACAAAGACCTTTACACTTTTCAAAAAATTAACTCAAAATATTAAGTGGAAAGCTCTAAAACTTCTAGAAAACAACATAAGAGAAAACCACCAATCTGGGTTTGGTGATGAATTTTTTAATACAAGACCTTAAAGCATGATCCATGAAAGAAATATTGATGAGTTGGACTTCCTTAAAATGATAAAAAATTCTTCTCTATGAAAGACATTGTTAAGGGAATCAAAAGATAAGCCAAATACTTGGAGAAAATAGTTGCAAAATATATATCTGATAAAGGACTTGTGACCAAAACAACGAACTCTCAAAACTCAACAGTAATAAAAGAAATAATCCACTTGAAAAATGGGCAAAAGATTTGAATAGCCACCTTACCAGAAAACTGTATACAGTGTGGTGTCCACAAATACGGTGGAGTAGGTAACTCCATAGTACCATCTCTCCAAAGAAACATCAAGAAATCAAGCAAAAACTGTTAGAATAAACATTGCCAGAACTTTAGAAAATTGCCAAAGGTCTACAGCGACAAAGAAAATGCTGAAACAAGAGCAAGGCAACTTTCAAACAACAAGGAAGCTTTGCAACATTTTTACTTGCCCTTGCCATACTCTCCTTTCCAGCTCAGTGGCAATCTTGAAGATGGCAGCTCACACTGCAAATGTACGACCCTGTTCTCTGGTTCTGGAGGAGCAGAACTGAACCTATTCTTAAAGAATGACATTTGTCTGCTTTAACCTGCCTGGAAGCTGCCTGAAGAAATGACACAAGGTGCATGTCTTTGTTTCTCCTAACTCAGAATTTACTCATGGCAGACTCACTGTCATTCCTCAAAAATATCTAAGAAATGAACAACTTGCTGCCACCTGAGGCAAAAGAATACAGTGGAGGCAAACAGAGAGTGTTGAAAGCCTGAGAGGAAAAGCTGGAGAGTTTCTTTGGGAAATTAGGGTAGTAAAAAGAGCTGGGGTATTTGGAAAATCACACACATGTGCATGTCCAGGGCAGGATGCATGCTCAGAAAAGACCTGAGAAGACCCTAAGTGTTCACCTATAACTGATCTGTAGCCTTGGTGCAAACATGAAGTTAAGGCTGTCAGAGTTGTAAATAGCCTCCCAGGCTAAGTGCTGAAAGGCCAATCTGCAAAGCAGGGGAGTTCTTTGGTTTGTTCATTTGTTTGTTTTTGTAATGTTGTTCTTCATTATTATTCAGTAAAAAATATTTTCTAATTTCCTGTGTGATATTTTCTTTGACCTATGAGTTATCCGTTGCTTACTTTCCAAATATTTGGGGATTTTCTTGCTATTCCTATTGATTTCTATTTAATACCATTACTGGCAGAAAACAAAACTTTGTATGTTTCTATCATTTGAAATGTATCCAGATGTGGTGGGACCCAATTTTCTCACTGCTGGAGGGAAAGTTTATAGCTAAGCAATAGGATAAGTCAAGAATGGTCCATGTAGTAATGGACTAGAATTGGAGACATAAATATGAACTCAGGTTTAGCTTAATGAAGATACCATTGGTTACATATAGAAATATATAAATATGTGTATAGTACAGACATATATATTTCCTTGCTCTGTCAGCTGAAACTACCTAGAAGAAATGACACACAGCAGTAGCAATAAACAATACGCCAGATCTTGGTTTCTTGGTTTCTAATACCATTCTTCCTTAAAAGGAACCAGGGATCCTTGGCAAAATGGCTGACTAGAAATGAATGGACCAGGAAATATATAAGATGAGGCTTGAGCATGTTGCAGTGCCAGAAATAAGGGAGTAAAATAATAATAATAATGGTGATGATGGCAGTAAATCAAAGACACACAGAAGCCAAGTTAAAGAATTTCCAATGACCAAAATTGGAAAAATTTGAGCAAAAAAAATATAAAATAGTATTAGATTATAACCTAAAGCTTCAGTACATACCTATGAGTCTTGTACTGATATAAATGAATGACTGAACAAATAAACCAGTGGAAGATGAGGGACGAATCTCAGGATGAGGAGCATAACTCCCAATACCTTAAGTGTAGGCTGCACCTAGTGACTTCCTTCAAAAGAGTGCAGAATGTAAACGGAAAAAGGAAGAGTAACTTTATAGTGGAGAAACCTGACAAACACTACTTCATCCAAGTGATCAAGATCGACATCACTTATCAACATAAGTCAGGTTGATAGGATACTTTACCTCTGTGATCTTCCTCCCCAAAACTTACAACCCCAGTCTAATCATAAGGAAAAAAATCAGAAAAATTCCAATAGAGGGATATTCTGAAATATATATGACCAATACTCCTCAAAATTGTCAAGGTCATCAAAAACAATGAAGCTTTGAGAAACTGTCACAGCCAAGAGGAGCTTTCAGGAGACATGACAACTAAATGTGATGTGGTATCCTAGATGGAAATCTGGATTTTTACATTAGGTGAAAACTAAGGAAATCTGAATAAAGTATGGACTTAATTATAATAAATAGCATACTAATGTGTGATGTTAATAGTAGGGGTACCTGGGTTTAGGGTATATGAAAACACTCTCTTTTTCACAACTTTTATGTAAGTCTAAAACTTTTTAAAATAAAGTTTAATTTTAAAAAGATATAAGAAACCCTCCTCAAAAAATATATATATATTTACACATGCAATTGTTTTGTGAGGTAGGTATGGGTGGGGGATGGAGAAAGCTCCTATGGACTAGGAAATAGATGCATTTGGATATGTAAGGATATGTAAGCAGCATCCTTATAAAAGGTAATTATCCAATGAGTAGTTCCATGACTGGGTTGAGTGGCCAGTCATGCTGTGCATTTTTAAGACTAGAGACTGTTCATTACTAGGGGCTGTCATTTTCTACCACTTCTCCCTGAGTGGTGGGCACCACAGAAGGAGCTACACATTTAGAGATTCTAAACAGATTGCTAAACAGATATTATTCCGACCTTTATTTGTGTTTACATCTCTGCAAAAACTCATGTTTTCCCCTCTCCCTTGTTGCTCACAGTCCAGTATTCATATAATTCTCCTTGAAGCTGATGACACAAGAGCCCTAGGACCTATGACTGACACAGTAAAAAAAAAAAAAGAAGGCATATGCTTGACTAGTCAAGCTGAGCAATTTGCATGACCTGTGACAAACTCTGCATGATGCCCCAGCAGTAGTTCTGAGTTAGATTGGTAAGACCTTTCCATAGCCCTAGATTCTTCATCCATGCCCTAAACAGAGTTATTCTTCATAAATTAGTATAAAGAGAAGACTAGATAGAGAAAAGTTTTACTTGGATTTGAAATAGATTACTACAAATTGGCTGATGGTACCTGCCAAAGAGGAGAAAGATGTTTTAAACAGTAAGAGGACTTCCATTTCCAGTTAGGATTGAAAATGTAATAATGTTGATCTAACCATAAAAATGAAAATAAGCTGAACAAATTACCAAACAATATCTAAAATAAACTCAGAGAGATGAGAATGCAAAGAAATCAAAATAAGCTAATATCCAGAAAATGATGAGTGCATAGTATAAGAGAAGATATCATCACTGCTTTCATCCTTGGTGAAGCAGAAGAAGAAAGAAGACTCTGCCATCGACTGAGGAAAAGACACCAGACAAATTCATACCATACTTTTTATAGCTACGTATGGGCTGACATGATAAATTAGAATTCCAAAGAGCCCCACCACACAGCAAGTTGTCTTCATCTGCCAACTCTTTTCATAGTCCTACAGCAAATTCAGGAATAGACCAAAGACTGGGTTCAAGGTAAAATAACTGTGAGATCTTCCCAGAGGCATGTGGGGCTTTTCACTAAACAAAGCAACACCTGACTGAATGAAGTCAGGACAAGAGAGCTGAAAGGAAATCCTGAGAAGCACTCACTCTCTGCCTTAACCAACGTTAAGGCAACGTTAAAGCAACATTAAGGTACACATTTATATAAGTATATACGTTTTAAAAGATTATTGACCATTTAGAACAAAATAACAACAGTGCATTGTGAGGATTTTAGCATATGAAGAAGCATAAAATATGATAGGAGCCAAAACGGAGGGAAGGGCAAATGAAATGATGCTGTTACAAGGTTTACACATTTGCCATGAAGTCACATAATATAACTTAAAGCTGGGTTGTGGTGTTATAGACAAATCTTGTAAACTTTATAATAGCCACTCAAATATAAAACAAAGAAATATAGCTAGTAAACCAACAGAGGACATAAAATGAGATATTAAAATATGTTCAGCTTACTGAGAAAAGTCAGGAAAGGAGAAACAGAGAAACAGGACAAATCAAATAAGAAGCAAATACCAAGATAGTAGACTTCAATATAAGCATACTAATAATAACATTAAATACAAATGGACTAAACACTCCAACTAAAAGCAAAGATTGTCAGATTGGACAAGAAGAATGATCCAACTATATGTTGCATATAAGAAATACTATCGACTTTCTGGTTTCAGTTCTGACATGTAAAAGAACTACTTGCAACCAGACAACCAGAAAAAGTTGGAAAAATTGAAAATCAGTGACTTTTCTTGGGCCCATAAGAGATCTGAGATTGCAGAACAAACCACCATCTTTAAACCTGGAGAAACAGGCACATCTTAGAGATACAACTGAAACCTGTTTACCTAAAACAGAATCCACTGGAGCCATAAACTGATAGGAACTCTTAAGTGGGAACCATGACTAATTGCTGGAGGCTGATTATGGACTAACTAGAGAGTGAGAAACTCCTGAGGGCTGCAGTGTTGGGTGCAAAGAGTTACACCTGAGTTTTTCCTACAGAAACCCCACCGGGTTCTCACAGTGAGGATCCAAGAGAGCCCCCTAGTGGCTGTGGAAGGGAAGGGCAAGAGTAGCCACTGAAACACAATGGAGTCTTCTCCACAGCAAAAGCCTGATCTCCAAGGGAAAGGACTTGGCAAGAGCACAAAACCTAGGAAGATGATTCCTTCCTATTCAAGGAAATAGAGTGAAAGAGAGTAGGGGGAAGAGAGAACACTCGTGAAGTTCATACCCCTGAGAAACAAGCCCACTTAAACGGCTAGAGGAGAGAACGCTCGTGAAGTTCATACCCCTGAGAAACAGGCCCACTTAAAAGGCCCACTCAAAAACCTAGATTATTCAGAAGATAATAAAATGCTCCTACTCCCCCACTTACAACCACACCAACAAGGCACCAGTATAATGATAGTGCATTATAGCTGAAGAGCAACAAGACACAGACTTTCTCTGAGCTGGAATACATAGGGAAGCCCAAAGATAACAGGGAGTAAAACAGTAACACCAGAAAAATTAGAAGTCCCTGGTACCTATAGCTACACCAAATATTAAACATAGCCCAGCTCCTAGCAGATTAGCATAAATCCTCACACTAAGGATCTACTTACCTCAGTTCCTACTGCCTAATGCAACATATCTGGCTTTCAACAAAAAATTAACAGTCATGCCAAAAGGCAAGTAAAAACATTCTGAAGAAAGGAAACAATCATTAGAACAACACTCAGACAAGAAACAGATGTTGGAATTATCATACAGGAATTTCAAATAACTATGATTAATATGTTATGACCCCTAATAGTGCAAATATATAACAGTCAAGAACAGATGGGTAATGCATCAGAGAGATGGAAACTCTAAGAAAGAATCAAGAGGAAATGTTAGAACACAGTAACAGAAATGAAATGTCTTTGATGGACTCATCAGAAAACTGGACATGGCCAAGGAAAGAACTAGTGCACTTGAAGATAGGATGAAATATGCCAACCTGAAATGTAAAGAAAAAAAAAAACACAGAACTGTGAGATAATATCAAAAGGTGTAACATATACATAATTTTAATACCAGAACAATCAAACCCACTGATTCAGGAAGCTGGGAGAAGAATATCTCCCCATGCTCCCCATCCCCTTCCAAAAAAAGCCCTCAGAAAACAAACATGCATATATATATATATATACAGGCACATCATATTCAAACTTCAGAAAACAAGAACAAGTTAGATATAGAGACACAGACAAATTGAATGTAAAAGAGTAAATACAGTTATCGTCAGAAATTTTTTTAAAAATTGATAACGATAAAAAGGTCAATTAATGAGAAAGACATATTAATACTAAAAGTATATATACCTAAAAATAGAGATTCAAATGCATGAAGCAAAAATTGAAGAACTAAAATGGAGAAATAAACGTCTGTAATCATACTGGAAATTTTAACATGCTCTTCTCGGTAACTGAGAGAACAATGAAGTAAATACCGTTAAGGAGAAATACTATTTGAACAACACTGTCAACATGCCGGACCAAGGTGATATTTATAGAAAACCATACCCATCAGCATAAGAATACACATTTTTTCAAGTGCACATATATCATATGGTGGGCCATAAAACACATCTCAATAAATTTCAAAAGATCAAAACATACAAAGTTTTGCTTTCTGATTACAACAATATTAAATTAGACATATCTAAATTAAATTAGAAATCGAGAATAAAATATCAAGAAGGTTCCCAAATACTTGGAAATTATGCTATTCATCTTTGGATGATTGGTGGGTCAAAGAAGAAATCACATGGGAAATTAGAAAGTATTTTTAACTGAATGATAATGAAATACATCATAAGAATAGTAGATGGAGATAGATATTGCTATAATAAAGAGAAAGACTGTTTTTGATGTTTGGTTACTCACAGCCTACCAGCCTTCCCTCCCCCTTTGTTGTTTGTCCCAACTCTGACTGAGCCAGTAAGAAAGCCCCCGTGCATCCTCCCCAGAGACCAACAAGGATATGCAAACCACTGAAGCTCAGGTCCACCTGCACATGCATGAAATCTTCCCAGGCCCACTTTTTTTTTTTTTTTTTTTTTCACTGAAATAAAATTTTATTACAAATGAAGCATTGACACTATTCCAATTTATAGGCTATGTTACACAATTCTGAAGGACCATTTAAAATAAATACAAACTATTTCATGAGAAGGAAATCTACAAAAAAGAGGATATATGTATATGTATAGCTGATTCATTTTATAGTATAAATTAACACAATATTGTAAAGCAACTATACTCCAATTTTTTAAAAAATTAATTAATTAATCATTAATTAATTAAAATAAATACAAACTACTTTAAATAGATGCAAACACGGTTTGTATTCAAAATAAAGGATGTAGGGACTTCCCTGATGGTGCAGTGGTTAAGAATCCGCCTGCCAATGCAGGGGACACAGGTTCCAGCCCTGCTCCGGGAAGATCCCACATGCCACAGAGCAACTAAGCCCATGCACCACAACGACTGCACCTGTGCTCTACAGCCTGTGAGCCACAACCACTGAGCCCATGCACCACAACTACTGAAGCCCGTGCACCTAGAGCCCGTGCTCCACAACAAGAGAAGCTACCGCAATGAAAAGCCCACATACCACAACGAAGAGCAGCCTCCACTTGCCGCAACCAGAGAAAACCTGCATGCAGCAAAGAAGACACAACACAGCCAAAAACATAAATAAATAAATAAATAAATAAATAAATGATGGAATGGTCCATCATGGCAAGAAGAAGCATTTTATCACTGATACTGTTTAGAATACTGGTATAAGTGCTAATAAAAAGCAAACTGGCTTTTAGCCAGTTTTATTATTGGTCTTAATCTCCTCTTTTGCTTGTCTCTGGGGCAGACAGCTTCCTACCCTTGGTATGTCACAGTCTTTGTAACTGCCTCAAGTCCTTTTTAGGTTAAAGCAAGTACAAATGAGTGAATGCTAATATACCTAGGAACTAAATATACCTAGAAAATATATTTAGAAATTTCAGAATACCATTTCCTATAGGAAATCTTGTTAAAACCATTCTAATAAATCTACAACTATTATCAGTCATTGCAGGCCCACTTTTAATTATCATAAAAACCAAACCCACTCTCTCTTCTTCCCACAAGCCACCTAAACTGACTTAAGCCTACTTTAAAGTTCTACTTTCCCCAGAAAAATCCCACTATGTATGTAATATACATTTTAACAACCTATTGGTTGTGTGATGTTATCAGTCTCGACATCTGAATCAATTTTGGGTAAAGAGTTAATCTCACTTTAGGCAGTCAACCATGAAGCAATGGCATAGAAAAATATATATAGCTAAAAACATATAGCTTTATGACTATATTTGAAAAGAAAATGGTCTAAACCAATATTCAAAGCTTCCACCTTAAGAAGTTAAAAACGGCAATTAATCCCAAAATAATTAGAAAAAATGAAATAACAGCAAAAATCAATAAAATAGAAATGGAAAATGAGCAATGTCTAAAGTTGGTTTCTCTAAAAAACTAATAAAATTGGTAAACATCTAGAAGGACTGATCAATAATGATGAACAAGAGAGAGAGAGAAACAAGATTTCCAGTAGCAGGATTGAAAGAGAGAACTTTACCAAACATTCTACAGATATCAAAGTGGGTATTGTTGATAAATCAGTGCTAAGAAATTTGATGACTTAGATGAAATGCACAAGCTCCTTGAAAGTACAATTATCAGAAATGTGCAAAAAGAAATAGAAAATATAAATAGTTCTATATCTGGAACCCGTATGCTTTGCTGTTTGGAATATAAAACAGTACAAATTTGGAGACTGTCAATTTCTCATGAAGTTAAACCTTCATTTGCCTGATGACTCATTAATTTTACTCGTAGGTATTTACTCAAGAGAAATGGAAATATATGTCTATAAGACTTGTTCAAGAATGTTCACAGTAGCTTAATTACAATAGCCAAAAACTAGGCATGGAATTTTTTTCCATCAACAAGCAAATTGAGATATATAGGATATATTTATATGATGTAATAATGCTCAGCAATAAGAAAATGACACGCTGATAATGTAACAAAATTAGTGAATCTCAAAAACTATTATGGAGAGTGCAAGAAGCATGACATATATTCATATAATCACAGAATGTGATTGCCTCTGTGGGGCAAGGGGGTGAGGGTGGGGACTGAATTGAAGTGGATACTAGGGAACTGCCAGTAGAGATCGAAGTGTTCTGTGTCTTGAGCTGCATGGTGGTTACACAAGTGGGTAAAACTGAAAATTCATCCATCTAAACACTTTAGATATGTTTATTACATTGTACATAAATTATACCTCCATATTTTAAAAAATAAACCATTTCTGTTTTTTTCCTAAAGAGCTCCAAAACATTCAACCCAAGTTTCACTTAGTCTAACAGAGTCTCACTACTCTAATTTATCCTGCTTTAAACTTGTCCTGATTCATTTGAAGATCCCTTTTGAAGCATCAATATTTTTATTTAGTGCCATGTTTCTAACCTCAATGAATGCACTTTTAAAATATATACATTGCATCTTAGGGCTGCATCAAGCTTTTTTTCTGCCCTTGGATCTTAGTGGTCTGACAATTTTTGGATGAACCACTTTCTATACAAGGACTTTAAAATGTCATTTCACAATCTTGGAGCAGTATGCAAAGATAGCTAATGATAACCAACCAAGTGGTTTCAACAATGCTTGAAACTTTGTAATATTAAAATAATTGGTTAACTCAATCAATAATAATATTTTAACATCAAAAGACTCCTTACTAAGTGGCAGGCACTTCACTAATTATTTTTCTATTTATTCTTTCATTTAATTCTTCTAGCAAGTCTATATGTACTATTATTATTCCCATTCAACAGGGGAGAAAACTGTGTGTCAAAATAGTACAGATTAATATACTTCAGGATGAGCACTAGAACTCAGGAGAGTCAGCCTCCAACTCCTAGCATTTAATACCTAAAATTGCCCAATTCAATTAAATTCTTAATCCAAGATGATAGGAATAGAGTAGCTCAGTCATTTAGAGTCAGAGGAGTGTAGTATAAGAGCATAGTCTCTAGAGACACACTGACTGGGTTCAAGTTTCAGCTATGTGACCTTGAACTAGTTACCTAATCTCTTTCTGCCTCAATCTTCTAAATAACAAAATGGGGATAGTAATGCCATAGGATTGTTGAAAGGATTAAATGAGTTAATACATGCAAAACAATAAGAACTGTGCCTGGCACACTGTAAGAAATACATGGGTTTTTTTTTTTTATATTTAAATAAACTGAAGGACAGTTGGCTTAAAAAATTCTTGTTTGTGTAACTTCATTTAGGAAAACATCTCTCTGAGTTTCATTGCTGTATTCTTTGTGTGTGATTAGCTACAAGGTTTTTCAGCATAAATTCTTCCATAGAACTTCACTCAAGACTTACAAAGATCAGTGACATATCACCAGGTTTCTGTATCAATCTCTTTGTCCACTTCTGTCCCTTCTCTATCACAACCCTCCTCTGTATTTTATTCATAGCCATATCAGTGAATATATTTAGAGACCATATTCTTTTATCTTGTCTTTGCAATTTACTATTCACATGACCTTAAACAAATTGCTCCCACTTCGTGGTGTTACGATTTCATGACCTGTAGAATGTGGACCACGCTTCTGATTCAGCTCACTAGGCTTCTGTAAGCGTTGCCTAATTAACGAAGTAAAAGTGCTTCAGAAAGCAGAGTGCTTCATGCATTTCCCAAACTTCATAAGAAGGCAGTTTGACAGTCAGTAAAAAGCAAGGTGTTTGTGACTGGCTGTCTTGGAGCCTCTGCAGGCTCTCCTGGAAATGTGTATGTGTGTCCTGTGTCACTTTCATTCCTTCCCTCATATTAATGGGTGTACCAGAGAAACTTCAGAGACTTATTTTTCTTCTTTCAGAAGAATCTTTTTTGTAAAGAAGCTAGAATATAAAAATAAACTGTGCAAAAATAATGAAAGTATCTTGTGGTTTTATATCTTATAGGCACTGTAAGAAATTTTTACAAAGGAATATGTGAGGTATATTTCTCAGATGTTTAATGACTAATTCATCTATTTTGGAGAGCTCATAGGATAAGAATTCTATTTTGTTTTATTGGGGAGATTCACATCTGTTCTTCTGTAGTAATGGTGGTGGGTTTTTGCAGTCATTCATCATATTCTTTAGTTTGATACTCCACAGGTGGAATGAATTCCACCAGAGATGGTTATGGAAGACATAACTATGGACCAGAGGAATGTTACTCAAATTACTTCTTTGGAACACTACTGTATCAAAAGATATAGCAAAGGATGCCAAAATCAAATAGGTCAATGATGATATATCTACTTCTTGGGTAGTCACAATGTACTCTAATATATTTAAAGACCATTCATTCATTCATAGAATCTTTACTGAATGTCTATATGTCAGGGAATTTTCTAGATTCTGTTGGCACACAATTAAACAAAACAGACTGAATTTTCTCCTTTTGGAAATCTGTGGTCTAGTGTTTACAGGAAACCCCTATTTCGCAAAAGAAACCTAACTTAATTTGTGTTAACCTAGCACATACTAAACTTCCATAAACTCTCCTCATAGAAGAGAAATTAAAATATCATGGGTATCCCAGTATTGTTGGGAACACAATTTTGAAAGTGGTGATGGTAGAAAAATCAGCTCTTTTGACTCCGTGGCTTCTATCTCTTTAATATTTGCCTAACTATATCAGAAATGAATGTCATGGCTGGTATATACTCAACCGGTATAGATTGCCTAACAGACACTCTACTTGGCATTACACATTATGTTTGTGAATTTTGAGTTATCACATGACCTCCCAAAGGATCTCAGTTTGTTACATTTAAGATTAATGAGGCACTGGATAGCCATTAATAAGCTATTTAAGAATATGCATTTAATTAAAATGAATTATGTATATGCATTAATACCATTCAACCTTTTTAATTTAGAGAGATAAATCATGGCTATTTCACTCCTGAGAAGGGTCCTAACGTTGGCAAATTGAATATTGAATTTACAGTGCCCAAATAATTAATGCCAGTCAGATTCATCCATAATGCGTATATCCTGAGACTTAGCCCACCAGAAAAAATTAAATATTTATTTTTTACTTGACTATGTGTATGAACTTGCACATTTAATGAGCTACCATGGGTAGTTTAATGTTACTTACACATAGTCTCTGAATACAAAGCAAGTGGTAACATCAATTCTCAAAATACTGACCAACAATAAGGCTTAACTTATTCATCAGCATTACTGACTCAGTATGAATGTTTTCCTTTAAATACAACCACTATTCATATGCAACACAGTTACCACCTATTGACTTAGTAATGCTTCCAGTGGCATTTTTTTCTGTCCAAGGGAAATGATGCCAATACTTTAATTCTACCAAGTTTGTATTCAGAACAATGTCATATATCCAATGGATGGATACCTGAATACCATGGTGGACAGAAATTCTCTCTTTTCTTCTGTATCTCATAGTGCCTGTAATAGGTAGGTGTTCTATCTGTTCATAGTGAGTATAGCTGAATGAAGAGGAGAAATATGGATAATAAAAATAGATCTGAAAGCCAACATTTGCTGAGAGATTAAACTAAATACTTTCCTTGCAGTAGTTTACTAAATCCTCACAGTAATCATATTGGTTAGGTACTATTATTATTCTCCTTTTACAGATGAGGAAATGGAGACATAAAAGTTTAAATGATTTGTTCAAGATCACAGAGTTGATACTTGATAAAGCCTAGATTTGAATTCCAGCAATCTGACTCCTGAACCTGCTTAAGTTTTGCTGTACTGGCTTAGTAAGTGTAGAGTATCTCACAGTATCATGAAGTCTAAGGAACTCACAGTCCATCTCTTTTGTTGGCTTCTTATTCACATTCAGTGAAGTTAATAGTTTTATAGGACTAATAACAAATCCATTCTGAGTCACATATTTCAGTTCTCCATGTGTTTTCTAAGAAAATCTAATTCCGTACAAGCGCACATTCTTTGTGTCTCACCATAAGGAAACCCACCTAAACCTCTTGAAATATATGTGTATACACACACACACACACATTTAGTGTCAAGTATAGTAGGAACTCAAATATGAATAAAGAGATGGATTTTATATAAGCTCTTAGGTCTTTATAGAATTAGAATCCTTTCATTAAAAAATAGAAAAAAAATAATATTTAACTAGAAGCTTCCTTTTAGAAATGGAAAGAATCTATTAGTTACCCAGGGAGAAGTAGTGAAATGTCAAGACTAATGTGATTACAGTTTCCTAAAAACATTTCATTTGTTTTTCAATCTCCAGCATCACAACTGCAGCCATCTGACTACAAGCATAACAATTACCTTAAAAGGCTTCTATCACATGGTTTAGGCTGTACTTTCACCAAGAGCTTCACAGCAGTTTAATCAATAAAGCAGCACAAGCTGTGAACAATTATAATAAAACACCTTAAGAATGATCCACAATTAAAAGGTAGAGGAAAAAAAGCCCTTCAATTTGGATAAACCAATCTGCCACTCAGTTTGATAAAGTTCAGTTAAAGTGTTCTGACACTCTCATGGCACCTATCAGCAGAAAGATCTGTAGCCGTGAATCTAAATTAACTCTTCAGGTTGTACAAGAGTAAAGAATCATAAGCCTCTAGTTACACACACTGGAGTATTACTTGTAACCTAACAAGCAAATTCCTACTGAAATTTCACATTGCAATTTACCAGGAGGTATCTATACAGATTTTAACAAGTGGTTTGAAATATATTTCTAAAATATGACAGTTCTTCATTTTAACATATAAAAATTGATAGACCCATGCTTACAATTAATTTAAAAATATGCAGTTATCACCTATAATTTGATAGACAGGAGGGATTAACAGTAAGTAAGACATACTCATCATTCTTTTGGGGCTTGCCTTTTTATGATATTCCATTCTACACTAAACTTGAAGAATTGGTTAGTGAGGAGAGTGGGGTGGGGTGGGGGGTATACATACAGGTTCGTCCAGACAAAAGGACTGGGTAAAATGTGAGTGCCTAAGATATCTTAACCTTCAGAACTGCAAGTAGTTTGGGGGCAAAGCAGGCATGTAAGAAAGTAGTGGTATATGAAGCTTAATATTAAAAGATTTTAAGTCAGAGAGTGACATGATTTGAGTCTTCACGTTGCAACTTAGAAATAATTCTCTGGCTCCAGAGACAAGAATAGATAAAAAGAAGCAAAACTAGAGAATATTACATTATTTCAAAGTAGAAGTGATGAGTTGAATTTTCTCAGTCTGCTCTGCCAGTGTGGGTGAGATGGATTCATTTGAAGGTTCTAGAACGGCATGTAGAATAGAGGTGTAGGGGTTTTCTGCAGGGGAGGCCTCAAGGTTGTACCTCTCCAATTTTGGGTCTCGACATCTGTTCATCGAGAGAAGAGGTGAGTAATATCGTGGGCATACTTCCAAACACTGGTTAATATGTCTTTATACCATTCCTTGGACATCTAGACATCATCTTTCCCATTTTCATATTCCCTTAGCTAGTGGCTGGCTTGTAGGGGTAATGGTGCTTTTAAGACCTATGAGTAATACCAAGGATGGAAATTTACTGTGGAAGCAGGTGCACTAAGAGATAGTGACATTACATGAAAAATCCATGGCAGGTAGAGGAGGTATCACCTGAAGAAAATGTAGCTAGAGTAGGATCACTCAAAATCTAGTTGAGATATACATCTGGCTATAAGTCCTCAGAGTTGGCAGCAGACTTGTAGATCAGAAAAAGCGAGGTTAGAAGAGTAACTTCCTAAATTGTAATGCTAACTGAGATCCAAAATCTGTGGGATGATGCCTAGGGAATCCATGGAAGTCAGAATCATTCCTGGTGAATAACAAAGCAGCGGATAAAACGGTATGGAAACAATGCACAGACTGAAGTGTGCTGCTTTACTGTTTATTCATAAATAATGGAGTATTGTCCTTGTCATTGGTATATTCTCCATAGGTCTCTCTCATGTTTCTGTACACCTTGTCAGCAGAGGTGATGACAACTTCTGTTTAGAACCCCTTTTACAAGGATGTTTATATAGCAAACGTTTTTGGAAGATAGGGATAGTGTCTGCTGGTTCAGAGAGCAGATTTGTTTGCCATCCAATGTAGCAAAGATAATGTCTCCCTCCAGGGGAAAGATTGAACAGCTCTGCTTGCAGTCCCTTTAAAGGACTGGAGTTTCTTTAGCTCAGGGTTCCTTAGCTATGATGCAAATGTACTGCATGCACAGCTTACACCTGATCACTTCACACTTTTCTCATGGGACTTAGAGGACAAGGGAAAATAATGCAAACACATAGTTCACACTCCCTGCTGAAAAAAGTAACAAAGTGATTTGTGTTTGACCCAAGGATCTCATATCTTTTGCCAGAAACCAGTAACTGCAGCAGGCTAACCTTTTAGCTTGTAAGTAGGGTAACACTCTCAAATCCTTCAAAGTTCTTGACAGGATAGTTATTTTATAATGGCATAACAAAAGAGGCATCTCAGCTATTTTTACAGAATATTTTCATCATAGTTCTAGTTTTCAGGAATATGTACACTTTAATTCAATTTGTTATAGAAGGACCACATCAGTACTGTCACATAATAAACTAATTGGTGGCATAAGGGCAAGGGAGGGGGAAGTATACTCAGAATAAGATGTTTTTAAATTCGCTGTAGCCTGATTACAGAATCAGAATATGCAACTTTTAAAAGAGGCCCCAACATAGCCAGATTTTCACCACATGAATTCATTTGGCTCTACAGCCCAGAGGCTTGCCCCAAGTCCTAATGCTTTGCTCTTGTATTGTCCACCAATTTTCATCTAGAATAGGCTCAGAGACTTTGAATCTTTCACTCTTCACTGCCTGAATTTAATGTTTTCCTCTTGGCTGGTTCTAGCTTCTCCTTGTAGTCTGTTCTAAACTGCACTTTCATGGTTTGGGAGTTTCAACCATGCAGGTGGCCAACAAAATCTAACTTAAACGCATACATATTGTCAAACATGTGTTGCTGCTATGAATACAGTTATGCTGAAATACAATTATTAAGAAACAGATTGATAATTAGGTGAACACATGAAGCCAGTGGATCATACCAGCAAGAAAGAGCCAATTGTGTTATTTCCAAACTCTGTGTTTTGTGATCTCACATTGGAATCTTGAAATTCATTGTAGTGGGAATATTATGTCATGGAAATAAGCAAACGCTGAATATTAGGCTTTTTTTTTTTTCTGGACAATCAGTGGCATAACCAGAGTATATCCATATTCACATTTCAAAACCAAAACACAGTTTTGGGGACTAAATAGTTTTTGATGATTTTATTTTTTATTTATTTATGTTTTCTAAAAGATCTCCAGGAAATTCTCTTTATATTTTCTTCCTTCCTTCCTTCCTTTCTTTCATTCTTCCTTTCTTTCATCTTTTTGGCTGCATTAGGTCTTCACTGATGCTTCACTGCTAAAAGCCAATGATAAAAAAATGAATAAAGGAATGAAATATATAAAGATAGAAAAAAAGAAATAACACTTTATTTCCAGATAATTAAAGAATCTAAAATGATCTATAGAATTAATAAGTGACTTTAGCAAGCTGGATATGAGGTCTTCGTATAAAAATTAATGTTTCTATATACTAGCAATTAGTAAAAGAAAATTTAACATAGAATTTACAAAACCTCTTAAAACATGTAATATCAAGGACTAAACCTAACAAAAATATGCAAAACTTTCATAGAAATTTGTCACAAATTTTGAAAAACCTAATAAATAAATAGACCAATATATTCTATATAAATGAGTAATCCGCTTTTTTAGATAAAGCTACTAACATTTGTTTTCTTATTGTAGCCCTAGCCTATAATAGCTCTGGTCACTGCCAAAAAATATAAAGTCTGATAAGAGTAATTATTGAGGAAGATTTGGGAAATAGAAACTCTTACTGGTAAAAAAGTAAATTTTTTCAAGCTTTAATGGTAATTCTGGAATAACTAGTAAAGTTGAAGTTACAACTAGTCTAAAATTCTATTGTATCTTTGAGATAAACATTCTACATAAACTCTTGCATACGTACATAAATGTAGTTTTCAGTACTGTACAAATGATAATTTAAAAACAACTTAAAT
The DNA here is from genome assembly GCF_964341445.2 of Mesoplodon mirus. Taxonomy (NCBI): domain Eukaryota; kingdom Metazoa; phylum Chordata; class Mammalia; order Artiodactyla; family Ziphiidae; genus Mesoplodon; species Mesoplodon mirus. Next base: position 1,423,671 of record NC_138987.1, on the reverse strand, counting down.
ATCCATCGTTGTGAGAATGAACATAGGATTTGAATTCTACCATAGAAATAAATGAAGACCACAAATTGAGAAAAAGCGTAGTAAAGGAGTCAGCCACCATCACTGGCCTTTGGCAGAGACTTGAAGGCAGGTGGAAGAGTGTGAAACCTAAAGTGGAAAAAAGAGAAGGCTTGAGGTGTACTGTGTGATTGGAGGTTGTGGGCATGGGGAAGCTGAAGGAGGGCTAACTAAAAGCAAGGCATCTATGTAATTAGTTAGGGAGCATATCTAGCTTTCTCTAATTGGCCCTCAGTTGGAAGCAGGGACAAAAATTCCAGCTGCTGGCGGTTACTTGACCCGGTTATTTATTGTCTTGGGTTGATTGATGCAGAGGTTTTGGGTCAGACTTCTATTCAACATTTTTATATATGATGTAGCAATTGTCTGTATATTCAGTCTCTCATTATATGATTATGGAAATAAGTGAAGTAAGTTGTCAAGTTTCAAAATAATGATATCTCAAAATATAACACTATCCGAAAAAATAGGAATGTTTCTTTAGGTAGTACAATATAATAGGATTTTAGGACACAAAATTGTATTTTATTGGGAGAGGGGAGCAAACATATAAAATAAACGTACTAAAAAACTGCAGAGGGATTCCCTTGTGGCGCAGTGGTTAAGAATCCGCCTGCCAATGCAGGGGACACGGGTTTGAGCCCTGGTCCGGGAAGATCCCACATGCCTTGGAGCAACTAAGCCCGTGCGTCACAACTACTGAGCCTGCGAGCCACAACTACTGAAGCCCGCGTGCCTAGAGCCCGTGCTCCGCAACAGGAGAAGCCTCCACAGTGAGAAGCACGTGAACAGCAATGAAGAGTAGCCCCCACTCGCTGCAACTAGAGAAAAGCCCGCGCACAGCAACGAAAACCCAACGCAGCCAAAAATAAATTAATTAATTAAAAAAAAAAAACTGCAGAGAAAGGATACACACTAACTTTGATGGCTGTTTCCTCTGGAAGGAAATCAAATGAACGGAGGAGTAGAGCTTTAGTGATACGCATAACACTTGATTTCTGAAAAATAAATCTAAGTAAATCTTAAAAATATACCTGGCAAATATGAGTTTATATGTATCTATTTTCAATATTTTTAGAGTATATGAATTTTCACATTCAGAATTTCACCTTTACTTTTTTTCCTCCCACTCCCTCTCCTCCCCCTCCTCCTCCCCTTCCTCTTCCTCTTCTTCTTCTTAAGAACAAATGTCATTCACCTGGATGTTATAATTAGCTACCAACAGACACAACATAGATGGGAGTCAAGACATCTTGTCCACCCCAGCCAGGCAGATAACAAAAGAATGTGGATAGGGCTTACTATGTAAAACAACGAGGAATGATGGTGACTGGTTAACCTGAAAGTGAACGTTTCAATTAAAGACTTTTGAACTGAGAATAGTTTAAAGCAGTGTGTAACCCAAACTACCTTTTTTGGCCTATATGCTCTTAGAATTTGAACAGCATTGTTAAAGATCTCCCTGTGGGCTGTAAGGAATGCGGTGTATAAGGGCAAAAGACTTCAGAAGAGAGAAGTGCTAATAGGAGCTAGCAAGAATGGAGGAAACTAGGGAAAATCTTCAAGGCCTGAATAGGCTGGATCAGCAGGGCAAGACTCGACCATTCCTCAGTCCACAAGCAGTTAAGGAGCCTACTCTAAGTCAGGTGTCATGTCAAGTGCTAAGGTTTCAGAGATGACCTCAAAGAGGTTATATTCTAAGAATAAGAGTGTCCTGAATTAAAGCAGCAGCACCAGGTTTCCCTGGTGGCGCAGTGGTTAAGAATCCGCCTGCCAATGCAGGGGACACGGGTTCGAGCCCTTGTCCGGGAAGATCCCACATGCCGCGAAGCAACTAAGCCCGGGTGCCACAACTACTGAGCCTGTGCTCTAGAGCCCACAAGCCACAACTACTGAGCCCACATGCCACAACTACTGAAGCCCGCGCACCTGGAGCCCATGCTTCGCAACAAGAGAAGCCACCACAATGAGAAGCCCACACACTGCAACGAAGAGTAGCCCCCGCTCACAACTAGAGAAAGCCCGTGTGCAGCAATGAAGACCCAACACAGCCAAAAATAAATAAATTAATTAATTGGGGAAAAAAAAAAAGCAGCACCAGGCCTAAAAGAGAAAGATTGCTTTGAAATATTTCTAGAAGGTAAACATGAAAGAATTGTTTGCCAGACATAAGCATAGTAGCTACTATTTATTTCCAGGTGAGGTTTTACATACTAGGGATATACTTATCTTATAAAGATAAGAGCAGGAAGTACACAAAGGGATTGGGAACAACTCCCCACCCTAATATATTGAAAAGGAAAGTAAGACATTCTGCAGGAATAAACAGTTTGAAGGGAGCTATAGATTACTATCAAATGGGTAACTCTTTCAGATATTAGCCCCTAAAATCAGACAGAAAAACAAAAAAATTAAAATAGGGACACAGATGAAAGAGAGCCAACCTGCAGATTAGGGACACTGTGGGGACACAGAGATAGGTCTGTTAATGAACTAAAGTTTTAAATATATTCTCCATCTCTGCATTTTAACATTGAATAGACACCACTGACATATAATTCTTCTGAGACACATGTAGATATCCTGGACTACTAGCCCCCCATTCAGCTGTTCACAGTCATGAACTCATATGGGTCAACTAGTTGTGAGGTGTTTTGCATGTAATTTACTTCTGTGAATAAAGTATTAAAGTTTCCTCTCTCAAGTGGAAGGGAAAGTGGAGTTCCAGTTAGATGTCAGGGGAATATGTCATGTGTGTTAATATCATCCATCATATGTGATATAATTAAAAAGAAGAGAACTGATGCCTGATTGATCATGAGAGAGAAGAGAGTAGGCTAAAGCACAAGAGGCTGCACATAGAGCAACTGATGCTTAGTGGTCTTAGGTATTTCTTGTATCTCTCATGTGTGTCTGAAATACAGAAAATGTAATGTAATACTGACATTCATTCATGAAAAATTCCCACATAACAACAAAAAAGACAAACCTATGTGATTTGACTATAAAGAACCATCAATGATATTTTAGCAAATAAACCTGAAAATCCATCACAATTTAATGTTTGAAATTGTTAAATCAGAAGGGAACTTCTTACAAAAAAATGCTTTTGGAATTCCTTCAGAATTTGTAATGTATTATTGTTCATATCCTGAGACTAATGGTATCTCTGTTAAGAGTGGACTTGTTTTATTTTTATCTTTATTGTTTTTTAATTATGAAATATTTTAGGCATATTAGAAAGTGTGGCAAATAAGATAAGAAACACCTATATACTAATTGTAGTGTTGAAATCCCTCTAATTTCCAAACTCTACCAGAGGTCATCAAAATCCTGACTTTGGCATTTAGGTTTCCATAGCTGTTTTTTCACAGTTATAATTTCATGCATATGTGTATGGTGAGAACATTTAAAATCTACTCTCTTAGCAGTTTTTTTAAAACAGCCAAACATTATTTAATGCTAACTTAGGTAAATAAAAACAGGATACTTACAATCTTATGTTACTCAAAATCTCAGATAGCAATTTCAAAAGGGTCCAAATAAGTTTTAATCAATGGAAACAGCTCTTAAAAACATGTATTAACTGCCATGTTGGCTACTCCAAAGTGCGCACCTTTACATGTATTTTTCAGTATATCTTTTAAAAAAACAAATGAAAAACAGGCAGGTTCTAGAACTTTATGACCACATGTTTACTATCTAAGAGTCCAATAGAGCTACAGACAAAATTTTAGAGTTTCTTTTTCAGTATTTGCTGCCTTAAAAAAAGAAAAATCAAAGCTTGTTTTATACATTATACATAAACCAACATGGAGATGTGCTGCACAATGATTCCATTTGTGAAATAAATTCTGAACTATTATATACTTTCATATTCAGATACTTTTTGTGTATAAAACTTTATAATATTTTTCTGTAACATCGAAGGTTTAATTTCTGAGCTACCTGATGTATTAAAAATAATGTATTCCTTCCTTCTTTTAATCCAACTTCCTGGAAAGAACAAATTGGAATGTCTTAATATATTAACTTTCCATTAAATGCATACAGATTTCTCAGATGTGGGGAACCAATTTGACAGACTTATGAACTTTGTATCTATTAAAATGCCTCCCAGTTGACATAATAGCTTTAGGAGCCCTGAATACTAGGATTGGGAGCAAACTGTCTCTGTATATTTTTCCATTTTTCCCTGTGGAAAGCTACTTGGATCAAAGAGAAAAATTCCTATTTTAATGAGTCTACCATCACATTATCTTGATGGTAAATAGCAATGCTTGAAATGATTTAGCAGGAATTACATAGACCTTTGGTCTATGACCAGTGTGACTGATAAAATGATAACCATTCTTTTATTGCTTATTTCTATTTTTGAGATAGAAATTTTACACTAGTTGAAAAGTCATTATTCCAATTAAAATTCACTCTGAACTTCAACATATTTCTGAGTCTACTGAAATTATAACTGTATAAAGACTATGGTTATAATCTCTCCCAATCCATTGTAAAGCTCTTGTGATTGATGAAAAGAATGCACAGACCTCCACTTACACTGCAGTGGAAGATTTCTCCTCAAGGAAACATGGCAGAATAGCAGTGAGCAGGCTAAAACTGATTTTTAATGCCCCCAGCCCAGACAATCTGCTGCCTGGTCAACCTGACTCTGAAGTTAGAAAAAATGGCCAAAAAGATAAAAGAAAAACTATTGACAAAGTAATGAGACATCTTAGAGTTCAGAAGATAGGCCCTGAGTTTCAATATGGGTTATATGGATTATTTATTAATTATTATTATTTATATGACAATAAATATGGGTTATAATGGATTATAAAGTAGGCTAAGTTCAGCCAAATGTCAGGACTTGTGAACAAGGTCCAACCTGTGTACATTGCTCAGCAAGGATGAAATTCCAATGATGCCTGGACAAATAAATACTAGTTTTCAATTCTTTGATGGTCTCCATATTGCTAAGCTTTATGCTTAGTAGCATTCAAATAATTCTATCCAGTATTTTTTCTAATCTCCAAAATGTGAAATAGGCTTTTAAAATATTCCTTGTCTTGTATGTAGTAGACACAAAATTTTTTATTGAATAAGTTTATAAATTAAAGAAGATTCTAAAATTATTCTCAGTGGTAAACCGTAGTTCTTGCCAACATACTTATACTAACATTTCAATTTTCATTTAGTAAATGATTAAAAATTCTTTTCTTTGTGCCACAGTCTATGGCATAGTCTTCTAATAAGAGGGTAAATAAGACAAGTTTAATGGAAATAAGAGTTCCCAAACTATGATAAAAAAAAGACACACCTCAACTTATTACTTATAACCTCTTTCTTTATGATCTTTTTATTGTAATTAAGATCCTACAGGGTAATGACCAAGGCTTGTATTTACAATTGTCTAATGAATGTGGAAGATGCTGATGTTGACTATGACAACATGCTAGGTCAATTGGTGCCAAGTCAAAGCAATCAACAGTGTTAAGAAAACATGATGGGCTAGTCATAAGGTGGAAAACCTAGCTTTTATGGACACATAATCAGATTCAGTAAATCCATAGGCTTCTGAATTAAGCAATGCTTACCACACAAGCATTTTCTCTCTTTACAATATTTAAAAACAAACATAATGCTGTCTGATAAATGTTATACAAGTGCTTTCATAACTGTTACAAAAGTGTAGAGAGAAATAAATTTTGCAGGTGTTGCACAGAGAAGAATTTCAAAAAACATGTAAAGTGATAGAATTTGAAGTTAGCAATATTTGTCAACTTCACCAAAGCCCAGGAGGGATTTCCAATAGCAAAACCATGTTACTGTGGTAAAACAGCAGGACAGTAAGACTTGAGAAGTTATTGCACTAACCCCACTGAATTCTGATGCCTTAAAAACCCAGGTACTTCCCTTAGAAGGTCCTTCTAACTCTATAGCACAGTAACTCTGTTGCTCTGTTCAGAGGTAGCTACATAGGGCCATTAGTTTATTACTAAATTTTCTTCTACGTTCTTTTGGTTACACTTCCCAATAGAGCAACAGGGTCAAAGGCAGAAATTACCAAGTGACGGAACATTGTAACCTGAGCTGTGATCTCAGCAGCAGAAAGGGTAGAAATACCAGAAGACAAGGGAGCAATAGGAGCTGTAATCATCTATGCTCTGTCTGGTGTTATAACCACCTCAAACTACTCTAAATTGTATAAGGGCCATTATTTATGTCTTTGTCACGATCAGTACTCCTTTTTTTTTTTTTTTCACTAGAACAGAAATAAATTTTAATTCATTGAAAAGTGCAGCAGTAAACAGGGTCCTTTGAAGGTCACTTTCTAAGTCAAATGACTGAGATGACACAGAGCCAGGGCAGAATAACATCTAAGAACAGATAATGCAAACACAGGAATTCACAAATTCAGTTGGACCTAAGCGGTGGTGAAACAAAAGACCCAAATATTCCCACCTAGTTCCACTGGTGGATCAGTTTAAATACCTTTTGCTTTCTCTTAATAAGGATGCTGGGACAATTTATCTTCTTTCATTAAAACACTAGTCCTTAGACACAAAAATATAACCTTCCATGGCTATCATTACTATTTTGTACAAAAACCCTACTGTTGTCAATTAAAATGTATTTTGCAGCAGCACCGTTGGTCAAATTCAAAGATACTCAAAAGGCATTCCCTACTTTTTAGTTGTAGGGAATGTTAGTTTACTTGAGGGAGAGCTTTGTAATAGGAAATCTTATATGGCAAAATCTCTACTCATCCCCAAGACCCCTGTCTCTTTGAGACATGTTTTCATCATGTCTCAAAATTTTGTGGCTAGTGTCTCATATGGATGGGTCGTGTCTGAGCATCTACCCCAGAGCATGAAGCAAAAAACCAAAGACATATTACTCCTGGAGGTGTTGGGGGAGAGGCCTCCAGCACTTTCTATCTCTGGTATCATGGTAGAGAATTTGTCCTTGATGCTGTCTGAGGAAAGCAGGAACATTTTTTGGCAATAAATTTGGATACCAAGTTGGGGCCAAGGCTTTGGAACAAAGTTGAGGCTGTCTCAGGGAAAGAGAGAGGAAAAGCATATACTCCCTTAAATTGTTATATCGGTTTATAGAAATGTCATCAAGCTTACCTAGGAAAACACACTGTTTTTCAGTGCTCTCCTTCAATGATGTAGTAATGATATCCAGTTGCTCCCTAAAGAAAGGCAGGAGAAATTTTAGAAAGTCATGAGATAAGTAGGCATGGCCAACAAGCCCATTCAAATTAGAAAGTTCTGAAAGGTTTGGGAGACTGGGTTGTAAATCCTGCGTTTTTTCGTTACTATCTTACTTCTTTACTGATCAATAGTGTACTTTCTATTTATCTACATGTATAGCAATATCTTTGGGTAGAAATGAAAAATAAAGTAGAAAGACCTTGGCACCTTAGTTAAATATCATGGAATGTAGAGTTAACACTTCCATATATAACATAAGAAAAAATTAATGAAGTTGGATGTTTAGTATAACAGGGAGTCAAAAAGATGTGTGCAACCTTATGCCACTTGATTTAGGCACCTCATCTCCTCCCCTGGCTTCACCAAAGCTTAGAGAAAAGGTACTGAATGCGGTTGACGATATCTGGTATCTGAGGGTAGGAATAAGCGATTACCACAAAACCGATTTGAAGAAAGCAAAAGAACTGCTGAAAACCAAAAAGAAGTCAGCCAACATGATTAGTCCTTGAGATGAGTGATGATACACAAGGGGGAGGAACTTCGTAAACACCCCATGATATGCTATAGATTTGATTCAAAGTATTTTTTAAAAAAGGATTCAAACACCCTCAGATCATGACTCCACTGTTAAGTTTTGTGTAAACAAGCAGACCCTACAGACATTAGACATGAACTGACCAGCTAGGCAAATTTCTTCGGAAGTTTTCTATCAGAAATATACTTAAAGAATCTTAAGGTCCACATGTAGAGAAAAAGGGAAATTAACACTGAGAGAATTAAAATAGAAAGAGATTTTCCAGATTTCTAGGGTTTCCAAGAGAGTGATGTAAACATTCAACCTGCAAATCTAAAAATGAAAATTTTGCAGTTATTTGTTCAAAAAGTGAGCAGAAAATGGTAAAGCAAATGAAGAGAGTCCTTTTATCCAGAGACTGGATCAAGTGACTGTCAGCAGGATTTTGCATGCAAAACTCAGAACAACTCAGACCTAATGGCCTGAAATCTCATAATTATGATTGCTAGGAGAAGAAATACCTGGAACACATAAATTTCTAATTTAAAATTAGTGATAATGGTTGCTATGAAAAGTACTCCGGTAATGGGAAACATCCCACTGACCAGAGAGCCTGGAGATTAAAAAAATTACCTTCACTGGGTTTTTAACTGAGAAAGTCATAAAAACAAAGTCTCATGAATCCAGATGATGTTGTTCAAGATAACATTGATTCTCTCAGTTTCCTTTAGAAAAGGGTATCAGATCTAAAGATAATGTTTCAAAAAAGGAACAAGCTTTAATAACAGATGTTGTTTTATTCATCTTCACACAGATTTCACAGACAAATACTATGAACTGATAAGCAGTCTGTAGAGTCCTTAGTCCTTTGTTGTTCAATATATGTCTTATGAACTTGGAAATTTTGAGGTCAGTAGTTATATTTGTGTTTGTAGATATAAGGTTTAAGGAATACATTTCTTTCATTTTTTAATTAAAATTTATTATCATTAAATTAAAAAGGTATACATTTTAGAAAGCATCTAATTGTATCCTCTATAGACTAAAAAAATATAAGGAATAAACTAAAATGAAAAGAAAGGTTGCTAAATTACAGTTTTATTAAAAAGCTACATGAAATAAGAGGAAAAAGTAAATGCAAAAGTTAGCAAAGAAACATGTGTAATAGAAGCAGTAAATATAGTAATTGATGCTATAGAAAATGGAATCAGTAATGTGGAGGGAAAAACATAATTTCCTAAAGTGCATAAAGAAAAAGAAAACAATCATCTGCAATAAAGACAGAAAATATCAATAGTAATTAAACCTGGCAATAATTGGTGCTTATAAAGATCAAAATTAATAATCAGGTCTATGGTAGAGAAATACTTTCCTGAGCTCATATGACTCATGATTTCAGATCAGTAGGTCTTTTGGAGTATGAATATTTGGTCATATTTATCATAGGAAATGAGCACTTAGACAGAGTTTAGAGGTTGTATATCCTGTTGTGATGTTACACACACACACACACACACACACACACACACACACCAGCCAAAAGAGGAATATTTTGATTTGCTGATACCGTAACATTTTGCATCTATGCTCAAGAGTAAAATTGGTCCTTAGTTTTCTCCTTTATTCTGTTTTCATCCAATTTTCTTATCAGATATCCATGAGCATTATAAAATAGAGTGTGTTATTTCCCATCTTTTCCCATGTTCTTAAAATTACTTTCTCTAAGATTGGAATTATCGCCCACTTGAAATTTCCCATAAAAAACCCGGGTGCTTATGCTTTCCTAAGGACAAATCTCTAACAACCATTTTCATTTTTCTAAAGTTACTGCTCTAATCATATTTCTTACTTTATCCAGGGTCAATTTTGGTGATCTATAGTTTTCTTCAAGATTGTCTAAGTTAAAAAATTTTTGCTATAAAGTTGTATATAGTGTTCTCTGAAAATGTTATCTTAATCTCTTCTGGACCCACAGTCATGACCTCCTTTTTTCAGTACACGTATATATTTTTTTCCTTTTGTGTCTTCTCTTTAGTTAGCTCTTGATCATATTTGTTAAAGACTTGTCTGTCTTATCGATCTTTTCAAAGAACCAGCTTTTCTCTTTATTGGTCAATTCTGTTTTTGTTTGTTTGCTGTTTTATTAATTTCTGGTTTTAGAATCAATTCCTTTCTTCTGCTGTTTAGAGATTTATTTTATTGTTATTTTACTATCTTATTGAATTGTGGGTTTAGTTCATTTCTTTCTACTCTTCTTATTTTCTAATAATTATATTTAAAGCTATGTTTTCTTCTGTCACTTTGATCCTTTAGTTTAGTGTGTGGTATCTCCCTTGGAGTGTGGAGAAAGTAAAGCATAGTGATTCAGTTTTTGAACTTTAGAATTAAACTGCTTAATTTCAAATCCTAGCTCTATTATATCTTACCTATGTGAAATCTGGTACATTATTAAACTCCCTGTGTCTTTTTTTTTTTTTTTTTTTTGCGGTACACGGGCCTCACACTGTTGTGGCCTCTCCCATTGCGGAGCACAGGCTCTGGACACGCAGGCTCAGCGGCCATGGTTCACGGGCCTAGCTGCTCCGCGGCATGTGGGATCTTCCCAGACCGGGACATGAACCCGCGTCCCCTGCATCAGCAGGTGGACTCTCAACCACTGCGCCACCAGGGAAGCCCTCTCTGTGTCTTTAAATGGGAGTAATAATAAGACTGATCTCATAGAGTTTATTTTAGGATTAAATACTTGAGTGTGACCGACACATTTGGAAGAGCACCTACCCACTCTAAATACACAATAAATAGTACGTATTATTTTTAATGTCAACATTATCATGTAAATCTAGATAGTTAGTGATCTCTATTTTATCTAAACCCAAGAGTTATTTAAAAGTATTTTTATACTTTTTTTATGATTGAGGGATATTCTGTCAATTTTTTAAATTATATCTTTATGATCATTTAATTTGACATGTACGTTATCAACTTTTTGAATATGTTTCTGAGTCTCCTCTTAAACAGACAATTTTTGTTAATGTAATATATCACAAATGGTTAAAAGAAATTTGTATTGTATTTTGAGGATATGCTGAGGCATACATCCTGTTGCTTAATACCTAGCTCACATAATGGGGAAGATAAAATGTAAGAGGTTTTAGAAAAGGTATAGACTAATCACTGCAGAGTTTCTTTGGCTTCAACTAGCTTGAGGCACCGTTCACATATTTCCTGTATGTGTCCTTAGCTGAGGCTTATCTCTTAAATTTTATTGGTTTTCTAACTTTAAGGAACTGGTCATAACTTCTGGTCCAGTTAGAGAGCCTATTTTTATTGGGTTAGTTTATTTCCTTGCTAGTTACATTTTATATTGTTTCTAGATATTTGAATGAATAGAAGAATGAAGTGTGTGCTCAGCTCACTATCTTAAAACAGAAGTTACAGTATGTATTACTTAAATGCAATACATTGAGATCAAAATTAAAGCAAAAAAAAAAAAAAGCCAAAGATTTGTGAGGTATGCCAGATAAAAAAAAGAATGAAAGGTTAATAATACTAATAATAAGGGAATTTGAATTAAAATATTAAATAAAACATTGTGGGTATATTTTTACCTTGCTGATGTTATTATACATATTTCAACTGTCCTAAAATTATTTTCTCCAAATTAAAAAGCACCCAACAAATAGAGGGGGAAATGTTAGAAATATGAGGAGAAGGTGACAGAAACGTTTATATTGACAGACATCTCAGAGTCTGAGAGATTGTGTTGGTTAAAAAATAGAATATAAAGTATTTGAGATAATGACTTATAAAATAGCTTTCGTGTATATTTATTAAACTTTGAGTTTTACAAAATTGATGTTATGTCTTTGCAAGCCTTCACTGAATAATTGTGAAAGTTGATCATACATACTCCCACAAAAAATACATTTGAAAAAGCAAATTTGCACAGCCAATAATATTGGACCAAACTAAAAAATAAAACTTATTTATAATAAATATTTAATACCAGCTACTGATGACAAAAGTTTCTGTCTCTCCACAAATGCCAACTGGTATAAATTTTTAAAGTATGGAACAAAAGAGTTTACTATATTATTATTATTACATTATTTTATTTGATTGCATGTAGTTTTTAAAATCAATCTGACAAGAAGTTTATGCTTTTTTTTCTTTTTTTATTTATCTGTTTATTTATAATTAAATGCTATCTAATTTGCCAAAGTGCAACCACTGATTATTTTACTTGTTGCCTCAGGAACCAAATGTGGAAACCTGAGTTAGTACAGGATTTTATAGTTAGTCTGGTAACGTATTTGTTTAACCTGTAGTTCAACACGTTGCACCATTGCCCAGTTAGCCTACTCTGTCTTCCTGTAAGATAGGTCAGAAATCACAGTCATTAGTGGGTTTTTAATCCTATTTATCAGCTCCTCTCTAGAGCGTGCTTGATTCCATCACTATTAGTTGTCATTAGTTTCATGTGCTGTTCTAAAGAACTCCCTTACATATGTATTTGTGGCCACTTTAACAGAAAATTGAGGAATATCTGATATTTCCCCTTACTTTGTCATCATCCAGAGCAACCATAATCCAGAACAGCAATCCAGAGCATAATCCAGGTTGACCAGTAAAGAAGCAGCCCAGCATGCACAGCAGTTAAACATACAGACTCTAGAGTCAGGGTGAATAAACTGAATATGAATGCTGGTTCCCTAACTTACAAACTGCTAGTATTGGGGAAAGTTACCTAAACTTATAAAGATCCAGAGATTCAAGTATAAATTGCAAAGAAAACCAGTATCTCCCTGGTAGTATTAGTGTATAGATTACACAAGTTAATACACACAAAATTGCTAATGCAGTGACTAACATATAATAAAATTCAATAGCACAGGGAGCTCAGCTCGGTGCTCTGTGATGACCTAGATGGGTGAGATGGGAATGGGAAGGGAGGTCCAAAAGGGAGGGGATATAGGTGTACATACAGCTGATTCACTTCTTTGTACAGCAGAAACTATCACAACATTGTAAAGCAATTATACTCCAATTAAAAAATAAATTCCATGTAGTCAATTGATAAAAAAAAGCTTAGCTAATATCATTGTTAGTTACATTTAGCAGTCAGGAGTCATATCAGATTCAAGTACTTTCTGAGTAATAATATCCTCATAGGCTCTTTTACATTCAGTATAGATAAATGAATATATCAGTTTATCTTTTACTGCAATGTATCTTTTATTTTTTACTGAGAGGAGTAAAATAGGGAGTTGTATTTTTTAAAGTAGAAGTTGCTGCTTATAATTCTTATAATTGGATCCCCACAGTCAGACTTTCTCATTTATGCTTCTTTCTTTTTCTAACATTTTTAATCAGAGCATTTCCTATGCCTCTTTTGAGTTCAGGCTCCATTTCTGAAAATCTAAGAAAAAAAAGAAAGTTTTCACAGTGCTAATCCCCCTTTTAAATAGCATGTATATCATAAACTTCTGTGAGTATGTTTGTGGGTGGAATGTTTGTTTGCATTTGTGTCTGTAAAAATATTAGGTTAGATTATTAGATATCTTAGGTGTGGGGTGCTTGTAAGATTAAAATACTTGAAAATGTTAATACTTGCCTGACTAAACCAATATTTTTAAACTGAATTGTCAGTTTATATTTTAACAACTAAATCATCTGTTCATACAAATAACCGTGTTTGTTGGTTTATTTTAAAGAAATATGCTATTTCATTAAAAAATTAGCCGATTTCATGCATATTTTAGTTATCACACAGAATCATTCTCTGTGTATAAACTGATGCTGACTGCAAATGGTTAATGCTTTATAGTTCTCGGTAGTAGAACCCAGTCTGATTCATGTCTATTGCATTTGCTAATGCTCTAATTGTCACATTGGTAGGAGATTTTCGTCTATTTATTTTTCACAGGTGCAACCAGTTGTTGGGTTTTCAAGGCATATTATACATTTAGCTAAAAATAAAAGTGATATTATAATATGTATTCACTAAATAGTTTAAAAACTAAGATTAAAAGATAATAACGTAAGAGACAAAGTACCAAACTATTATTGGGAAATAATATAGGATAATTTTTGCACAGTTAACCAAAATAAGTTCACAGAAACATATATTGTTATATTTGGGTGAAATCAGTCAGGGTTCAATCAGAGAAGCAGAACCGCTAGGAGATAATAGATGACTGTTATTTCTGTGCCTGGTGCTGAAGCCCCGGAGTCTGTGAGGGATGCAGTTCGGTAAAGAAAATGGATATGAAGTGGGGAAAATAAGGACAAACTGGAGCCTCTGAGGCTTAACGGGAAAGCACAAGGTCATACCAAAAACCTCATTCATCTCTGACCACTTCTAAGTCTCCCACTTTGAAGACTTTGATGAGGACGGTGTTCTGCAGGGGAAGTTAGCACCCTTCATCTCAGATAAACACACCCCCAGGCCAGGCGTTAGAGAAGCTGAAGCAAAAATGTGGCAGGAATGGTAGGCCTGCTGTATTTGTTTTCCAGAGCTACCCTAACCTAGTATCAATACCACAAACTAGGTGGCTTAAAACAACAGAAATCTATTATCTCCCAGTTCTGGAGACCAAGAGTCCAAAATTGAGGTGTCAGCAGGAACGCCTTCTGGAGGCTCTAGGGAAGGAATCTTGTTTCTTCCAGCTTCTCTGGTATTCCTTGGTTTGTAGCTGTGTCACTCCAATCTCTGCTGCTATCTTTGTGTGTCCTTCTTCCCTGATGTCTTAGGACAACAGCATTATTGAATAGAACCCACCCTAACTCAGTATGACCTCTTCGTAATTTGATTATATATGACCTATTTCCAAATAGGTCACATTCACAAATACCAGGGGTTAGGACTTTTTTGGGGGATGCAATTCAATCCACACACCTGGCGTCTCCTGACACAGAGGAAATAGAACAACACCATGTGTGTTAGAACAGTGCCTCTAATCTCCAGAATATAAAGGAATAGAACTGATTATCCATTCCCTCCATTGAAATTTTGTCTAAAATGTCTCTTTTGGCTCATGCCAACTCAACTGTGCATGCTCTCTCCATTGATCTGCAATTCCATCTCTGTCATCCATCCATGGTTTATAAATATATGGGTCTGGTTGGAACTGCAAATACACGGAAGTACTACGTTTCATTTCAGTTCCTTACTCTGCCAAGTTCTAAGCAGCTTTCCGTGAGAATTGCTGGTGGCAGTCGTTCTGGGTCCTTTACTCTGAAGGTTTAGGTTTTAGGAATCCCAGCTTAGTATGGAGTGTGTCCTTTTAGAGTCCTCACTTTGGAAGGCCCAAAGCCTCAACTTCTGTTCCCTACAGCACTCAAGGCCATGTTAATGGAAGTTTTGCCTATCCATGGATTGGTAAATAACAAGGGCAAAAGTGGCTTCAATATTCTACTCACCTCTCAAAGTTCTTAATTTTCCTACATTGATTTACTTCCTGCTGGGTCTTTTATGGTTAAAATGATTTTAAAATATCTTAGGTCTATTTTGATATTTTTAGCAGAGTGTTTCCTGCAAATAATCTAGCCAATCATTTTCCTAGAAATAGGAGTCCCAATCTTTTTCTTATACTAGACAGAATGATTTTAATGTTTATATGAATGGATAAATGTTTTAAAAAATTGTTAATGATGTCTTGATAAAGAAAAAATGAATAAGACCAACCCATTAAAATGAGTAAAGGATATGAATGGGAAACTCACAATTAAGGAATCACAAAGGGCTAATAAACATATGCAAAGGAAAGCCTAGATAATTCAGTGATGTATAATAGGTTCTATGAGCAAGGCTCATCTCGACTTGAAGTAGGACACATAAGGGAAACACAGAGCCAGACCCTCTGTTCAGTGATGTCTTCCTGAGAGGATATTTAAGCTGCTTTTTAGCATTTTTATCAACTCATAAATTAACGATTTACGTGCCACATGTTTAAACATTACATTTCTTATTTTCCTGTTTTTCCATGTCTCTTTGCCTTTAAAACTCTTGTTCATACAGCACAAAACTTTTTCCTTCAGGTCATTTCACAACCACCTCATTTTGCATCTGCATTTCCGAAGTAAGATATGAAAGCACAATCCATATATGCTAGTGATTGTAAAATGATCATCAATAACTTGTTTCTAGAAAATAATCTATATGACTTAACAGCTTTTTTATCCAGTAATGGAAAAGTTATAAAATAGCCAGGGAAAGATTTTAATTTCTCTTCCTGGAATATATAGGAATGGATTAAACTGACTTATGAACTAAATTAGTATATTTGGGTACAGTTCAAAGCAAATTGTTATACTGACTTTCATGTAAGATTTCCATGTGCTAGCAAACTATTTTTAAGGCTTTTCTCAATTTCTTTTCAAACTGAAATCAACTTCAAGGAGGATATACACAATTCAAATATCACATAATTTAAATAAGGGCCTACCAAAATTTTGTTATCTAGGGTTACAACATTTTGGGGTCTACCAATAGTCTCATTATTCACATATCATTATGCCAGTCCCATTTCAAAGGAGATTTAGAAAAATTCCAATAAAGGACTGATGGCTTTATTTACCTTTTTTTTGAGAAAATGAGAATCAGGGTTATTTTTATTTTATTTTATTTTATTTTACAACTTTATTGGCGTATAATTGCTTCACAATAGTGTATTAGTTTCTGCTTTATAACAAAGTGAATCAGTTATACATATACATCTGTTCCCATATCCCTTCCCTCTTGCGTCTCCCTCCCTCCCACCCTCCCTATCCCACCCCTCCAGGCAGTCACAAAGCACCGAGCTGATCTCCCTGTGCTATGCTTAGTTGCCTCACGGCATATGAGATCTTAGTTCCCCAACCAGGGATTGAACCCTCGTCCCTTGCATTGGAAGGCGGATTCTTGACCACTGGACCACCAGGGAAGTCCCTATTTACTTTTAAATCTTTTTCTTTGTTTTTTAAAGAGACTGATTTTATTTTGTTTTTCCATCAACCCATTTACAATTAAGCAAAATCAATATTACTTTTTATTCCTCATTACTTACCAGGAGAAAATATTTTTCTCTCTGGGCCTTTCTTTCTCCATTTGTAAAACGAAGAGTTTCCAATGGATCTCTCAAACTTTAGATTTAGAATTTGAAGCTACTAAAATATAATGATTTAAATGAAGAAAATTAGTATTCAGTTGTTTACTACTTCCATCCCCTATATTCTTAACAGCTATTAATAATCACGCCATGTAATCACCTTCTTCCAGCCACCAATTATTTCCATTGTCCTTAGCATTCAGACACACTAATTACATTCCTTGAGTAACAAATACACAAGCACAAATCATCTTGGTGGCAAGTTGGATGCTCATTTAAAGATTTTTATCACTTCAACTTGGAATTCCATAACATAAAGACGGTGATAATCAAAAAGTTGATTTGGCCAATCAGTTATTTGTGATATATAATTTCTAAAAATACCTTAGAAAGCAGCAAAACAAATTGAAGGATTATTTTTGTTGTTGTTGCTCCTGTGTATAGGAATTTCTATTGATGGTGAATTTATGTTTTTATATAATTGAATTAAAACTAAAGTCCAGGAAAACTGTAAATGTGCAAGTAAAAAAGTTGTCATAAATACTCAAGCAGTTATTTTCACCAAAGAACAGTTATGGGTTGAAATTATCTCAGCAGTACACCTTCTGAGTATAAAATATATTTTATAGTATGCATTTTAACAATAGATATTTTCACTACAACTCTAGCACTATACAGGGCAGAAAAACAACCCAAAAAGAGAAGGTGCATGAAAAAGAAGGAGATATCTAGTCTCCTGGTAAACAGAAACAATAGAAAAATTTCAATATCAGGTCTAACAACACTTACAGCCTACAAGAAGCAACTAAGGTATAAGTAAATGAATGAGTGGCCAGGAGTTAACGATGATGATGAAAATGACATGGACTCCCACTCAGTAGTAAGAAAGAGAGAATACAGAACCTTGGGATACATAGGTACAGGGCAAGAGCACAGGAGAGGAAGGACTCAGTACCAAGTAGCACAGTTTGATCCCACTCTCCACTATAAATCCCAGCTCTGTGGTGAAAAATCATAAGTCTAATTTATTCCCAGGGCTTGCTCAAGTATGAAACAGACAGTGAAGGAGTGTGTCTTTAAGGGTAGAATGCCCAACACCACTTGCCATGCTGATTTAAGAAGCAGCAGATTTAAGAAATACAATTCCATTACATCACAATAAAGATTAACAAAACATGGTAAACACAGAGCATTGCAATTCCACAATCCCGGTCAAATAATTTCAATAAATGTCATGTAAACCTGTTTGTTTGGGGCCAAAAGGAATGGGGAGTTTTGACTCTATCAGCCACTCTTCTCTGATAGTCCTTTCCTCCTTTTGAGGCCTCCGACTTTAAAATATTACAAGTATTAGAACGTGTTTTTGCTGCAGAAAAACAGAAAACCTCAATTAAAACTGAGTTAACTAAAATGAAATGCATTACTGCCCTTAAAAGTAAGCCCAGAAGTTTGGCAGTTTCCAGGCACTGTATGCCAGGGCTCTGGCTCTGCTATTCTGCAGTTCTCGTTGCTCTGCTCTCCCACATGTTGACTGATTCTCAAACCCACAGCAAGTACCTGCATGAGGTCAAAAGTTACATTCAGGACTTCCGGGGAAGATGGCGGAAGAGTAAGATGCGGAGATCACCTTCCTCCCCACAGATACACCACAAATACATCTACACGTGGAAAATCTCCTACAGAACACCTACTGAAGGCTGGCAGAACACCTCAGACCTCCAAAAAGGCAAGAAACTCCCCACGTACCTGGGTAGGGAAAAAGAAAAAATAAAAAACAGAGAGGATAGGGACAGGACCTGCACCAGTGGGAGGGAGCCGTGAAGGAGGAAAGGTTTCCACACACTAGGAGCCCCTTCACGGCCGGAGACTGCGCGTGGCGGAGGGGGGAAGCTTCGGAGCCACGGAGGAGACCGCAGCCACAGGGGTACGGAGGGCAAAGCAGAGAGATTCCCACACAGAGGACCGGTGCCGACCGCCACTCACCAGCCCGAGAGGCTTGTCTGCTCTGCCGCCGGGGCGGACGGGGCTGGGAGCTGAGGCTCGGGCTTCGGTCGGATTGCAGGGAGAGGACTGGGGCTGCCGGCGTGAACACAGCCTGAAGGGGTTAGTGTGCCACGGCCGGCCGGGAGGGAGTCCAGGGAAAAGTCTGGACCTGCTGAAGAGGCAAGAGACTATTTCTTCCCTCTTTGTTTCCTGGTGCGTGAGGAGAGGGGATTAAGAGCGCTGCTTAAAGGAGGCTCCAGAGACGGGCGTGGGACGCTGGGGCTGCTGCTGCCGCCGCCAAGAGGCCTGTGTGCGAGCGCAGGTCACTGTCCACGCCCCCCTTCCGGGGAGCCTGTGCAGCCCGCCACTGCCAGGATCCCGGGATCCAGGGACGGTTTCCCTGGGAGAACACACGGTGCGCCTCGGGCTGGTGCAACGTCACGCTGGCCTCTGCCGCCGCAGGCTCAGCCCACACTCCGTGCCCCACCCCGCCGCCCCACCCCCCCACGGCCTGAGTGAGCCAGAGTCCCCAAAGCTGCCGCTCCTTTAACCCTGTCCTGTCTGAGCGAAGAACAGACGCCCTCCAGCGACCTAAATGCAGAGGCAGGGCCAAATCCAAAGCTGAGACGTGGGAGCTGTGAGAACAAAGAAGAGAAAGGGAAATCTCTCCCAGCAGCCTCAGAAGCAGTGGATTAAAGCTCCACAATCAACTTGATGTACCCTGCATCTGTGGAATACATGAATAGACAACGAATCATCCTAAATTGAGGAGCCGTGTGGATGAAAGGTTCTTGGTGCTGCAGCCAGGAGTCAGTGCTGTGCCTCTGAGGTGGGAGAGCTAACTTCAGGACACTGGTCCACAAGAGACCTCCCAGCTCCACATAATATCAAATGGCGAAAATCTTCCAGAGATCTCCATCTCAACACCAGCACCCAGCTTCACTCAACAACCATCAAGCTAGAGTGCTGGACACCCTATGCCAAACAACTAGCAAGACAGGAACACAATGCCTCCCATTAGCAGAGAGGCTGCCTAAAATCATAAAAAGTCCACAAACACCCCAAAACACACCACCAGACGTGGACCTGCCCACCAGAAAGACAAGAGCCAGCCTCATCCACCAGAACAGAGGCAATAGTCCTCTCCACCAGGAAGCCTACACAACCCACTGAACCAACCTTAGCCACTGGGGACAGACACCAAAAACAACAGAAACTATGAACCTGCAGCCTGCAAAAAGGAGACCCCAAACACAGTAAGATAAGCAAAATGAGAAGACAGAAAAACACACAGCAGGTGAAGGAGCAAGATAAAAACCCACCAGACCTAACAAATGAAGAGGAAATGGGCAGTCTACCTGAAAAAGAATTCAGAATAATGATAGTAAAGATGATCCAAAATCTTGGAAATAGAATAGACAAAAATGCAAGAAACAGTTAACAAGGACCTAGAAGAACTAAAGATGAAACAAGCAACGATGAACAACACAATAAATGAAATTAAAAATACTCTAGATGGGATCAATAGCAGGATAACTGAGGCAGAAGAACGGAAAAGTGATGTGGAAGATAAAATAGTGGAAATAACTACTGCAGAGCAGAAGAAAGAAAAAAGAATGAAGAGAACTGAGGACAGTCTCAGAGACCTCTGGGAAACATTAAACGCACCAACATTCGAATTATAGGGGTTCCAGAAGAAGAAGAGAAAAAGAAAGGGACTGAGAAAATATTTGAAGAGATTATAGTTGAAAACTTCCCTAATTTGGGAAAGGAAATAGTTAATCAAGTCCTGGAGGCACAGAAAGTCCCATACAGAATAAATCCAAGGAGAAATACGCCAAGACACATATAAATCAAACTGTCAAAAATTAAATACAAAGAAAACATATTAAAAGCAGCAAGGGAAAAGCAACAAATAACACACAAGGGAATCCCCATAAGGTGAACAGCTGATCTTTCAGCAGAAACTCTACAAGCCAGAAGGGACTGGCAGGATATATTTAAAGTGATGAAGGAGAAAAACCTGCAACGAAGATTACCCAGCAAAGGTCTCATTCAGATTTGATGGAGAAATTAAAACGTTTACAGACAAGCAAAGCTGAGAGAGTTCAGCACCACCAAACCAGCTTTACAACAAATGCTAAAGGAATTTCTCTAGGCAAGAAACACAACAGAAGGAAAAGACCTACAATAAAGAACCCAAAACAATTAAGAAAATGGGAATAGGAACATACATATCAATAATTACCTTAAATGTAAATGGACTAAATGCTCCCACCAAAAGACACAGATTCACTGAATGGATACAAAAACAAAACCCATATATATGCTGTCTACAAGAGACCCACTTCAGACCTAGAGATACATACAGACTGAAAGTAAGGGGATGGAAAAAGATATTCCATGCAAATGGAAATCAAAAGAAAGCTGGAGTAGCAATTCTCATATCAGACAAAATAGACTTTAAAATAAAGACTACTAGAAGAGACAAAGAACGACACTACATAATGATCAAGGGATAAATCCAAGAAGAAGATATAACAATTGTAAATATTTATGCACCCAACATAGGAGCACCTCAATATATAAGGCAAATACTAACAGCCATAAAAGGGGAAATCGACAGTAACACATTCATACTAGGGGACTTTAACACCCCACTTTCACCAATGGGCAGATCATCCAAAATGAAAATAAATAAGGAAACACAAGCTTTAAATGATACATTAAACAAGATGGACTTAATTGATATTTATAGGACATTCCATCCAAAAAGAACAGAATACACATTTTTCTCAAGTGCTGATGGAACATTCTCCAGGATAGATCATATCTTGGGTCACAAATCAAGCCTTGGTAAATTTAAGAAAATTGAAATTGTATCAAGTATCTTTTCCGACCACAATGCTATGAGACTAGATATCAGTTACAGGAAAAGATCTATAAAAAATACAAACACATGGAGGCTAAACAATACACTACTTAATAACGAAGTGATCACTGAAGAAATCAAAGAGGAAATTAAAAAAATACCTAGAAACAAATGACAATGGAGACATGACAACCCAAAATCTATGGGATGCAGCAAAAGCAGTTCTAAGAGGGAAGTTTATAGCAATACAATCCCACCTTAAGAAACAGGAAACATCTCAAATAA
Organism: Mesoplodon mirus; assembly: GCF_964341445.2. Classification (NCBI taxonomy): domain Eukaryota; kingdom Metazoa; phylum Chordata; class Mammalia; order Artiodactyla; family Ziphiidae; genus Mesoplodon; species Mesoplodon mirus. The sequence goes on along the minus strand of NC_138987.1, from coordinate 1,401,654 downwards.
ACAACCTAACCTTGCACCTAAAGCAATTAGAGAAAGAAGAACAAAAACACCCCAAAGTTAGCAGAAGGAAAGAAATCATAAAAATTCGATCAGAAATAAATGAAAAAGAAATGAAGGAAATGATAGCAAAGATCAATAAAACTAAAAGCTGGTTCTTTGAGAAGATAAACAAAATAGACAAACCATTAGCCAGACTCATCAAGAAAAAAAGGGAGAAGACTCAAATCAATAGAATTAGAAATGAAAAAGGAGAAGTAACAACTGACACTGCAGAAATACAAAAGATCATGAGAGATTACTACAAGCAACTCTATGCCAATAAAATGGACAACCTGGAAGAAATGGACAAATTCTTAGAAATGCACACCCTGCCAAGACTGAATCAGGAAGAAATAGAAAATATGAACAGACCAATCACAAGCACTGAAATTGAAACTGTGGTAAAAAATCTTCCAACAAACAAAAGCCCAGGACCAGATGGCTTCACAGGCGAATTCTATCAAACATTTAGAGAAGAGCTAACACCTATCCTTCTCAAACTCTTCCAAAATATAGCAGAGGGAGGAACACTCCCAAACTCATTCTACGAGGCCACCATCACCCTGATACCAAAACCACACAAGGATGTCACAAAGAAAGAAAACTACAGGCCAATATCACTGATGAACATAGATGCAAAAATCCTCAACCAAATACTAGCAAACAGAATCCAACAGCACATTAAAAGGATCATACACCATGATCAAGTGGGGTTTATTCCAGGAATGCAAGGATTCTTCAATATACGGAAATCAATCAACGTGATACATCATATTAACAAATTGAAGGACAAAAACCATATGATCATCTCAATAGATGCAGAGAAAGCTTTCGACAAAATTCAACACCCATTTATGATAAAAACCCTGCAGAAAGTAGGCATAGAGGGAACTTTCCTCAACATAATAAAGGCCATATATGACAAACCCACAGCCAACATCGTCCTCAATGGTGAAAAACTGAAACCATTTCCACTAAGATCAGGAACAAGACAAGGTTGCCCACTCTCACCACTCTTATTCAACATAGTTTTGGAAGTTTTAGCCACAGCAATCAGAGAAGAAAAGGAAATAAAAGGAATCCAAATCGGAAAAGAAGAAGTAAAGCTGTCACTGTTTGCAGATGACATGATACTATACATAGAGAATCCTAACGATGCTACCAGAAAACTACTAGAGCTAATCAATGAATTTGGTAAAGTAGCAGGATACAAAATTAATGCACAGAAATCTCTGGCATTCCTATATACTAATGATGAAAAATCTGAAAGTGAAATCAAGAAAACACTCCCATTTACCATTGCAACAAAAAGAATAAAATATCTAGGAATAAACCTACCTAAGGAAACAAAAGACCTGTATGCAAAAAAATTATACTGATGAAAGAAATTAAAGATGATACAAATAGATGGAGAGATATACCATGTTCTTGGATTGGAAGAATCAACATTGTGAAAATGATCCTACCCAAAGCAATCTACAGATTCAATGCAATCCCTATCAAACTACCACTGGCATGTTTCACAGAACTAGAACCAAAAAGTTCAGAATTTGTATGGAAACACAAAAGACCCCGAATAGCCAAAGCAATCTTGAGAACGAAAAATGGAGCTGGAGGAATCAGGCTCCCTGACTTCAGACTATACTACAAAGCTACAGTAATCAAGACAGTGTGGTACTGGCACAAAAACAGAAAGATAGATCAATGGAACAGGATAGAAAGCCCAGAGATAAACCCACGGACATATGGTCACCTTATCTTTGATAAAGGAGGCAGGAATGTACAGTGGAGAAAGGACAGCCTCTTCAATAAGTGGTGCTGGGAAAACTGGACAGCGACATGTAGAATATGAGATTAGATCACTCCCTAACACCATACACAAAAATAAGCTCAAAATGGATTAAAGACCTAAATGTAAGGCCAGAAACTATCAAACTCTTAGAGGAAAACATAGGCAGAACACTCTATGACATAAATCACACAAGATCCTTTTTGACCCACCTCCTAGAGAAATGGAAATAAAGACAAAAATAAACACATGGGACCCAATGAAACTTAAAAGCTTTTGCACAGCAAAGGAAACCATAAACAAGACCAGAAGACAACCCTCAGAATGGGAGAAAGTATTTGCAAATGAAGCAACTGACAAAGGATTAATCTCCAAAATTTATAAGCAGCTCATGCAGCTCAGTAACAAAAAAACAAACAACCCAATCCAAAAATGGGCAGAAGACCTAAATAGACATTTCTCCACAGAAGATATACAGCCTGCCAACAAACACATGAAAGAATGCTCAACATCTTTAATCATTAGAGAAATGCAAATCAAACTACAATGAGATATCATCTCACACCAGTCAGAACGGCCATCATCAAAAAATCTAGAAACAATAAATGCTGGAGAGGGCGTGGAAAAAAGGGAACACTCTTGCACTGCTGGTGGGAATGTGAATTTGTACAGCCACTATGGCGAACAGTATGGAGGTTCCTTAAAAAACTACAAATAGAACTACCATACGACCCAGCAATCCCACTACTGGGCATATACCCTGAGAAAACCATAATTCAAAAAGAGTCATGTACCAAAATGTTCACTGCAGCCCTATTTACAATAGCCCAGAGATGGAAACAACCTAAGTGTCCATCATTGGATGAATGGATAAAGAAGATGTTGCACATATTTACAATGGAATATTACTCAGCCATAAAAAGAAACGAAATTGAGCTATTTGTAATGAGGTGGATAGACCTGGAGTCTGTCATATAGAATGAAGTAAGTCAGAAAGAGAAAGACAAATACCGTATGCCAACACATATATATGGAGTTTAAGAAGAAAAAAATGTCATGAAGAACCTAGGGGTAAGACAGGAATAAAGACACAGACCTACTAGAGAATGGACTTGAGGATATGGGGAGGGGGAAGGGTAAGCTGCGACAAAGCGAGAGGCATGGACATATATACACTACCAAACGTAAGGTAGATAGCTAGTGGGAAGCAGCCGCATAGCACAGGGAGATCAAGTCGGTGCTTTGTGACAGCCTGGAGGGGTGGTATAGGGAGGGTGGGAGGGATATGCAAGGGGGGGGGATATGGGAACATATGTATGTGTATAACTGATTCACTTTGTTATAAAGCAGAAACTAACACACCATTGTTAAGCAATTATACTCCAATAAAGATGTAAAAAAATGTATCTTTCCCATCTATGTTTATATATCTATAATACATATGTAATATATATTCATAAAGTATTGTATATGCAAGTGCATGTTTAAAATTTAAGTAAATGTTATTGAGCTCCAAATCACACACACACACACACAAAAGCTACATTCAAACTCCTAAGCATACAGTATCCTTATATTTCTATGATTCTTTCTCAGAAGTTGGGATTTTTATTTTTAACAAAAGCTACCCAGTATGCTTCTCTTCACATCTTATTCTCCAGACTTGACTTTATCCTTTAACACAATTCCTAGCAAGAAGAGTAGATTACGGGGCTTCCCTGGTGGCGCAGTGGTTGAGAGTCTGCCTGCTAATGCAGGGGACGCGGGTTCGAGCCCTGGTATGGGAAGATCCCACATGCCACGGAGCAACTGGCATGTGGGAGCCACAACTACTGAGCCTGTGCATCTGGAGCCTGTGCTCCGCAACAGGAGAGGCCACAACACTGAGAGGCCTGCACACTGCGATGAAGAGTGGACCCCACTCGCCACAACTGGAGAAAGCCCTCACACAGAAACGAAGACCCAACACAGCCAAAGATAATAAATAAAATGTGACACCTTTATAAAAAAAAAAAAAAGAATAGATTAGATGGATTATTTCAAATAGAAGTTGCATAGTTAATCATAATGACCACTACTATATATACAATGATGTGACCTTAACTGTAAAAGGAAGTTGACTTGAAATCAGCCAGCTGAAAGATCAAGCTTAAATGACAGACTTTGTTGGTTGATGAGCAAAAACACTTGCATGACCCTTTTCTGAAACAACTTTTATCTATGGCATTCTCTTCTATCAGCTTAGAACCCTCTTCCACCTGCTCTTTGTAATCCTCAATTCTTATAGTCTGAGTGTAAGCTTGAATTATATCCTCCTCAAAGGAGATCTACATTTATAGGTTTCTCTCCTGCCTCAACACTCTGTCAAAGCATCTTTTTTATTTCCTTCATAGCACTTACTATACTTTTAAATTATATATTTATTTGCTTACTTTTTTAGTCTTTATTTTCCCAAGCAGGTTCCAACTTCTATGGGAACAGAAACCATGTCCATTTTGTTAATCACTGTGGAATAATGTATACCCTGTGTATAGCACATAGTAGGCACTAACTGGACATGTGTTGAAAGAAAGGATTAAGTATATCTGAATACAAAAAGTCCATAACATGAACATTTCCATATTAGAGATTTAATATATTACAGAAAGACATTTCAAATAATCAGGTTATGGTGAATTTTTATGGTATTGGGACAAATAGTCATCACTTAGAGGGAAAAACTTGTCTCATAAAACATATATATATATATATTATGTAGATTCAATATCTAACCTTTAAAAAATACTGTAAAAGATAAGGACTAGAAGAAAACAAAAGACAGTCTTTCATTCATATATTAGAAAGTGAATAAAAATTTTCTAAGCAAGCCATGAAACCCACAAGTTATAAAAGATTGATAGATTCGATTACATAAAAACCTAAATCATGTATACAATGAAAAACATAATAAAAAGTGAGGCTCAATTTGCAGTACTTTTTATCCTACATTAACTAAGATCTTATCAAGGGTCTAATATTTTACTCTGCTTCCAAGCAAACAAGTTAGCCCACATGTTTCATGGATAATGGGAGAGGACACATAATTCCTGGATGAGAAATGTAAAACAGTTTATTACTCACAGAGGCAGCAACAAGCAGTACATCAGAAGTTTGGCTCCAATTCTCCAAGCCCCAATTCCCACAGGTAACATGAGGAAGGCCATAGCCACCTAAACATACAGTGATGACATTACAGGAGAGGAACTCTGAATTTAGGGAACCCGTTTTATAAACGGCAGTAAATATGCCTGCCCTTTCTTCCAAAAGAAGACACTATCTTTTTTTCTCCAGGACTATAAGCAAATCTACCCTTTGCTATGAAGAAAGTCTATTTCTCTCTTCCAAGGCTGTTGACTATATAAATACCCTTGAAATAGTAGTCCAGAACACAGGGCAATCAATGCCTCAACCACAAAACATGCAGAAATGCGAGAGACCCTTGGAGAATGGTCTCCAATATTTATTTATTCTAAACCAATCCTTCCACTAAACACAAATCCAATTCCTTCTCAGTTATTTGAGGACTTCTTCCTTCTCTCTCCTACATCAATAATTTTTCACTATACTATGTCCCTTTGGCACATAATTGCATTGTTTTGTTTTTTGGGGGTTTTTTTTTGCGGTATGCGGGCCTCTCACTGTTGTGGCCTCTTCCGTTGCGGAGCACAGGCTCCGGACGCGCAGGCCCAGCGGCCACGGCTCACGGGCCCAGCCGCTCCGCGGCATGTGGGATCCTCCCGGACCAGGGCACGAACCCGTGTCCCCTGCATCGGCAGGCGGACTCTCAACCACTGCACCACCAGGGAAGCCCTGCATTGTTTTTTTTTACTCCAGTTTCCATCCCATTTCTCTGTACATCCATGCACCAAAACTACCCTTTGCATCTCATACTCTATCCTCATTTGTTCTTACATATACTCCAGTAAGGTTTTTATCTCACAGAATTCCACTGAAACTGCCCTTGCGAAGATCACCAATGACTAGGATGATCATTTAATTTATTTTCTAAACTATGACACTTAAAAATGAAAGAAACATTATTATTAATTAAACCAAGACAACAGGTACAAACTGGGAATGTCACAGGAACAATAGGATGCACAGTCACCCTACCAAGATTCTTCATGCAATTAAATCCAATGGCCAATTCAATTTTTATCTTCCTTGACAAATTAGCAGTATCTGACACCATAGATCATAGAGTTTCATCACTTGTTTTTCTGGATGCCACATTCACTGACTGTTCCTTCTTTGTATATTTTACTCTTAACATCAACATTACTTACTATGGAAGCCTAGGCTTCAGTCACTAATCCTGTCTCCTTTTCTATTTATTCTTTTTCTGTGTGACCTCACCCAGTCATGTGGTTTAAAATACTATCTCTATGCCATTGATGAATAAATTTATCTTTTTAGTATAGATCTCTCTTCTGAATTCAATTCTACTACATACAACTGCCTACTCAATAGCTCTACTTGGATTCTAATAGACTTACCAAACCATGAATTATCTGAATATAAATTCAACCAATGGTGAAAAGCTTGACACAGGAAATCCAATATATCAAGACATGTGCAGCCTCAGATTGTGATGTATTAGCTATCAATCAAGCTTTGGGAAACTGCAAATCTGATGACTTGCTCTTCTATCTCTCCATTTAATTCACTAACCAAAAAGTGTTAGGCTACTACTCACATAAAAGAGAATAAAACTTTGCCATTTGCAGCAACATGGAGGGACTCGGAGGGTATTACGCTAAGTGAAATAAGTCAGACAGAGAAAGACAAATACTGTATGATATCACTTATATGTGGACTCTTAAACAATACAACAAACTAGAGAATATAACAGAAAAAGAAGCAAACTCACAGATATAGAGAATAAACTAGTGGTTACCAGTTGTGGGGTAGTGGTGTGCAGATATAGGGGTGGGGGAGTGGGAGATACAAATTACTGGGTGTAAGATAAGCTACAAGGATATATTGTACAATATGGGTAAATAGTCAATATTTTGTAATAACTGTAAATAGAGTGTAACCTTTAAAGATTATATTCAAAAATCAATTTAAAAAATTCTTTGAATATTAAGCTATATAGGACCATAAGAAGTGAGTGAAAAGAGAATGGAGTTTAGAGTTATAAAGAGAGCTCCAAATCCTACCTCCTTTTCCTATTTCCAAACTGGGATATTACCACATAGCTTGGAGAGTTGCTATGATATGTGCATAAGTAATGATTACATTACACTGGGAGTAGCAGAAAACTTGACCAAAAAAAGAAAAAGACTTAAATAGGATTAAAAATTTTATATAACAAAAATGCTGGCAGTGGAAAGTTCAGGGCTGGTGGAACTGCCCAAAAAGTCACCTAAAATTCAGGCTTAGTTTACCTTTCCACTCTGCCCTTTTTATTATGTGGTTTCATCAAAGATGGCTGCTCTTCCTCTGGGATCACTGTCACACTGTTGTCCCAAGTAGGAAGAAGGAGTGAGGGAACAGCTAAGGGCAAAAGGCAAAGCTTTTCCTTCCCAGGGATTTGCCCTTTTTTTAAACTGAAGTTAAATTTCTGAAAGGGAACCTTCCCCCAGAGACTTTAACCTCCATTACATTGACCAGAACTATGCATATGACCAGGACTGTATGCAAATGCAGCTTGTTGAATCTGGAATTTTAGCTGGAAACAGTGGAGGCTTGAAAAAAATTGGAGTTATTTTAATAAGAAAAAAGATATATTGGTCATCAACTAACATGTATGTCAAAAAGATTAATTGAGGGCTTCCTTGGTGGCGCATTGGTAGAGAGTCCGCCTGCTGATGCAGGGGACACGGGTTCGTGCCCCGGTCTGGGAAGATCCCACATGCTGCGGAGCAGCTGGGCCCGTGAGCCATGGCCGCTGAGCCTGCACGTCCGGAGCCTGTGCTCCACAACGGGAGAGGCCACAACAGTGAGAGGCCCGCGTACCGCAAAAAAAAAAAAAAAAAAAAAAAAAAGATTAATTGACGTAATGTAAGCAAATGTACCCAGCACAGTTCTTGATACATAGTGGGCAGCTTGGTATATATAAAGCCTATTTTTGATCAACATTCTTTGATTGTTCTCCCTCTATCTTCAAATCTATTCAACACTACCATTAGCCAGTCAGTATTTTACTGTTTTATTAGCAGAAAGGAGACTTGGGTCCAAAACTTTGCTCAAACCTAATATTGCAACAAAAGAATTCCAAGTGGAAGAAATTGCCTGATGCAAGGGATAACAGATAATAATGAGAATGTCAGAGTGAATGATAGGGCATCAACCTAGACCAAAGGGGACACTAGGAGTTGCCAACCACTTACATGGTTCAAGATGTGACAGTAAAAGAGCTAAGAGGGCCTCCCTGGTGGCGCAGTGGTTGAGAGTCCGCCTGCCGATGCAGGGGATACGGGTTCGTGCCCCGGTCTGGGAGGATCCCATATGCCGCGGAGCGGCTGGGCCCGTGAGCCATGGCCGCTGGGCCTGCGCATCCGGAGCCTGTGCTCCGCAACGGGAGAGGCCACAACAGTGAGAGGCCCGCATACCGCAAAAAGAAAAAAAAAAAAGAGCTAAGAGTTTTAGTCAATTCCTCTGTTTCTCTACTTTGCACTAATTCTATCTATCTACAGTTCTGCTCACCACATGCTCACTAGGAGACAAAGATCTGACAATAAAATCTTAATAAAACCTTTTAAGCATGTGAGCTTCTTGCAGTTAGATGATATTTAAAAATGTAACACATTTTCATTGTGGAAAACACTCTTTCTTCAACTTTCAACTGAGAGTTTAAGTCTTCCTCAGCTTAAACTTGTAGCTCTTGTCCTTGTTATCTTTCAGCACAGCTTGGTCAATCAGAAAGGCTCCCACTCTGCACAAAATTATACAACCATGGCAACTGCCCTTTGAAAAGGAAATATTGCCAAAGGGGGAGACAGCCAACTCACTCAGATTCAAGTAGTCCAGAAGTGTTAAGCAGCTGCAAAGAATATCGGAAGGGTGATGGCTGTGGCTTAGGGCATTTTGAGAAATTAATTTGAGAAACTTTCACTTTCTTCATGAACCCCTCTAGTTGAATACCACTTTTCGTAGCATGGAGCTCCTGCCTGTGGAATTCACTATGGCAGGGGGTCAGCACGTCCAATATATAACTGGATTTCAAAACAAGCTGACTATATGCTTTGAACGAAAATAGCACCACTACCTGTTTGCCAGGACAGGGGAAATGCATCATGAGCTGTGGGGTTAAAACACAGTCTCAGTAGGTGCCAGGTTAAGTTGTTCTTTTCTTAATCTATGGTGCATTGCAGCGAAAACACCACTAAAAGACTGTACTTCAACCTGAAGTACCAGTTTTCAATTATTTCAATAGGTAGACATTGAGTATAACACATCATTATTTGTTCACTCTAAATGAGAAAAACTTAAAGAAAAAATTGTCATTTTAAATTCCTTATAGAGTTCCTGTCAAATATATTTTAAATGATATCTTAATGTGTAGGCCTAAATTTCTTTCTTACTACATTTTTTGCCATAAATGAAACTCACCTCATTACTTATAGCATTTGAGAAACAGTATTAGGTGTTTAACTCATTTTATATAACACTTGTCCTAAGAAGTTGTGCATAAAATAATTGAAAAGGAAACCATGGTTTAAAGAAATAAACCATAGTTTATACTTACATAAATAGAATGTTAGTTCATCTATGAGATAGATTAAAACAGAAAGTATAAATACTACCATTGGGAGGTAATATCTGAAATGATTTGTTTAATTCTGGAAAAAAAGATTTTAAGAAATATATCAAAATCAATAGTGTTATGGAGAGTGAGGGATGTATAAACTGGATAAAATAATAATACCTTAAAATATTAATCTACGTTTCTTTTCCACACCTCTATACTTCCTGATAATTTGCCTTTCCCATATTTTGACAAAATCATCTATGTTTCTTTGACTTAAATTGATATTATTACAGTAAAATTACAAAGAAGAATAAAACATTAATACCTGTTTTTTGACTTCCAAAATAGGATTTTCAAGCCCTTAGCAGAAACAATAGTTTTGAAAGCCAAAGCTTTCTTTAAAAATATTATTATATTTCAAACATGCAAAAGGTATGAAGAATAATAAATCAATATGTATTTATCATTCAGCTTAATAATTTAAATGTTATGAATAGAATGTGTGGCTCCTTTTGAGATCTCTCCAACCAATTACATTCTCTTTCCTCTCCTCTATCCTGAATTTAGCAGCTGATCATTCCAATGGTATTTTTTGATTAGGAATGTATTCATAGAGTTTATAACTAAAAATATAAATAGCATACACTTAAACTTTACTCCTATACCTGCCTTCATTTGTATGTCTCCTCCTATTCACTCACTCTGTTTCAGGAAACACTATTTTAGTTTTTTATGTGGCTTTCCAGAGTTTCATTACAACATACATTCCTTTATACATTTTCTACATGTGTATGTTTCTCTACACAGATTAGAATACCGTTCTAAATGTTTCTTAAATTTTATTAATTATTTTTATACAATTTCCTTTTTATTTTCAAAAGTATATTTGTGAGATCCATACACATTTATATTATTAAATCTGATTCATTCATTTTCATTGCTGTATAGTACCCCAGTGTCTAAATATGCCACATTTTAAAATTTATTCTACCAGGGACATTAAGCTGGCCTCAAGTTTTGTTGCTGTTATTGTTGTTTGTTTGCTTTCTTGTTTGTGTGTTTGGTCATGAACAATGCTGCTAAGAGATTATTTTACAGAACTCTTTGTGTGCAAATTTGACCAAGTCTTTATGAGAAGACTATTGAAGAGAGAAATTGCTGGACTGTAGGGTCAGCCCATTTTTTCCTTCACTAAGTGTTGCCAAATTGCTCTCTAAAGTGGTTTTGCCAATTTATACTCCCACCAGAAGTAGGGAGCATTTTTTACTTTACATTTTCAGCGACACTTGCTATTGGTCAACTTTTAAATTTGTGACAATCTAGTCACTATACCATGATATTGATATTTATTTTTGTGTTTCCCCATTACTACTGTGATGTGACACTTGCCTGGTGGGCAGCCACTATTTTAGATTTACTTTATCACATTCTACTTTCCCATGCCCTGTGAATTTTCTTTACTTTTTGAGCCCAGTTCTTCATTTTAAAAGATATTTCTTACCTGAAACCCACCATTTTGGCATTTTTGGTTAATGAAAGTCAAGGAAGCCGGGGATGAGGAACTGGACCTAGACAGATTATATGCACAGATGCAGAGTCAGGATCAAGAGATGTTCCAAACTATATGTAAGCTCCCAGAAATTCAGGATGGATTCTTTTACCCACAGTGATTAGTAGTAAGGGTGGTCTCTAAAAGAGAGCTCCAGCATCTGTACTTGAGGGCAATTGGAGAGCAGTCACATGTACCACTGTTACACATGTTATAAAAGGAATTATTAGAAGACCTAGCAATGGAAAGTCTAAGGAAGATGAGAGGACAGGTGAGCCTTGTTCTCAACATTTAAATGGCTATTCTATAAAGAGTAACATTTCTCTGCAAGGCAGGCATATTTGTTCAAAATAATAGGGAGACTCCAAGATTTTAAAACATGGAAATGGGACTTTTAAAAGGGTAGTGAATTCTCCCAAACCAATAATTTTAAAGTAGTGACTGTAAGGGTATCTGCATTTGGTTTCTGTCTTACCTAAGCCCTAGTCCAGCATTTTACAAATACTATGTACTGAGTAAATATTCATTATTTCAGCCAAGGTATGAACTTATTGACCTCTAAGTCCCTTCTGATCCATAAGAAACTTGTAAATATTTCTGGAGTATTAGTTTTGTATTCACAACCATAGAGCAAGTGCCTTAAGGAAAAACAGAGTATTTTAGGCTTTTATACAAGACTGCTAGAAAGTTTCTATAGATATTCTAGAATAATAGACACTGATTTTCCCCACATTTCATCAGGAGGTGTTTGACCAACTAGACAGGGACAGGTGAGGAGGTGGATGAAATACTGCTCTTGCAAATTTTAGAAAGTCATTCACAAGTTGAAGCTGCCAGGAATCGGAGGCTGGAGAGGATTGTAGGTTTGGTCTAAGGAACCCTAGCCATGGATGAGGATGAAGTGTGCGGGACACCTCCACTCCCCCTCTAGTGAAATAAGAAGTGCTTTTAAGAGAGGCTTGGAGCTTGAGAAACCCTGATGTGGCCCTTAAGTACAGTGTTTATGAGAAAAAGAAAAAGACAGGGAGACAGAGGACACAGAGGTATTTTAAATCCTGCCCTAGATCACCTGTGGGGAGGAATACACCTTGACAGAAGGAGGCTTGAGGAAGTAAGGAGTCAGCAGGAGGGGATGCATTTGGCGGAGAAAGGGAAATGCAGATGAGTGCACTCCCCACATCCTCAGTGGTGGTTGGTGGTATCTGAAGAGAAAGATTCACCTTTAAACACCTTTCATAGCCAGGTCACTGCCAGTGAGGTAAGACTGATGGGCCCCCATCAGTAAAAAAAAAAAAAAAAAAAAAAAAGTTCCCCACTGTCTATCCTGCCCAGATGATTGTTTCCTGCCTATAGCAGACCTGAACTAAAGTTGAGGCAGAGATTTCATTTTTTTTTCCAGTTTCATTGAAAAATAATTGACATATATCAATGTATAGGTTTACGGTATACAGCATGAAGGTTTGATTTACATATATTGTGAAATGGTCACCACACTAGGTTCAGCTAACATCCAAAAGATTTCACTTTGACGAAAGTTCAGTTTTTATTATGACACTGGGCAGGACAAGATATACTGAGCTGAGACTATTGGAGCGACTGAAGTGAAAAGAGAATAATTTTGTAAATATTATTATTATCTTAGAATAAACAGATGAGCTCTCTGAGCTATTTGCCAAAATGTTATTTCAGGAGAGTAAAATGACAGCCGCAGAGATTGGGTTTGTAGAGGCAATTATGAGGAGGAAATGTCTTTGTGATTGTGCTTCTGGGTCTTGCTTATTCAACGTAACAGTTACAAGAACAAAGAGCCAACTCAATACTTGGGGTCAAACAGGATTGGATTCTAATCCTACATCTGAGAATTATTGATGCTAACAGAGTTAACTTGAGTTCTCACTTAAACTCTCTGTGTCTCAAGATCCTTATGTGCAAAATGCCAACATGTCAAGATTAAATGCAATTATGTATATGAAGAAATTAACAGATTGCTTGCCACGTGGAGAATGCTCAGTGTATGTAAATGTCTTTCCCATAGTGAATAACAGAGTTCCAAGTACATTTATGTGCTTTCTAAATGCATGTGAATTCAACTCAGTTCAGCCAAGCCCTTTTCTTTCATTGTCTTCATCATCATCAGAATCAAATATTAGTGAGTTAATAGAGGGGACAGCAAATTATGACCGTTGGACCAAATCCAGCTCACCAACTCGTTTTTGTAAAGTTTTATTGGATAATAGCAACACTCATTCTTTGCATGTATTCTGTGGTTGCTTTCATGTAAAGTATTGGCACTTCATACATTGTAGTGGCAGAGTTGGGTACTTGTGACAAAGTCCGTATGGCATGTAAAGTTCAAACTACTCGCTCTCCGGCCTTTTACAGAAAAAGCTTGCCAAACAGTGAGCTAAAAATTGTGCTCTTACAATATGCCATTTATCAAACGATGCCTTTACAATCATTGTCTCATTTAATTTTTACAAAATCTTCTCTGTATTAATCTCTAATTCTCAGGACTTACTGTAAAACTAAATAAAGATATTCCTCATCCAGAGTACATAACCCTTTGTAGAGGGAAGTAACAGAGACCTCTACTACACACCATTACACAGGGTCCCAGTGTTCCACCATCTTTAGCTACACCTCTGGAATGTGCTTCCTCTTCTATCATTATGGTAGAGGGAAAATTGAAGGAGTGTTGTTCACTGGGTCTTAAATTTTTACACATGGAAGTGACACCCATCACTTCCACTCATAGCCCATTATGCAGAGTTAATCATATGGTCTCACCCAGTTGCAATGCTTTTTTTTTTTAGTTTTACTTTTTAGTTTCTAATTTCTTTTTTTTTTAAACATCTTTATTGGAGTATAATTGCTTTACAGTGCTGTGTTAGTTTCTGCTTTATAACAAAGTGAATCAGTTATACATATACCTATGTTCCCATATCTCTTCCCTCTTGCGTCTCCCTTCCTCCCACCCTCCATATCCCACCCCTCTAGGTGGTCACAAACCACTGAGCTGATCTCCCTGTGCTATGCAGCTGCTTCCCACTAGCTATCTAGTTTACGTTTGGTAGTGTATATATGTCCATGCCACTCTCTCACTTTGTCACAGATTACCCTTCCCCCTCCCCACATCCTCAACTCCATGCTCTAGTAGGTCTGTGTCTTTTTTTTTTTTTTTTTTTTTTTGCGGTACGCGGGCTTCTCACTGTTGTGGCCTCTCCCGTTGCGGAGCACAGGCTCCGGACGCGCAGGCTCAGCAGCCATGGCTCATGGGCCCAGCCGCTCCGCGGCATATGGGATCCTCCCAGACCGGGGCACGAACCCGTATCCCCTGCATCGGCAGGCGGACTCTCAACCACTGCGCCACCAGGGAAGCCCAGGTTTGTGTCTTTATTCCCGTCTTTCCCCTAGGTTCTTCATGACTTTTTTCTTTTTTTTCTTAGATTCCATATATATGTGTTAGCATACGGTATTTGTTTTTCTCTTTCTGACTTGCTTCACTCTGTATGACAGACTCTAGGTCCATCCACCTCACTACAAATAACTCAATTTCGTTTCTTTTTATGGCTGAGTAATATTCCATTGTATGTATGTGCCCTATCTTCTTTATCCATTCATCTGTTGATGAACACTTAGGTTGCTTCCATGCCCTGGCTATTGTAGATAGAGCTGCAATGAACATTTTGGTATATGACTTTTTTTGAATTATTTCTCAGGGTATATGCCTAGTAGTGGGATTGCTGGGTCGTATGGTAGTTCTATTTTTAGTTTATTAAGGAACCTCCATACTGTCCTCCATAGTGGCTGTATCAATTTACATTCCCACCAACAGTGCAAGAGTGTTCCCTTTTCTCCACACCCTCTCCAGCATTTATTGTTTCTAGATTTTTTGATGATGGCCATTCTGACCGGTGTGAGATGACATCTCATTGTAGTTTTGATTTGCATTTCTCTAATGATTAATGATGTTGAGCATCCTTTCATGTGTTTGTTGGCAGTCTGTATATCTTCTTTGGAGAAATGTCTATTTAGGTCTTCTGCCCATTTTTGGATTGGGTTGTTTGTTTTTTTGTTATTGAGCTGCATGAGCTGCTTATAAATTTTGGAGATTAATCCTTTGTCAGTTGCTTCATTAGCAAATATTTTCTCCCATTCTGAGGGTTGTCTTTTGGTCTTGTTTATGGTTTCCTTTGCTGTGCAAAAGCTTTGAAGTTTCATTAGGTCCCATTTGTTTATTTTTGTTTTTATTTCCATTTCTCTAGGCGGTGGGTCCAAAAGGATCTTGCTATGATTTATGTCATAGAGTGTTCTGCCTATGTTTTCCTCTAAGACTTTGATAGTGTCTGGCCTTGACTCAGGAGCACATGGATTTTTGGTGATCCGTATTTTTTGCCATACCCATGAGGTAGTTAACATTTTATAAATACTTTAAAGATAAGGATACAGGAGGTGAGAGAGACTAAGAAACTTGTCCAAAGCTGCACAGCTGGTAAATGGCAGAGCCAGAGTTGAAATCTAAGCCCTTAGATCCACAGATCATAGTATCTTACTGCCTTATTCCTCTTTTCCCTAAATACCCTTCATTGTCCCTCATTCCCCAACCAATCCGTCCGTTCCTATTATCAGGTTGGTTTTTAACCTGAAAGATATTGAATATGACAAAGGTTCTCATCTGAGAGGAGATGACCTCCCCACAAGATTTCTACTTCTCTGTGTATCTTTCTGGTTATACACCTAGTTGAGTTTGGTAATTTAGAAAGCATCTGTATATACTTTTGTGATCATTAATTCAGCAAAAACATGAGTACCTACTCTGCAATAAATACCTAGAGTCTAGTAGGAAATTGAAGAACATAGTATAAAAATTTTCTTTATAGATTATCTTATAAATTTTCTTGGAAAAAATTCCAAAATAATCAAAGCTGCTTCATTACAAAATTCCATTGGAGGAGATATCTTTAACATTGTTACTCACATGGACAAGAGTCGTTTTCCTCATATTTCATTTCACTTTTTTCTTTCTTTTTCTAGATCCTTGTAACATACTTGAGAGTCTTGAGGTTTTCTTTATACTACCAAATAAGTGTGACTAGATAATCTAAACAAGGTTTGTCTTATGTTTTCGTTGTTGTCATTGTTAGTTTATGTATAAAACAAACAAGAAACCCACTTGTTTTAACCTGGAATTCTTCTACATACATATAGTCAGAATATATTTTAAATGGTTTTGCAGATAATGTTTAGAAGGAAGGAGTTTGGTTTAGCACATATTTCAGGTAATGTTTTTGTTTTTTTTATTGAACAACCATAAGATAGAAAGATAGATGTAAAATTTCAAATTATAGGTAGAAATAAGCATCTAATTTTAAATATTAATGTCCTAATGTAACAGAATATGTATATAAATATGAATTGTAAAAGTACTTATTTTATGTTACTCTGTCTTATTTTCAATGTTTAAAAATATACAAAATTAACTTCAAAAATGATAGGCCTGATAGGAAGCAGAGGAGCAGTAGTTAAGTGCTGGGGCTTAAGTCCTCTGCCTGTATTTCTTTGTAAAACTTGTCCAGCAAAACTCAGAGAGTATATCAAAGACATGGTGAGTAGATCCTGCTGAAAAGTTCCTCAGGCATATCATTCAAAATTAGACATGCCTTTTCTCTCATACTATTATTCTTGTCCAGAACTTGAAGTAGGCAGTTTTCAGACCTGCTGCTTCTTCCAAATTGTAATCAATAAATGACATCCTTATTCATGAGAATCTGTTCTAATTTAGAAGCCTTACCTTTGCATGTACCTTTACCATTAAAACCTCAAGGGAAAGTAATTAAATTTAATAGCCTCTATGTGTTCTAAACAAAGATGTACAATAGATACAATGATGATGATCAAATTCAAGTACTTACAGAAATCAGTACTTTGGAAATTCAGATGTAATTTCATATTTGTGGTGCTCTATTCTGGAACTATGGAAATATTTTAATTGTCATTAGAATGGTATTTTTCCCTGTTTTGGAATTTTAATAAGTAATTATTGATATTTATTCTCACTTATCTTTCTCTCAGCTCATGGAGTAAGGTACTGCTGTGTTGAATACATATTTTCCAACGTCATCTTTATAAACTCAAAACTGATTTGATTATTTGCTTCAATAAGGAACAAAAGGGTACTGAACCGGCTACCCAAGACACATGAAACAATGAGAATGTGGACCTAGCGGAGAGTAGATGCTCGTAAATAAGGCACCAATTTTGCAGATACACAAATCTGAAGTGTTTTTAAGTTTTCAACATTTACCATCAGTATAGTATTTGAACATAGAAAAGAATAGACTATGGCATTTAAACATAAGCGAACAAATCTGAACCACACGAAAGAGATAAATGCAAACTGAAGCTACAATAATATTCCATTTTTCACTTGTCATTTGGCAAAGATCAAATATTATAAAATGTATTTTGACACATTTTTTAAATAGGCTCTCTCACACATTGCTTGTGAAAACAGAAATTGGTTTAGCCTCTTTGGATGGTAATTCTAGCCATTTGTTAAATTATGAATCCATATAGCTTCTGACCAGAAATTAAACTTTTAGCAATCATTTTGTAGACGTGTTCAAAGATGTATGAACAATTATATTCATTTCAGTACTGCTTGTAATGGCAAAAAAAAATAAAAAAGGAAACAACCTCAAGTATCTATCACTAGGGACTCATTAAGTCAATTATGGAATACGGCACAACTGTTAAAAGTTGTATGTACTAATACGGAATGAACAATAAGATATAATGTTGAGTGATTAAAGAAACAAACAGAACAGTGAAAGCCTACCATGAGCCAAATATTCAAACACAAATATATGAAGATATGCAAGATATTTCAGAAACTGCAAAAAAAAAAAAAGAAACACTTGCTCTGGGCAAAGTAGTTGGTTTGGGGGAAAAGGTAGGAAGGAATCTTCAGTATAGCTGAACATTTATAATTTGTATGCATTGCCTATTCAAAAATGATCAAAAAACAGTAATTTGGGAAACGATTTAACTGTAATATAAGAATTATGGACATGATTATTCAATTATTACTTTCTATAAGAAACAAATATTGATATCATGAGATTGAAATTTATATTTAATACAAATAGATTTTTATTATTTCAAGAAATCTATGATATTAATGAGGCTAAATAATTGTAAAATGTGGTTCTTGCTATCTTTTATCCCTATCCCTGTCTTTTATAAGGATGCTAATATTTGATTTTAGATATGGTGCTATGATGAAATCAGTCTTGTGTTGTTAATTATTCAAATATCCAGCCTTCCTTGCTGAAATCATTCTAATTATTCCCAGTGCTCAACAGTATTAGTAAAAGTTACATTTGAATTAAAAATAATTTAAATTGAGTCCTTAATATTCCCACAAGCATTTAGCTATTTTTATATTTCACCTCTTGAGATTAAAAAAGTAAAAGTAAAAAGATTGAATGTAGCCAATATCATTGTTTTAATTGAAATAATTCTGTGTTTTTATCTCTAATACAATACCATAGAAGGTAGATTAAAATGAGCTTCCTCTCTCTTTTCTGATTTGTAAATCCCACCTCTCATATTAACTCCTCATTTACACTTTTAAAAATTTTATGATGCTCATATTCTTTTATTATCTGTTAGGTTAATCAGAGGACAAGATTTTATGTACATTTTCTAGTGCATTGCCCTTGAGGAATGAAGATTATTATTCATCCTGAATAAATAAATACCATGTAAATTTGTAATGGTAGATTTTAAACAACATAAACTGCCACCTAACATAATCTCTTGTCTGCTAGATTATGCTATCTATATTCCAAAGTAGATTTTACACATATCTGTGCAAAATAATATTATGTATTATTGAAAATAACATGCGGCTTTTGGCAAACTAAAAAACCCATTATAGTGTCTATTAAATTATTTAACAAATAATTTCAAGACTATGGTTCTTCTATTTAACATTGATTTGGATGGGAGGCAAGGACACAAGCCAGCCTGAAAAATAAGATTTAGAAACAGGGAAGATACATACAATCCTTTCATTAGTGAGTCTTGAAATTTTGATTTAGGTTAGATAAATTAAATTACTTTGGCCTGAGCTGCCTTTCCCCCACCGCAGCAGTATTATTCTCCAGAGTCTATTTTCTACATCTGTATATGTGATTTACAGTGATGGCATTCAAAGACTCTATGTACCATTTCTCCCTTCGATACCATATACAGTGGAGAAACAAGGCACAATAAGGAAAAAAAATATGTCCAACTTAAATATGAATCTTCATTGAAATTTCTATTTGTGATGGTTCTAAAATTCTTTACCATAAATTTTCTGGGATATGCAAGCTTTAAAAAAATTTTATTAGAGTTTCTCTTAGCCAGAAAATAAATTCTTTTCTGTGACCTTTGAAAAGTAATATGAATGCTTTATTTCTCATGTTACTTTTATGAAGCAGCAGTCTTGAAATGCAAAACCCAGTCATTAGTCACACCCTAGATTAAGGTGACTGTATTTTCACTGTACCCCCAAAAGAGCTCTTTGATAACTGGGACATTGTCCCCATAATACAATGCCTCCTTTAATTTAATTAACTAGTTTGTCAGTTCTGAGCCTGAGCTACAGGGAATTTTAAGGAAGGACTGAGGAGTACAATGGCCTCAGACACTGGCAGAAATTTTGTGAAACCAGTAGTTATACTCAAAATACATAGATTCTCTACCCTGTGTTGTATTAGAACATGGCAAGATTAGCATCTAAAGTAAGTCTCTCCTTTTAGACATATAGAAACATTGTCTTACATCAAACACTTCAAAAGGTTGACACGTCAAAACTAAAGTTTGAATAAGTCAATGTTTTCTTTTGTCCATTCAGAATTGGGGAAAACTCAACCACTTATATTACTTTTTTATCCAGAATCTTACTATGAGGAGCTCGCTAATGACCCTAGAAGCCAGCGTGCTTTGACCACACAGATGGACACGCTTGTGACTGAGAAAAGTTGCTGACATGATGAAAGTCTGATCCCTTTTGAAACAGGTGAGCCCTGCAGTAAAACTGAAAAATATTTTCAAATTTCTCAAAAACAATATTACTGGCCACATTGCCATAATGCTTATTTCCTAAATCCAGCAAGTATAATTGTTGATCTGTTTATCTTCCTGAGTGGGCTCTTTTTTGCAGAAAAGAATGTGATTCATTGTCTTTCTAGCTGAAGGTGATCAGTGGTAATTCAAGAACTTCTATAAAGGAAATGGTTATGGAAAAGAGGCTAGTGGATACAGGTTGAAGTTGTCTCACATAACACACAAATGATATTTATTTATTTTTAATTTATTATTATTATTTTTTATGGTACACGGGCCTCTCACTGTTGTGGCCTCTCCCGTTGCAGAGCACAGGCTCCGGACGCGCAGGCTCAGCGGGCCCAGCCACTCTGTGGCATGTGGGATCTTCCCAGACCGGGGCACGAACCCGTGTCCCCTGCATCGGCAGGTGGACTCTCAACCACTGCGCCATCAGGGAAGCCCACAGATGATATTTATTTTGATTGTATTCTCATTCATGGGCAAAGGTAATAGAAAATGTGGGGCGGTTCCTAAACCTCTGACCACTCTTCTCCCAAGTTGCTGCTGGCTCTAATCACAAATTAAAATGCTAAAATGCGGGCTTCCCTGGTGGCGCAGTGGTTGAGAGTCCGCCTGCCGATGCAGGGGACACGGGTTTGTGTCCCGGTCCGGGAAGGTCCCACGTGCCGCGGAGCGGCTGGGCCTGTGAGCCATGGCCGCTGAGCCTGCGCGTCCGGAGCCTGTACTCTGCAATGGGAGAGGCCACAACAGTGAGAAGCCCGCGTACAGAAAAAAAAAAAAAAAAAATGCTAAAATGATTTGGAAAAAATCACAACCCAACCAGAATACAAGAACTATAGAAACTGTAATTCCTGGCTGCTGATCTAGACCACCGACACACGAAGCACTGACAGCAAATCTCTTTTCTTCCAAGAAATATTTGCAACCAGGAAGGTTTTTGCAAGCCCATTGTCAGGTTTTATACAACGTTTAATGACAAATTTTCCAGTGTGGATTAAATTTTAGATGTATCACTAATTTAATGAAGGGCCTCCAAAATATCACATTTCATCAAGTTATTCTGGCTGGTTTAACAATTTTGTGGTGAGGGGAGCGTGGAGAGAGAGAGAGAGATAATAGATAAAATAGTTAATGTTATGCTTAAAATACCAATTCCATATTTTAGGTAAAATGCCTTAGTAGCTCAACATCACTAATTTAATTCAAGTTATAAATGTGAAAAAGAAAGCAATTTCCTGACAAATCCTTCAGATTATCTTGAGGACCAACAAGAAATTTTCGCTTCTCATCACTCATTTGAGATAGGTTTAAGCTTATTTTTAATATTAGGTCTAGTTCCTTAGGAAACGGACCTTGAGATGGATATTTGCATGGAAGTAGTTTCTTGGAAAGAAACATAATTTCTTCATAACAGTGTCTGAGAGGAAGAGAATAAAACAGGATTTGTAAGAGGAGCAATTGTGATGCAGCTGCAACAGAGCCTCAGCTAATTCCTCAGAGAACTCCAAGGGAATAGCCCTTCAGAGTCCCAAGTTGAAGCAAAAAGGTACCAAAGTCCAGCCTCTCACAAGGACAAGTCCATGGATGTGATGCCCCTAGGGAAGGGCAAGGACAAGGCATTTTACTTTGGTCTAAGGCCATGACTGGAAAGGAACTCAGCTCAAAGTCCTCACCAGGCAGCCCTCCCAGCAGCCAAACAACTGTCTTAGTCTAAAGGGGCATCTACATTTTTCTTCCATATAAATCTTAAATCATTCAACTTTTGATAATGAGAACCCATTGAACCCTAGTTTCTAATATCGACAATGCAGTAATGTTATTTAGGGCTAATATATTGAGAATATTATTGCCTCTACGAAGATAGCACATTTTAAATATTTGGCAAGGTTTGTGTGTGCTTGTTATTGACAGAATGGACTGTTTACCATCATTAATTTCTTATTAGAGATCTTTAAAGCGTAGATTTTTGACACAACACACAGTTGCAAATAGACAGAATTTATGTCAGTGCGACTGTCACAGATGAAAAGAAAGGACTTTGCTTTTGTAGTTCTACTTTTCAATCAATATTTGTTTAAGGCTTGGTTGAAAGGAGTTCCGTGAACAGGTTGCAAGCTTTTGTACTGACATAAATTCTGTCTATTTGCAACTCTGTGCTTGCCAAGTCTACACCATCTCTCAGCAGGATTCTTAGCATAGCCCACCAGCAGGCTTCTGAATGTCGCCTCTTCATCTCTTGAAATCAGTTCTCTACATAGGAGCCAGTAAAAACTGGTTAAAATGCAAATGAGACTATCTCATTCCCCTGCTTACACCTCTTCCATGGCTCCCCATTGCACTCTGAATATATTGCAAGAGCTTGCCATGGTCTAAAAGGTGTTTCATGATCTGGCTCCTACCTGCTTCTTTCAAATCCCCTCATAACATCAAGCACTGAGCTATTTATTATAGCTAAGATGAATAACATTGGCCTCAGTTCTGTTCGTATAAGATAACAAGGTCTTCTGACTCAAGGTATTTGCATTCTGTGTTGTCTGTACCTGGAATATGCTTCTCTCTGAGTCTTGGCAGTTGATGTGCTCTCATTTTTTAACTAGGCTGTCCAAAGATACCTACATATTGCCCTCCCTTCCTTCCTGGGCTTCTACTGACCTCCATGTATTTGCCTGCACCTTCCCCAACCTAACCAACAACTTTCCATAACCTTATCATCACAACTATCCATAGCTATCTTGTTTGTAATTTGATAACATATTTATTTGATATCACTCACATAAGAATGCAAATTGAATGCTTTATTACTTCCAGTTTTAATAATGTATCTGATCTCTTCTCAATATTTAATTGATATAGCATATAGAGAAAAAGTATGTGAAATGTAACTTGATAGTTAGCCAAGGACTAGACTAGGTCGTGTATTAGGTCGTGTTAAGATTCTGGAGCAATGGAAACCATTGTCAGGATCTTAGGTGTCTATCGGTAGAAAGAAGACATAAATATTTCTCTCCGTTTGATGCAATTACTCTGTTCACAAGACATGCATGTTATTGTATTCATATATTTATTTAAATGGTGATGATTAAATTGTCTGTCTTCTTACTGCTGATCAATACTAACATCACCTAGGTTTTTGAAACATTTATGTTGGGCCATTTTTCACAAAAACTTTTCCATGTGTAAAATATTAATATAAAAATTTATCTTGATTCAAAGAAAACTCATATTACCATACTATTTAAAATGGCACCTCTCCAGACCCTCCTCAAACTTGTGTTCCTTTAATTTTCTTCCAGGTTCTTGCCTTGGACATATCTATGTATTTTACTTCTTAGTTACATGACTATATCAGGACAAGACTGTCTTTTATTCTCCTCTATCTCTGTTCCTAGAATAAGACTTGACAAATAGGAAGTTCTCCTCAAATGTATGTTAAACTAATGAGTGGATGAATCCATTAGTCTAGGAAATTCACATATATGGAAGCTGCTACTTCCCAATGAAGCTGAATAAATGAGATCTCTTAGTCACTACAGTCCTTTCATCCTGAAAAGGTCATAGAATTAATCTTTTCTTTAATTCTCTGTTTTTATGTATGCAAAAATGACTGCCTAATCCAAGGGGTTCATCATTTACTAGCAAATAATAAACACTTTTACAAGCTGTTCTATGGCCATGTAAATAATGAATATCTAATTGCTAACAGTTGTATTGATATTTATTATTTGCTACATTTCTTCTTGATAGTTTAGTTATCATATTTAAGTGAGTTTTACTTTTTAATGGAAGCTTATATACTGTTTTAAAGAAAGAAAGAAAGAAATTATATGTATATAAGAGAGAGAGAGAAATTTTTGTCATTTTCATTCATTACTCTATTCCCAGTACCTAGAATAATACCTAGTAGACATGGCAGTCACTCAATAAGTATTTGCTGAATTAATAAATTAACATAATATACACTTAGCCAATTTGAATGAAGACTCTTCTGTGGGGGAGATATCCACTTTCGTACCTATTCTTAGCTAGATTTTATTTTTACCATTGGTTTTTACTCATATTCTTTTACCAAGGACATCAGAGAAGAAAGAGCACTAGATTATGTCAGTATCATCATATTTCTGGTTCAAGCCCTTCTTTATGTGACTGTGTGGAAATCCTTTAAATTATCTGAGATTCCAATTCCTGAATTATCAAAATAATAAAAGCAGTTTTTGACTTTCTAAAGTTCCCTTTCAAATCTAAAATTATATGTTTTCTTCAACTCTCACCACTAAAGTCCATTTCAATATACATCTATTTTTAGAGACAATTTGTAGACCAGTAGACACTTTTATCTCTTTTCAAGTATTTTCAATGAGAAAGCCTACCAATTATTCAAAGCCCTTTTCTTTCATTCCCCTTTCTTACTCACCTGTAGTCAGGACTATATGGCATCTCCCTAATTACATAATTAAGGGATTATAACTATACTAAAGTTATTAATTTTAAGAATTAATAACCATCTGGGAGGAATAGATGACTCGACTTACAACTGAAGAGCCTTATGCATTTGGATGCTGCTGAATAAAGCAAGAATCAGGTAAAACCACTGAAGCCAGATTCTGTTCTATATTGAAGAGCTCACCCCCAAAACTGCTTTGAAGGCCAGTTATACCTGGATATTGCATTGGGTAGTATAGCTTCTATCTAATGTTAGATAGTTAGTACATAAGAATAGTTTTCTTCATCTCAAATAAAAAATAATTAAGGTTTTAATCTTTTTTTTATCTCTATGACGTGATGGCAAAATAATGGAAGGAAGGATTTGATGGAGCAGCCTTCTATATAGAGCTCTTCAAATAAAACTGCATTAGTAGCTTTGTCTATTTAAAAGGCTAACTTTGTGTTGAAAGAGCCAGGACTTTGTGGAGAGTTGCAGAGACAATGTCTGTCATTTAGTAGCTGAGCACTGAGATTCAGTTTCCTTCTTACCAAACTATTGTGGGGAGTGATATACACATAAAACGCTTAGCATAGTGCCTACCACATAATAGCACCTCTGAGGTGCTCTTTAAAACTTCACCAGGAATCATAAAGTGAATGGTATTTTTTTTAGAATATTCATCAACCAATTACCCCTACTTTGAAATTGCATAGGAAAATTAAAATCTTAACACAATTTTTTACTAATATACTTAAAACATTCTTCTCTCCTTAATTCTGCTGCTATCCTGTTTTCCCCACTTATACCCCCATCACTTAGTCTCTGGTGGAGTCTGACTAACACCTGTTAATATACAGTAATACAATGAAAATAAAATGAAGGATTTCATGAAATCTTTGAACATGATATCAGAGATGAGGTTTGGCAGTTGGGTGAGTTAAAAGCAAAACAAAAACGGGATGTTAACACAAAGTATTTCAAAGGGGAAGTATTAAGATATTAAGAAATTAAAACAAGACCTTGAGAAAATTACTTAAACTCACAAATGCATTTATAAAAATGAATCTACTTATAATCAAACTAAGTCCAAATAAAGCAAAGAACATCATTATATCAGAGTATCATGATATATTTTTTTACAGAAAGTATCACTGGATTGATTTTTATTTATTCTTTAAAAAAGAACACATATTGGCAATTATGAGACATTTTGTTAAATAAAAGATGAAATAAATTTATTATCAATTTTAAGGTCTAAGAATGTAATTTTTCACAATTTCCTATGAAAATTTGCTTCCTCTTTTAAATGATTTTCTTTGTGTTAATTGCCTTCATTAAATTATCTTCTCATGATCAAACTTCCTGTAAAACAGTACCCTTAAAGGCTGATTCCCAGAGTATAAGAGGAGACTGAAAATGTTCAAGAAAAAAAAATGCATTAATTAGGCAGCAAATTAGTCAGTAAAGGAAGTATTCATAGCCTAAGGAAGGTCACAGAAGTAGCGTCACTAATGCTGGTCCTTTCTATTGCTAAAGATTGAGTAAATAACATTTAATGGCCTGTATGGATTCCCCATTCAAGTCAGCACCTTGGGCAGTGGCTTCATTCAGTCATTTAATTAATATTTATTGAGCATTCACCGAGTCAGGTAGGGGGGTATTGGAGATAGAGTATTGTGGGAAAACTAAAAATCCTCATAAAGTGTATAGTCTAATAGGATAGACAGACAATGAAATGATAATTAGTTAATTATATACTATGTTTGCTACTAATAAGTATCTTGAGGAAAAAAAGTAAAGTAGGTTTGGGGTATACTAAATGCTGTATATGGCTGATTGGAAATTTTAGATTTGAGCTAGGAAAAAACTTCAGTGAGACAATGATTTTGCAGTCAAAAACTTGAAAGAACAGGAAATAGCCTTGAAGACTTCTAGCAGCAGAGCGCTCAGGCAAAGGGAAGGGCAAGTACAGTCCTGATAGCGGGAGCACAGCTGAGGTGCTCAAAGAACTCATGGCAGTGGACATCCAGGAGAGGCATGGGAAATACTGAAGAGGTAACAAACAGCCAACCTTCTTAAGTCTTGCTTCCTTCTCCGCAAAAGTGGTATAAAAAGGATGGTCTGTGCCTAGGAGGGTTGTAAATATTCCATGAGGTAATTCTTACAAAGCATTGAGCATAATGCGTGGCACATAGTAAGTGCTTAATAAATGTTTGTTCTTGTTGTTGTTTGTTATTTCATGGAAATGGAGCCAAAGGGCTTGTTTATCTATGTCTGATACCACTGAACATTTGAATTATTTAACTGATTCCCTTTACTTCAATTCCATGACCGCTTGGAAACCAGTGGATTATAATTTCATTTCCTGTGTGGTTCTGCCTCAAGGGAGAATATGCCAGTTTTACTAATATAGGTGTTCCAAATTAGATGTCAGTATGAGTTACCTTTCTAAATGACAAATTTTTGACTTTGCCACCAAGAGGCTAATTAATGTGAGTACCCATGAGATAATGATCTACTCTCAAACATTTTACTTGTAAAATCAGGTTTCTAAGTAGATCACCAGACTTTCCAGCACAGAAAATTCCCTAAGGTGACTCAGCTCAGCGATGCAGCCTGGGGGACAGCCAGCAAGGCTCTCCTGGCAGCCTTCATCTCATCTGCTTTTCTATTTAAATATTGCAAATACCTAATCTCCACATACCCTTACTCCATACTGTCACATCTATCATCTCTCTTCACCCTCTGCATGTTTCTGTGAGTGTGCAAAAGAGCTGCTACTACCCCTGTTTTATAAATGCAGAACTGAGATATAGAGAGATGAAGAGACAGACCTGGGTCCTGAGCCCAGGTAGTCAGTGCTTCTTCTACTACAAGAAAGAGGAAATCCTGGGGTTTAGTCTCAGATTCCCCTCTAACAGATATGTGATCTTGAAATATCCTTCCTTTTTGGTACTCAGTTTCCCGAGGGAGTTATAGGAGCAAATGACCTATAATATCCTTTCTAATATAAATATCTTAGAATACTAAGGCAACAGTGAAATGAGCAAATTAATAGAACATGTGGGGAAAAATTCAACCAGACCAGAAATTAACAAAAGAATATAAATATGTTAAATATGAACAGAAACACCTTGGCCATATATAACTTAAGTACTGTAGGAAGTTGAGGAGGTGGGAGAAACAGAGGAAGACAGGTCCTAAACATTTATATTTGGCAAAGAGAGACCAGGTACACTGACAGATGCTTATTTTTATATTTTCCCTTTGGAGTTATTTCATGGAAAACTAATAAATTAATAAAAATTTATGAAATAATAAACTAATAAAACATTTATTAAAACAACTGACTATCCGTAGATGTTATTATACCTGCAGTTCATCATTGCTCCATTTGTTATTCAAATAAGTGAAAGCTATTTTCCATCAAATTTCCACTGAAATGGATTACTAATACATTTAAGAAAAATATGAACAAAAATATGTACACCAAAGTAAAATAAATGAAATAAGTTTAAATAGTCTAATAATTTATTTTTCAAAAAATAAATAAGGGAATAGGAAAACAATTTTAATTTAATAAATTTAATGAACATTTATTAAATAACTTAAAATTTATTAAAATTTTATTAAAATTTATTAAAAATTAAAACAAATGCTTTATTAAAACAAAGCATGACTGAACCAACCAAAGCCTGACTGAACACTGCAAAAGTACTTATATGAAAACTTTTTAAGTTCCTTTTTTTTTCAAATTGTGTGTTCTGAAGTACATAATCACACATATTTTTTAATTAGTCACTACAACAGTGCTGCCCTGGTAAGATACCACCATGAACTCCACAATGGTCTTTTTGTGTTGGAGGCTTCCGTCTGTTAACTCTTGGTTCACTGATCTGTGTTTTTGTTGGACATGTTGGAGAGATCTTGAGGACTTTGTCAGTCCAAGTCCCTAGCATTTTCTGCCCTGTCATCTTAAAAGGAAGCTGTGCTGCCTCATACAGAATCACCCTCACTAGTGCAGTGAAGTGGCAGGGAAGAGGAGGGCAATCAACTCACCTCGACATACTTTTTAGAATATGTTCTGATAAATTGCCTGTCTGGTCTTCTTAATTTTTCTAATGAGCCCACACTGACCATTTGAATATAATAGAGATTTCAAGAAACTACAATTTTCCAGCTCCACACTACACTGATACTTCAGTTAAATGCATGCCTTTGGGGCAAGGTAATTGAAATGATAAATTAATTGCATCTGTTTTAAGCCAACATAGGAAA
Organism: Mesoplodon mirus; assembly: GCF_964341445.2. Classification (NCBI taxonomy): domain Eukaryota; kingdom Metazoa; phylum Chordata; class Mammalia; order Artiodactyla; family Ziphiidae; genus Mesoplodon; species Mesoplodon mirus. The sequence continues at coordinate 1,372,721 of NC_138987.1, read as the reverse complement.
ACTCTAGTGTTCTATGCATCAAAATGTCTTTTCTCACAGCAGGTATATTACTGCACTTAAAATCAGGTTAAGACCCTCTTACTGTGGTTGGAAGAGGGAGGAAAGAGGATCGTTTATTCCTTGGAGAACATATACTTCTCTATCTGTACATAAAACAACCTTGTCTTTTGGTAGCAGGCTTTTAATTACGTCCCAGGGAGAGAGTGACTTACATTGATTATTTACTGGAAGAATGCTGAGCGTATAAAAGAACGTGATTCACTCCACTACAAAGAATGACAGCATGAAGGCCTTTCTGTGGCAGCATGTGAAGATTTCCTCCCTCCCCTTCCTAGGATGCGAGATGCATTAAAGATTTATTTAAAGATTCTTGACTTTGGATAATCAAGATAGATTTAAAACATTCATTTAATAAATGAGCCTATGGATGCCACAGAGACTCAATTAGTCACATCACTGGATTCCACTGCTCCATCTATTTCTGTGGTTTACTGAGGATCTAAGCTTAAACTTTGCTACGACTTGAATGCTTATATATTGTTTTAATATTTTCACTACAACTGACTATCCACAGATGTTATTATACCTGCAGTTCTTCATTGCTCCATTTGTTATTCAAATAAGTGAAAACTATTTTCCATCAAATTTCTACTGAAATGGGTTACTAATAAATTTAAGAAAAATATGAACAAAAATAGGTGCACCAAAGTAAAGTAAAAGAAATAAGTTAAAATCTAATAATTTATTTTTCATAAAAATATATAAGGGAATAGGAAAACAATATATAAGGGAATAGGAAAATAATTAAAAAGTTGGATTAAATTAGAGACAGGATATGTGGTGCTGATAATAATTCAGACACCTCTATTTAAATCTATTTTCAATACTTATAGAACCACAAAAGGGATAGATTCCAGTGTCCAGTGTAGTATCTATCACAGAAGGAACTCGACTAAAATGAACATTTGGCATCAGCTTCTTTTCTTTTCTAGATTGAGGACATTAAGTGATGTGTCCATTGGAAATGCCACTAGAGAAAAGGGAATAGAATTACAGAATCACAGAATTCACAGTATCACTGAATTTAGAGTTGATAAAGTTTACTTGGAATACCTTCATAAAAGGGTGAGATGTGTAATTATTTGGTTAAGCAAAGAAAGATACAACTGAAGATCATATTTCTTTTGGATTTCAGTATTTAACTCAATGAGGGCAACAATCATGTTTTATATCAACACTTCCTACATTTTTTGGAGTTGAGCTCCATCATTGTTTGCTTGTTAAATGATCCCCTTCTCCAAGATCAACCATTTGCAAAGCCGATTGCAAATTCTCAGGGAACTGAACATATTTGTTTTGAGTATTTGCAATTTCTTTTAGGCATCTCAAGAATCACAAAACCAAGATTAGGATTTACTGTTTTATTACTTTGAGATATTTAAAAATATCTATACCAAAGATGAAAAACTAATTTTGTTTTACTGGATAATCACTCCAATAGTCTCTTGCTTTACATTGCAAATACATTTGGAAGCCTCTAGGTATTTACTTCTAGACTGTGTGCTTTCCTGGGGAGATCATATTTGGAAGACTGAAATAAAATAATCCCTGGTTTTCCTGTCATTAAAAGCCTCTATTTACAAACCACAAGCCTAAAGGGAGTGAAATCAACTAAAGAGAAATATGTGCTACAAAGGGAGCTTTAGTTCATGTTCTGGTCATTTAGACAAGATTTATTATCACCATTGATTTACACGATGTATTTTAGTTAAGATAGTAATTGCTACATTATAGTTTATAGTACCTCTAGTACCTCTGAATGATGTCTTTTTTTTTTTTTTTTTTTTTCGGTACGCGGGCCTCTCGCTGTTGCGGCCTCTCCCGCCGCGGAGCGCAGGCTCCGGACACGCGGGCTCAGCGGCCATGGCCCACAGGCCCAGCCGCTCCGTGGCATGTGGGATCCTCCCGGACCGGGGCACGAACCTGCGTCCCCTGCATCGACAGGCGGACTCCCAACCACTGCGCCACCAGGGAAGCCCGAATGATGTCCTTTTTTTTTTTTTTTTTTTTTTTCTTTTTGCGGTACGCGGGCCTCTCACTGTTGTGGCCTCTCCCGTTGCGGAGCACAGGCTCCGGATGCGCAGGCCCAGCGGCCATGGCTCACGGGCCCAGCCGCTCCGCGGCATATGGGATCCTCCCAGACCGGGGCACGAACCCGTATCCCCTGCATCGGCAGGCGGACTCTCAACCACTGCGCCACCAGGGAAGCCTGAATGATGTCCTTTTTAAAACAGGACTGCACACTAATAATGCATTGGGTCATTACTGTTTTTGTTGTATATTGCTTTTGACAAAGTATTTTTTTTAACAAAGTGCAATTATTTTTCCCAGAGTTTTAATAATCTAGATCCTTCTACAGAATCATTTTATTGACATGCTAAAAGTTTATATTCTAAATATCGTTTGATCCTGGCATGTACCAAGTGTTATAGATGTCACAGGAAACTCAAAAATTAATGACTTGACTCCTATCCTCAAAGGGTTTATAGTTCTTTGACTATAAATACAGATAAATAACCCTGTAGTTACACTATAATGTGATAATAACAGTAAGTGCAGTGTCCTACAGAATGAGTGGGAGCACCAAAAAGAGTTATGAATTGATCACAGAGGCCTTCTGAGAGGGTTTATGGATAGGAGTGTGGAGGAGTGAAGCATATCTCTGAAACGTGGAGGGGCATACTCGAAGGTGTGGAAGGAATAAAGAGTGTGGCCATTTGAAGAATCACAAGTCGTTCAGTCTAGCTGGCACCTAGAGCTTGATAATAAAAGCGCCATTAGATGAAGTTAGACAGTTAAGAGGGACCCAGATCTTAAAGGGTTAAAACTTTATACGGGGGCTTCCCTGGTAGCGCAGTGGTTGAGAGTCCGCCTGCGGATGCAGGGGACACGGGTTCGTGCCCCGGTCTGGGAAGATCCCACATGCCGCAGAGCGGCTGGGCCCGTGAGCCATGGCCGCTGAGCCCGCGCATCCGGAGCCTGTGCTCCGCAATGGGAGAGGCCCCAACAGTGAAAGGCCCGCGTACCGAAAAAAAAAAAAAAAAAAAAAAACAAAAAACTTTATACGGAGAGTAATAGGAACCAGTAAAGGATTTTGTATCACGCACTTATGCATCACTGCAGATCCATTTAGACAGACCTGTCTCTGGGACCCCTAGCCATTTTGTTTCTATCCCAACTGCTACTCCAGAGACCAACTCGGCATGGGTTTAGAACAACAACTTTATGCAGGGATATACAAACATGTCCAGTTTCAAGCCTTCACTGAGTGCTTCTAGCCTCACACACCAGAGCTTCCCTGTTGCAACTGAAGCATAACACTTCACAGGACCTGCTTAGTGCCTGCATGTGCAACCCAGGAATGTGGGGAAGTTTAGGCCCATCCTTAAAGGACAAGAGTACAAATGCATGCATCGGTCCATGTATCTAAATATGCTAAATATTAAGAACTGAAAATCAACCTAATAAGCTGTTAAATAAAATACAGCCTATTATCCTACCCATGATAAAAATCTAAAAGGTCAGTTTGAGATTAAAATTTTAGAATTAGTAGTTTCATATATCAGTTATCTTTTGCTTTCATAACAAATTACCTCCAAATTTCACAACATAAAAAACAACTATTATATCACAGTATGAATAAGAGTTTCAGAAGCAGTTTAGTTGTGTAGTTCTGACTCAGGGGTATCTCATGAGGTTGTATCCAAGGTGCCAGCCTGAGCTGCAATCATCTGAAAGCTTGAGTGGGACTAGAGGATCCACTTTCTTTTTTTAAAAAAAGCTTCTGATTCTTATTGCCATATCACTTATGAAGAGTTCTAAGTGTTTATACTCCCACCATCAGTAATATATTAGTTTCCTCTCATTGTCTTGACCACCAATTGTTTTTTTGTTTGTTTTGTTTTTTACTGAAGTATAGTTGATTTACAGTGTTGTGTTAGTTTTAGGTGTACAGCACAGTGATTTGGTTTCATATATATATATGTATGTATATATATATATATATATATATATATATATATATATATATATATATATATAATTTTTTAGATTCTTTTCCCTTATAGGTTATTACAAAATACTGAGTATTGTTCCCTGTGCTATACAGTAGGTCTTTGTTGGTTATCTATTTTATATACAGTAATGTGTATATATTAATCCCAAACTCCTAATTTATCCCTCTCCCCCACTTCCCCTTTGTTAACCATAAGTCTGTTTTCTATGTCTGTGTGTCTATTTCCATTTTGTATATAAGTTCATTTGTATCATTTCATTTTTTTTTAGATTCCACATATAAGCAATATCATATGATATTTGTCTTTCTCTCTGGCTTATTTCATTTAGTATGATAATCTCTTGGTCCATCTGTGTTGCTGCAAATGGCATTATTTCATTCTTTTTAATGGCTGAGTAATATTCCATTGTATATATACCACATCTTCTTTATACATTCGTTTCTCAATGGCCACTTTCAAAATGGCTCATTCTCATAGCTGTTAGCAGAAAACCTCAATTCCTTGCTGATTTTTAGAAAGAGTACTCAGTTCCTTGCCATAAAGGTGTCTCCTTAGGGCTACTTCAGTGTTCTTACAACATGGCAGCTGGCTTCTCCCAGAGCAAATGATCCAAGAAAAGGAATTAAGATGAAGCTACAGTGTATTTTACATATTGATCTTAGAAGCCACAACATCATTTCTACCACATTCTACTGCTTAAAAGTGAGTCACTAAATCCAAGCCACTTTGAAGAAAAGGAGAATTAGGCTCTACCTTTTGAATGGAGAAATATCAAAGAATTTGTGGATTTTTGAATTTTAAACCACAAAAACATAAAAATATAGGAGACTTTGTCCATGATCATGAGCCCACTCCCATTCTCTCTCTACCACTGGCTTCTTTCTTCACCATGACTGGCTTCATCTGTACCTATATGAACAGCCATATCACATGTTCAAGCTGGTCCACACACTCCATCATCAGCTGCTTCCTGACCAATTCTCAGGCTTAGAAGTGAAGACACTATTGGGACTTCCCTGGCAGTTCAGAGGTTAAGACTCCATGCTTCTGCTGCGGGGGGCATGGGTTCAATCCCCAGTCGAGGAACTAAGATCCTGCATGCCGCACGGTATGGCCAAAAAAAAAAAAAGTGAAGACAATATCTTGTGGCCTGGGAAGGCCTCAGAAGAATTCTTGGAGCTACTGGGACAGAGAGTTCTGGAGTTCCAGGTCCCTACTGTGTGGTCTAAAAAGATAGGCATGCATTCTGTTATGGTGAGTATTCTGTTTGGGCAAGTGCCTCAGGTTCCATGGACTCCTAAACTTGTGGGTAAACGTGCGATCACAAAAGAATGAAAATGATATGGAAACCTATAAAATTCATAGCCCTGACCCACCTCCTAGAGTAATGGAAATAAAAACAAAAATAAACAAATGGGACTTAATTAAACTTAAAAGCTTTCGTACAGCAAAGGAAACCATAAAGAAGACTAAAAGACAACCCTCAGAATGGGAGAAAATAGTTGCAAATGAAACAACGGACAAAGGATTAACCTCCAAATTATACAAACAGCTCATGGAGCTCAATATCAAAAAAACAAACAATCCAATTAAAAAATGGGCAGAAGACCTAAATAGACATTTCACCAAGGAAGACATACAGACGGCCAAGAGGCACATGAAAAGATGCTCAACATTACTAATTATTAGAGAAATGCAAATCAGAACTACAATGAGGTATCACCTCACACTGGTCAGAATGGCCATTATCAAAAAATCTAGAAATTAAATGCTGGAAGGGTGTGGTGAAAAGGGAACCCTCCTGCACTGTTGGTGGGAATGTAAATTGATACAGCCACTATGGAGAACAGTATGGAGCTTCCTTAAAGAACTAAAAATAGAACTACCATATGACCCAGAATCCAACTACAGGAATATACCCTGAGAAAACCATACTTCAAAAAGAGACATGTACCGCAATGTTCATTGCAGCTCTATTTACAGTAGCCAGACATGGAAGCAACCTAAGTGTCCATCGACAGATGAATGGATAAAGAAGATGTGGCACATATATACAATGGAATATTGCTCAGCCACAAAAAGAAATGAAATTGAGTTATTTGTAGTGAGGTGGATGGACCTAGAGTCTGTCATACAGAGTGAAGTTAGAAAGAGAAAAACAAATACCATATGCTAACACATATATATGGAATGTAAAAAAAAAAAAAAAAAGAAATGGTTCTGATGAACCTAGGGGCAAGGTAGGAATAAAGATATAGACACAGAGAATGGACTTGAGGACATGGGTGGGAGGGGGAAGCTGGGGTGAAGTGAGAATAGCATCGACATATATATACACTACCGAATGTAAAATAGTTAGCTGGAAGCAGCAGCATAGCACAGGGAGCTCAGCTCAGTGCTTTGCGATGACCAAGAGGGGTGGGATAGGAAGGGTGGGAGGGAGGCTCAAGAGGGAGGGGATATGGGGACATGTGTATGCATATGGCTGATTCACTTTGGTGTACAAGAGAAACTAACACATTATTGTGAAGCAATTATACTCCAATAAAGATCTATTAAAAAATTTAAAAAAGAAAAGAAAAATATTAAGAAGTAAACAGAGAAGTAGGAAGAAGATAGTAGAAAGTGGCACAACTGAATCCCAGGGAAGAAAGCATTACATGAAGTGGGGAGGGTTCCACAGAGTAAAATGGTGCAGAAAGCTCAAGAAAGAAAATTCAAAATGGTCATTTCAATTTATCAGTTAGTAGTCCACTGGTGACCTTGGAAAGAGTAATTCCAGTGAAATATAGGCAGTGGGAGCCATTTCACAGTAGTTTAACAAAAGAATGGATGGTGAAGAAATGGAGAAAAAGAGTGTTCACACCTCTTTCAAAGGTTTTTATGTGAAGGGGAGAAGGAAGTCAACTGTCTACTGTGGGTTGTTGAGGACTGTAAAGTCTGTCATGTCTGTCATTGATGTCAGTCATGATATTGCATACTGTTTATTTGAAGGTGTCTTAGTGCTAATGGAAGGGATTACCAAAGAGGAGACATCTCTTCTATGAGAAAGGAAAAGATGTTAGTTTCAGATGTACAGCAAAGTGAATCAGTTATACATATACATATACCCACTCTTTTTTAGATTCCTTTCCCATATAAGCATTACAGAGTATTGAGTAGAGTTGCCTGTGCTATACAGTAGGTCCTTATTAGTTATCTATTTTATGTAAAGTAGTGTGTATATGTCAATCCCAACCTCCCAATTTGTCCCTCCCCCACTTCCCCCCAGTAAGCATAAATTTGTGTTTTACACCTGTAACTCTATTTATGTTTTGTAGATAAGTTCATTTGTCCTTTTGTAAATCAACTATACTTCAATGAAAATTTTTTAAAAATTAAAAAATAAAATTAAATAAATAAAATTTTAAAAAAAGAAAGGAAAGGAAGGGCATTGATGTTGCTTCGCTCTAAGATGCCACAGGAAGCTGAAGAAGGTCTCCTTTTATATAAGATGTAAGAGTTGAGGACATCCGAAAAGAATAATGAGAAAGTTGGAGAGATAAGTAGTATAAAAAATTAGGATCTGAAAGAGAATCTTGAAGAAGAAGCTACTTAAGAAAAGGAAGGTGAATTTCTGTGTGTAGTTGAGAAGCTGATCAAAATTAGAGAACATAAAATTATAACAGCAACTCTCCATATGATTACAAAGTTTTCTCTATCAGCAAATACTCACTATCCTGAATATGGAGAAGAGGTTATTGGACTCATCTGAGTTATGGTTCTGCAGTGTTGACTGGATGGAATGACACGCTGGGGCAGTAATGTTTAGAATATAACAGGCAAGTAGTAGCTGTTGTGATGGAATATACTATAGTGTCTACACTGGAGAAGAAGGACTGATAAGAGATGTGGATGATAAGAGAGAAAAGTTGAGAAATGATGCTCTATGATCCACGATGGGTTTAAAGAATAGATGCAGTGGGATGAAAGCTAGTGAGAAAATAGGATATATAGAAGTATGACCAGGAAGTCGGGTATTTTTATGTATGAAAAATGACTTAGTTTAAAAAAAAAAGAAGAAAAAAAACATCTTCATAACAGTCCTGAAGCAAGGCTATGGTTGTCCAGGGATTGAGCAAACCTCTCCTGCTGCTTTCTATTTATAATTAATTGAAATTTTCTTAACTAGCTACAGATGAGCAGATCTGATCTATATCTAGACTGTTCTGTACCAATATACACAAACAATAAAAGAAATAATTTTCCAGAAGTGCTTAATTTCTAACTTAGTTACTAACTGATTATATTTCACAGGTTTTTGTTTAAGATGCCTAATTTTTGATTAAATGGTTGTTTCTCAAATTGACTTGTGGATGTGCATAGGTTCACATTAAGCATTCATGAACAATCAATTTTTGGCTTTTCAAATAATCTTGAAATAGGTTATTTGGCACCCTGTAGAAAAAACTGCCTGATGATTTTTGACTCGGATGTTTTATTGTCATAGAAATACAGCCCCAGAGAACTCTCTCCCCAACCCTTGGTTTCCTCCAACACTTTCTTCTAATTACTGATAAGCATAGTCAAATAGAAAAGCAATTCGAGCCCAGCAAGACTGCTACTCCTTCTATCAAAGCAAGTTCACCTAGGAATAATTGCAGTTCTGACAACTGCTATCGCTTTCCTTCACCCCATGCAGTGACCTCTCTAGCATCTAACTTCTCCAGCATTACCAAAATGTATTATCTTTCAATGAGAAAAATAATTGATTTGTGAAAATATAGCCAATCTAAGCTTGTATGAAAGCCAGGCCTTCATTTTCACCTATTACACACCCAGCATTTTATCAGTACACCCACATCAAGACCTACAAATTATGTGTCAAGGAGGGAGATCCACAGGATATGCCTCCTTGAATTTTTTTTTCTGCTTTTATTGCTTTGGAAATTCACAGATTGAAAGTAAACAACATGTGTACATCCTGTACCTAAAAATCAGTCCGTCTTTCCGTAAAGAAGCTAAAGGAATTTGTACCAATGCTTGGTTCATTCTAGTTTGGCAAACAACTCAACAAACATTTGTTGGGCACTTAAACCCACTTTTGAAGATTTTATTCACTTTCTTAGGATATTAGATTATATTTTCAACAGGATTAAGTTTGAGGCATTAAACATTACAAATTTCACCACAAATAGTATTGAATTGGCAAATGCTTCCATGTCTTATCTGATGCTGACAGCCTAAAGTGTAGAATCTAATTATTAGTTTCAAGTATTTGTATTACATATAAAATGTCTATACTGTAGCAGCAAAGTTTTATCTAGTGTTATATATCAAAGAGATTCATCTATATTTTGGCTTTTATCAGAATTTTTAAGTATTCTTAAGTGAGAACAAATTTAAAATAGTTTAATTATATGTCTGATTGGATGCTTAGAAAATTCTGTTCTTTTAATAGTATTGTACTATTAGGTGTCCCCTTTTACTACTTCTCACTGGTGCTATTTTTATCACTTTGCTATATTACCTGCTTAGTAGCCACGTCAAAGAATGTTTATTTGAATTTCTTAACCTGAAGTTAATCAAAGGAAATTATTTAGTCCATTTATTAAAACTTATTTTTTAAAAGTACAAATTTATTTTTAAAAATATGATAACTTATAAGAAACACTTTGGAGTCTCCATATTTGAAACCATAGCTGTTCACTGATTTCCACTCTAAATGGTTTTTGAGATGGCATTTTTGCAGCATCAGAGGATTGCATCAAATAATGAATCAACTATTCTGTTTGGGGGCAAGGAAATTTTTTTTTTTAATCCAAGAGGGATAACCATATCACATGTGCTTGAATTAGCAGGTTGTTTTAATACCCATAAGAAAATAACCCCATTTTACCTTTATAGAGATCAATACTCTCTAAAACCTAATTTCTTGAAAATCTAAAAATTAAAATAGTAAAAATTAAAAATCTCTTATCAGCCTAAATGAGGGAAACAATAGCCCCTCCTCCAATCCTTTTGTCTGAGTCACTTTGCAAAGCAAATAAATAAAGCCCAAGCTCATTCTCTGTGTCTTTTCAGTCTCAGTGAACCTGGGGAGATACCACAGAGCTTTCGATCAATAGCCCCCCAAATTCCAGGAACGATTACTTTATTCTCAACGGTCTGTAAGAGGGGTGAAAGGGCTTTAAGGCTTCCAACTCACAAGTATGATGTGAATTCATAAAGCTTACATCTGTTGCAGTTGTGACTGAGCTTGCTCTTTGTTTATCAATCACCCATTTAAAGATGCAGAATAGAGGACAACATGATACACACAAAATAACACAAATGAATTAGCAAGTTTGCCTAAATTTTTCCCTGGAAAAATGCACATTATTGAAATAACCTACACAGACTGATTGTTTTTAACCTTATGTCATTATAGTGCTCTATGTAACCAATGAATATGAATTAAAACTGTCGCTGTAGTGCATTAAGAAACGCTTTCAAATTGTATTATGTTAGAGTTTTGATGCACATCTAGAGGAAGCATGTACCACATGAAAATATTCTCACTTCTCAGAGAAGAAAAGTGGCATATTCCCAATTTTGTCATTTGGCAGAAAAATGAAACATTTTTCTTCTCTTCTTGAATAGCAAGGAAAACATTTTTCTCAAAACAAAACAGGTAAAGGCCCTTGTAAATCTTGGCTCTGCTATTAGAAAAGAGCTTGCATGAATCAGACATCAGATATTTTAAGTGACTCTACAGTATTATAACATCCATATGAACTTTACATTTTTACCCAGTTCTTTTAAAAACATTAATAAATATACTTTTTTTGTGTGGGAGGAGCATTTTCCAGGAGTGGGCTTCATATAAAAGCATGCCATCTGCAATGTTCGAAAATCTTGCCAATAGAGGAAGTGAGACAGTTTACTATATAAAAACCAATTTATTTCAGGAAAACATACAGAAATGTGTTTATTTAATGTACTCATACTCCAATAACTAACTCCTTTTGAACTTGTTGCGATATTTTCCCTAAGAGAGTAAACATTTTCCTCCCCACGCTTTCCTCTATGAAAGTGTTTTAGCCTAACCACGTGCACATCCTAATGTCATAATAGAGCCCTGGGTGACTCAGTGAGTTCCTTCCCTACCAAGAGCAATTCATGAGATCACTGATGTCCCTATAGAAGCATTAAGAAAGTGTCTTAAAAAGATGGAGCTGCTAAATATTTAATCTTGACTAATAGCTGCACTAGGGTAAAACAATTAGTACATTTATTAGTCAGGATTCAATCTACATGTCTATTTTTAAAGAAAACTCTTTGTGAGAGTATAACTTCTGTGTTCATTACAGAGGTCAGGGTATGGAAGTAGTGACTAAAGAAGATTTCTTCTGTGAAATGCAAGGCTATGAAATTCTAAAACATAGATCAAATGCTTTTTCATTTTTAGAGCTAATAATGACCTTGATCAAACTGGTGCATTTTAATGAAAACATGGTTTACATCAATAACAAAAGCATGAATAGAATCATCATTCATGTACATTCTTATTATTCTTTCCTAATTTGGACACATTAATAATTTGACATTTAGCATTGATGTTTTATTGTCTTAATATCTTATGACTCAAGAATATTGTTATCCTTTAATAAACCAAATGAAAGGGTTAGTTTCTTGTTCTCTAATCTTTAATATTAACATTTTTGATAACTGTATCATTGTCATAAGCTATTAATAATAAAGATGGAACTATATGGAGTGAGTTTTTTTAATATAAGAGATACAAATAATATCTCACTGTATCTATTTCACAAAAATAACATCATGAGGACTATCTACTGAATGACAACATCATGCTATTAAGAAATTTATACCCTAGACATATAGGTGTGGACCATGGCTATTATATATAGAAAGACAGCGTATAACACACTGTTATTATAATAACACCTGTTACTATTATAACACATAATCTCTCTGTTATGTGTATAACAACAGAGAGATTACTTAAACTGTATAGGTTTCCATTTTTTTCTCATGGTTTTCACTATCCTAGCTATAACTGTATAGGGACCTAAAGATGATGGGATGTGCAGGTTTATTGATCTAAGAAAAAATTTGCTCAGGGTGTCTGTTATAGCCCCATGGAGATAAGGAGTTTCCCTTTGAAAATAGTTCCTTTAGTGACTAACACTGTACCTGGAATCAAAGGAATTTCCTACTGACTCTGCCAAAGAGGATGATGCAAGCTGAATCAAAAAATAAGGAAAAAGTACGAAGGAAGAATGGCAAATATGAAGAAGGCTGCCGCAGTATCAGGAGCTCATGCTCCTGGGAGACAACGCTACCCTAAACAGCAGGTGACTCGTGCCCAAGACTCAAAGTAGTAGATGAAAGCTGAAGCTCACAGAGTCAAAATCACACATGGTTGAAATTAAAATTGTGCTTTTCAAAATAGGGAGATGTATTTTGGATGATGTACCTTGTGAAAATAGACATTAAATTTGAAAAAATAATGTTAAGTTATCTAATCTATTTTTCTTTCTCAGTAAAATGAAGCTTTTTGGATGGAGCATTCTTATGAGCCTCTTGACCAATAAATGAAATTGCATTTTACTGAGGCTCTCAGAAAAACATAAGGTTTACTCTTCACTGCATCATTTAAATTGCAGGAGCAAAAGTAAACGATTCATTTTCAAGTGTTTGGGACAGATAGCTGAAAGCTCTACTAAACATAAAAAATATAATACGTGTAAATTATATTCACTGTCAAGGGAGTGTCGTCTAGAAGTTTAATATGTTAAATATGAGTTTAATTTGAGCATTTCCATTTTTCCAATTTAAGTTGAGATAAGTGTTCTTATGACAACTGACAACTTATGTTAATGAAGCTAAACCCCAAAGAGTTTATTCAGTGAACCGTGAAGCAGTGAATATCTCCGTGAGGGAGATGACGTCATAAGTGACGTTGATTACTATTGCTTTCTCTGGTGTTGGGGATTTTACCAGTTATTTGTCTAAGTGCATAATAATTTTTAGCATTCCTGAATTAGTTATTATGTGAATGTTGACGTCCACAAACACCTCTTATGAGATATCACATAGAATTTCACAGCAATACTCTGAAATCACATTGGAAATTGATACTTATATGCTGATTTACATGGCTTCTAATACATTATCCCTTGTCGCCTCCAAACATTCCATTTATACAGGCGATAGAATACACTCAGAGGCCATAAAAGCAGTGACAGCTGCATAGTACAGAGCCCCCCCCCCAACTTAAACATTGATTTTACAGTCAAGGCTGTATGCCTTCAAAATCCACCACAGAGATTCTAGATCACAAATCACAGTTCTCTTGATGCTTAGTACAAGTGAGCAATTTGATAATGAAAGTAAACTACATGAGTTTGCCAAGTGATAACATAGTTTATATAATATTGTTTACCTAATACATATTTAACATATCTAATACCTATATAATATTATATAAAAGACATTCTATACATCAACTTAGGATTTTACAGTTGGAAAGAACCTTAAAGTTCACCTAATCTAACTCGGTGGTAATTCTTTTTATTATTATTATTATTATTTATTTTTTTAACAATAAGAAAACAGTTGTCTTAAAGTAAAAGAGACTTTAATATCCTAAAAATGAATTTAGGGCATAAAATATTTGACATTTTAAACAAGCAAATGATTTGCAGAGAGAAGCAATTAAATATATTGGTATTCATTTCCTTAATTTTATTTTGCATCTATATTTGCTTTCTACCTCCTCCAACAAGATTTCAATTTTTCACAGAGAAACAAATCTAATAACTCTATTTTGGGCCCAAAAAGAGACCATAATTTCCATTAGGAAAAAAAAAAATTGGGTTAGAGACAGGGAAACAATTTTCAACAAGGATTCTCCTTTTCTACTTTAGCTTCTAAAGAAATAGCTCCTTTGTTATGTGCCTCTATGGAATAGTAATCTTCAGCTACTTACAGATTTAAGCGTTAGGATAAAACCAATTCTGTCTCCCAAGAAAAAAGCCAGCAGCTGATTTTCCTGGAAGCTCAACAACGGTGATTTAGACTTCCTGTTTTATAAGAGCAGAGTGAATCATGACAGCTCCTACAGGTTCCCTGGGTCTCAGAGAGCTTTCATTTCTGCCTTGGTTTCTCTAAAAGCCACTCTTATTTACTGTTCCTGTCTGCACTTTGAACCTTGTTTGGTCAGAACTAACAAAAGGAAGACCATTTTGAAGATCTTGACAATTTTTAGACATCTAGATGTGGATTCTTGAGCTGTAAAACTGAATTGCGTGCTTGCTTTGCACAGTGCAAATAAAAACTGCTTCTCCAGGGATTCCCTGGTGGCGCAGTGGTTGAGAGTCCACCTGCCGATGCAGGGGACACGGGTTCGTGCCTGGTCTGGAAAGATCCCACATACTGCAGAGCGGCTGGGCCCATGAGCCATGGCCGCTGAGCCTGCGCGTCTGGAGCCTGTGCTCCTCAACGGGAGAGGCCACAACAGTGAGAGAGGCCCGTGTACCGAAAAACAAACAAACAAATAAAAAAAGACACCAAGATTTTCTAGTGAACTGTATTCTTCTTAAAATATGGATAGTTTATCTTTTGAGGGTTGATGGCTGCTTTTATTTACTAAAAATCATTTCCTTATTCCATTTCTTTCTGTCACATTATTCAGGGTGAATACTCCATGGCAGAAACTGTTCCTAAGGGAAGCCTGTTTAAACCCACTTGGGAAAATGCTGAACTTTATATATTCAACTCTCTATCATCCAACATTGTACTGTCTTGGCTGATTCTTGTGAATTACGTGTTTCCTTATACCAAAAAAAAGTGCTAGGCAAAAATCTATTTGAGAGCCTGTTGCATTTCACATTTTGGGAAATTTGAACATTTTGCCAAACTTTGATATGTTTTTTAAATATCAGACTTAACAAAATATAGATGTTCCCAGGCAGAATGAAAAGATGAAAATGTACAATTTCACACTTTCTATATTCCCTTAGTTAGCAGCTTTTCTGGTCATTAAGCATTCTGTACTGACCTTTATGCTTTTACCCTGAGTGTAAATGGACAGTGAACTGAAAAATCCATGATTTCCATGAAATAAATTAACTGCACAAATAGGAATAAAAAATTCATGGATCATTATAGGGTTCTTGTCCTTCACATCCGATGTGAATTGGTACTTTTAATTAGAAAGTTGTGAATAACATATTTTAAAAGTTAAAAGAAACAGAACACCTAATACTTAATTGTGATAATCAGATCACCAACCAATTCAAAGAGTACATGAGTGACCCCTAACTACTAGGAGTGAAGCCCAGGACTGGTGATCTTCCAATGATTTGCAAATGTAGAGTGATCTTAGTCCCAGTTTACAATTTTGCAATGTGAGTGTGAAGCTGTTGTTTGTAGCAGGGAAATGTACTCTATATCAATCTAGGATATTATAGTTTGAAAGAAACTTAGAGGTCACCTTATCTAACTCAGTGATAATTCTCCAATTCTATACAACCATATAAAATAGGCAGAATATTGCACTCGCTAGCCTAACAGAATATAGCACATTGTTCTTAGATTCATTACTTATTCAAAAATTATTTTAAAATAATTTTTCACTGTACCAACAGGTACATGAAAAGATGCTCAAATTCACTAGTCATTAGGGAAATGCAAATTAGAACCATAATGAGTTATCACCTTATGCCTGATAGAATGGCCATCCTCAAAAAGACAAGAGATAACCAAAAAAGACATCAAAAAGATAAGAGGTAACCAATGCTGGCATAGATGTAGACTAAAGGGAGACTTTGTGCACTGTTGGCAGGAATTATAAATTGGTGCATCCGTTACAAAAACAGTATGGAGATCCAGAAAAAATTAAAAATAGAACTATCATATGATCCAGCAATTCCAATTCTGGGAATATAACCAAAGGAAAAAAAAACACTAACTGGAAAAGATATATGCACCCCCATGTTCATAGCAGCATTACTTATAATAGCTAAGTGTCCTTCAATGGATGAATGGATAAAGAAATTGTTATACATATATATATATACACACACACACACATGTACACACACACACAATGGAATATTATTCAGCCATAAAAATGAGAAAATCCTACAATTTGTGACAACATTGATGGACCCTGAAGACATTATGCTAAGAGAAATAAGCCAGCAGAAAAGGACTAATACTGTACGATTTCACTTACACGTGGAATCTAATATAAAAAAAAAACTCATGGAAAAAGACATCTGATTTGTGGTTACCATAAAACAAAAAAAGAGGGTTGTGGGGAGGGGGAATTGGAGGATGGTGGTGAAAAGGTACAAACTTCCAAGTATAAAATAAGTATGTACTATGGATGTAATGTACAACGTGACCACTGTAGTTAACACTGATGCATTATATATAGCAAAGTGGTTAAGAGAATAGATCCTAAGAGTTCACATCACAAGGGGAAATTTTTTTCTTTTCTTCTTATTGTATCTAAATGAGATAATGGATGTTAACTAAACCTATTGTAATCATTTCACAATATATGTAAATCAATCCATCATGCTGTACACCTTAAACTTACACAGTGATGTATGTCAATTATTTCTCAATAAAATTGGAAAAAAAATTTTAGTGGGAAAAAAAAGCAATATCCATTGCTGAGTGGGTTCTCAATAAGGAATATCCCATGAGTCAACCTCATTCCCAGTCACCCTGGTAGTTGCTCAATGGACAATATACAAAATAATACTCAGCAGAAAAGATACTATGAATGGGATCCACAGCATGAGCTACCCACTAAAGCTGATTTTTCTTCTACGACTGTTGAGTAAGCAGCCTGCCAAAAGCAGAAGTCAATACCTGTCCCACCCCAAAATAACATTATTTCCTAGGAAGACCAGCCAACTACCTGATGGCAGCTTGCTGACTTTGGAACCTCATTTTCTGGGGAGTGGTGATATGTCCTTTTGGAAAAACACCTATTCTGGGTACAGATTGTCTTCACTGCCTTCCATTTTCCTGCCAGCATCATCACTCACAGACTTATAGAATGCTTTATTTACCATCACAGTGCACTACACAAATATTGCTTCTGCACAAGAAATGTGGCAAAGGGTTTAAGTCCATAACATTTATTTAGCTTACCAAATATCTCATTGCCCAGGACCCTGATAGAATAATGGAATAAAGTTCTGAAAATTGTTACAGTGCCAGCTAAGAGAAAACACTGCAAAGTTGGAGTGCTGTCTGATTGGATACAATATATACTTTGATTCATCAAGAAATGTGTGGTGCTGTTCCTTCCATAGGCAGAGCACAAAGGTCTCAGAACCAAGGGTTGGAAGTATCTCTTTTCACAGCTGTACCTATTAACCCACTTGAAGTGTTCTAGATACTCATCCCTATAACCTTGAGCTGTTAGTCTTCAAAGGAAGAAAGCTTTCACCAAGGGTCACAACAATGTTTCCATTGAATTGGAAATTGAGACTGCCATTTTGCACTTCCCTTGTAGAACCAGCTGGATAAAAAGAATGAACTATTATGTTGTAAGGCTAGAGTAATCCTGTGAATAATTCTATTACCAAGGAGAAATAAGACTGCTACTACACAATGGGACAAGAAGAATTATGTCTCAAACCCAAGGTATTTATTAGAGCACCTCTACTACTTCCAATCCACTAGGAAAACTTAACGGAAGACTATAGAAACTCAGGACTACTAAAGACTTTGAACTTCAAGATCCCACTTCCAGGTTAGGAGCACTGTCTTTCCCATCAAAATTGATTTCTGAATACATTACAAATTGGGAGTTCCTAACAAAGAATGAGTGGTGGGAAGAAGGAAGAAGCCATGAAATGTCTTCCAGACCTCTCTGCTTCTGGTGTTTCTCTACAAGTTGTTGTGTCTCCTTCAAGAAGTCCAGCTCCCACTAAGCAGTATTTGCTGTAGATACAGTTTGTGCTCTTGAATTCTAGTGATAAACTTTGTTCCTTTACCCAAAAGATTATGGTGATTTCCTACTATGAGTTGCTAATCTCCAAATTGACACACTATTTACTGTAAGTTTTATAGTAGTAAATTTACAGTGTAAATAGTAATATTTACACTATTACTTTTAAAGTCTCTTAACATTTTAGGACCAGTTCCCCATATAAAATTTCATCTATTCATTTACCTGACATGCTCTCTCTTTTCCTTTCTGAAATTTGACTGATAAAGAATTAGATGGGCATTTAGGTTGCTTCATGGCCTGGCTATTGTAAATAGTGCTGCAATGAACATCGGGGTGCATGCATGCTTTCGAATTATAGTGTTCTCCAGATATATGCCCAGGAGTGGGATTGCTGGGTCATATGGTAGCCCTATTTTTAGTTCTTTAAGGAACCTCCATACTGTTCTCCATAGTGGCTGTACCAATTTACATTCCCACCAACAGTGTAGGAGGGTTCCTTTTTCTCCACACCCTCTCTAGCATTTATTGTTTCTAGATTTTTTGATGATGGCCATTCTGACCAGTGTGAGGTGATACCTCATTTTGGTTTTGATTTGCATTTCTCTAATAATTAGTAATGTTGAGCATCTTTTCATGTGCTTTTTAGCCATCTGCATGTCTTCTTTGGAGAAATGTCTATTTAGATCTTCCT
This sequence comes from Mesoplodon mirus, assembly GCF_964341445.2. Taxonomy (NCBI): domain Eukaryota; kingdom Metazoa; phylum Chordata; class Mammalia; order Artiodactyla; family Ziphiidae; genus Mesoplodon; species Mesoplodon mirus. Next base: position 1,353,988 of record NC_138987.1, on the reverse strand, counting down.
CCGTTTTTTGATTTTTTTTTATATTGAGCAGCATGGGCTGTTTGTATATTTTGGAGATTAACCCCTTGTCAGTTGCTTCTTTTGCAAATATTTTCTCCCATCCTGAGGGTTGTCTTTTCATTTTGTTTATGGTTTCCTTTGCTGTGCAAAAGCTTTTTAGTTAGGTCCCATTTTTTCATTTGTGTTTTTATTTTCATTACTCTAGGTGGTGGATCAAAAAGATCTTGCTGCAATTTATGTCAAACAGTGTTCTGCCTATGTTTTCCTCTAAGAGTTTTATAGTATCCAGCCTTACATTTAGGTCTTTAATCCATTTTGAGTTTATTTTTGTGTATGGTGTTAGGGAGTATTTTCATTCTTTTTTTCAGTGATAATACATGGTTTTATAGTAGCAGTAGCATATACAATTTATAAATGAATGTACATATATTGGAGTGCAAGGTAAAATTACAATATTTTACTGATAGCATTCTGGGATCAGAACAGATTCAACTGTGTTAACTTTCTTTTTCTAAGTAACAGCTTACCACAAACTTAACAACTTAAAACACACACATTTATTATCACACAGTTTCCATGGGTCATGAGTACTGGCATGATTTAGCTGTTTCCTCATCTGGAACCTCAACTAGAGAAGCATTCTGCTTCCAAACTCATTCAAGGCTTTTGGAGAATGTATGTCCTTGCAATATTATGACTGAAGGAGGCTCTCAGGTCCCAGAAGCCTTCCTGCCATGTAGCGCTCTCCACAGACAGTTCACAGTATGGCTGTTTGCTTCTTCACAGCCAAAAGGAGAATCTCTCCAGCTCTAGTCAAAGGTGTTGCCTGCGGTGCCAACTCTCCGGTTCCATGGAATCTGAGCCTGCAACGTGGTGCATGCTGGGCTGGCAGCAGGCGGGGCCTAGGCTCCCATATGGCTGCACCCATAGGCTTTTGGTTTCTGGATCTGGGCTTCCCTGCATATCCCTGCGGCTGCTCTTTACAGAGACCAAATGGGCAAGTTTGGAGACAGCGGTATTTGAGGAAGCTCAAGCTTGCCATCTTGGAATTTTCCCTGGATCCAAAAAGTTGGTTGTAGCCACAGATAAGAATGAAGTTGCAGCATTAAATTCTCAGACTGGTTAGGTAATCTGGTGCCATGTTGTTACGGGCACAGCAGAAAGGGCTGTGGACTCCATGCTGCTCCAAGAACTGGATGCAATCACCGGATCGGATGGAGGCCAAATCCTGCGTTGTTGGGAGACTAAAATTGGGGGCCCAAAGTGGGAGATTATCTTGGACAGTGGCAGTTTCCAGGCAGTTGGGTTGGTGGGTCTGCAGGAGTCAGTGAGGTACCTTGTAGTTCTGAAGACCACTCTTGCCCACCATCACCTCTCTGGTGAGCAAAATCAGAAGCAAAAGTCCTGGAGCAACAGTGTTTGGCAGACAACAGGCAGGACACAGGAATAAGCTTGGCTCTAATTTCATTCTTTTACATGTAGTTGTCCAGTTAACGGATAAAGAAGATATGGTACATATATACAATGGAATATAACTCAGCCATAAAAAGGAAAGAAATAATGCCATTTGAAGTGAAATGGGTGGACCTAGAGATTGTCATACAGGAAGTGAAGTCAGAAAGAGAAAGACAAATATCATATAATATTACTTATATGTGGAATCTAGAAAAATGGTACAGATGAACTTATCTGCAAAGCAGAAATAGAGTCACAGATGTAGAAAACAAATTTATGGTTACCCAGGGGCAAAGGGGGAGTGGGATGAATTGGGAGATTGTGATTGACATATATATACTACCTTATATAAAATGGATAACTAATGAGAACCTACTGTATAGCACCAGGAAATCTACTCAGTGTTCTGTGGTGACCTAAATGGGAAGGGAACATAAAAAAGACTGGATATATGTATATGTATAACTGACTCACTTTGCTGTACAACAGAAACTAATGCAACATTGTAAAGCAACTATAGTCCAATAAAAAGTAAGAAAATAAAGTATTATAGGTAGGAGCACTGTCATGTTTCTTAAGCTAAAAACTCATTCTTCAACTTTATCCAGTGCCTTACAGTTGGTACTATCTTTCTCTTAATATAATCAGTACTCTGTTTCACATTTTTAAGATGGTCTTTTTATCAACTATATGCCAATACAAATTAATTAAAAATAAATAAATAAAATGGTCTTTCTGTATTTGCTGGCTTGATAGGGGATGCCGAAGCGGCAGCAAAATGAGTGGTAAGAATCAGAAACCAAAACCTAACTTCAAGCCCAGTCTTTAAAAGTGAAGGTTATGGGCTTCCCTGGTGGCGCAGTGGTTGAGAATCCGCCTGCCGATGCAGGGGACATGGGTTCGTGCCCCGGTCCGGGAAGATCCCACATGCCGTGGAGCAGCTAGGCCCGTGAGCCACGGCCGCTGAGCCTGCGCGTCCGGAGCCTGTGCTCCGCAACGGGAGAGGCCACAACAGTGAGAGGCCCGCATACCGCAAAAAAAAAAATAAATAAATAAATATAAATAAATAAATAAATAAATAAAAGTGAAGGTTATAAAGACTCTGCTGTTACATAGAAAAGTGCTTAAGATACCATGCTCAGTGGAATAAAAAAAGAACCAAAAAGTTAAACATATAGTATAATTCCAACTTAAGAACTGGAATTACTTGAACAATACTCTAAGTGTAATATACACTTAAATGAAAACATACAAAAATGACATAGTAATGAAATTGTAGATATTATTTGGTACTTTGATTTCTTTTCAAAGTTTCATATTACATTATGAAATATTCATATCAAAATATACAATGATAAAGGCATTCAGCTTTTCAGTATTTTCAAACACATAACATACCTCCATTTATTTTTATAAGTATTTTTGCTCTATTATTTTAGTGTTCTTAAAAAGAGCATAAGTTACAGGCATGCTTAAGTCACATTGGTTAAAATATTTTATTTATAATATTTTGTGTTCATATCATTTGAATAAATTCTACTCAGTGTTTAAAATATCAGTCAACTTATGTTATTTATAGCATAATTATTGTAATAGTAACTAATTATACCTACTGTCTTCTGAAATCTTCTTGAAACTGCAGAATTTTAGCTATAGACAATATATTTTACAAAAAAAAAACGTCTAAATTTCACAGCTATGTTTTGACAAAAGAGCCAAACTTGTAGATAAGAATTTAGAAATAGGTTCTATAAAGAATACACCTTCTATTAGACAAGATTAAACATAAATCTGTAGCTTTGGGAATGATCTCTTTCCTTCAACTACTATTTGTAGTATTTTAGAATTTCATAATATAAAAATACAGAATGCAATTCCCTTTTTTTCAAATGAATTCAATATAAATTTAATAATACAGTTTGAGCAATGTGTTGTTAATTAGAGCTATTATGATATTTTAATGATGTTATCTGAATGTATTTTCACTGTATACTAAGCACAGTGGTTTACTTTGTGGTAACATTCTTCCAAATACTTAGAACAAAGAAAAAGAGCAGATTTTTTTTAAAAAAAATGTTAAATGCCTACCAAGAAACTAATATTATAATATATTCTTGTGCCACTAAATAAAGTGCCCATCCAAGTGTACCTCCTTCTCGAGATGGCATTCAGCCAAATTGATATTCAAAACCTAGCTTAATGTTCAGAATAAATATTAAGGTAGCTATGAAATGATAAATGATAGAAACAGGATATGACCACATGTTGCTCATTGGCATTTGATAAGCTACAGAATAAGCAACCTAAGAGTCATTACTTACAGTTCTTTTCCCCATCTTACATATACACACACAAACACACACACAATACATACCTCACACATAATCAAAGCCAAAAGAATTTCATTATATTAACTTACAAAACTCACCATTTTAAAATTGAAGTTAAATTATACATCTTCTTCCTGAGAACTGCTTTTTCTGAAACTGTTTTAGTTGACTTGAGCAGTTTAAAAGTTTGACTTTTTGAACACTTTTTCAACCCAGAGGATTTTATATAAATCATATAGAAATTAGAAGCATTATATTAAATGCAAATTTTTGGAAAACTAAATTATTGAAGAAATATAATGCTAAGATAAAGACAATGAATATCTTAACTAGGTGCAAAGTAATCGAAGTTGCCGATACCTTGTCATTTGTATAGATATTGCTTCTTTTCTTTTGGTTCTGTGTACTAGCCTTTTACTTTGCATTTATTTTTTGAATTTTTTTGGCTATTAAAAATAATCGGTATCTTAAGCCTTGCATTATAGTCTGAGCTGACTGACTGGAGATTATACTGGTATACTTTTGCTGTGTTTGTGTCTAGTTGACTATTTTCAAACATAATTCTCAGAAGAAAAAATATATTTCACATTGAAAACATGTGCTCAGGGCCACATATAAGTAAAATAATATTCTGCTATCTATCGCTGAGTAACAATCCATTCCAAAACTTAATGGTGTAAAACAGCAACTGTTGGTCAGAAATTTAGGTAAGGCACTCTGGAAACAGCTTGTCTCTGTTCCATGATATCTAGGACCCAAGCAGAAAGAGCAGCCCTATTTGGATCATGTTGATCTCATGATAAAGGAAAACAGTAAGGAAGGTGGTATCAACACTCTGGGAAAGGTATGCTGTGGTTCATAAACCTGCTCAGTTTTGCTCACATGTCATTGTATAATAAAAGTCACCTGGATAAAGCCACCTTTAATGGAGAGGGGACGAATGCATCCCCAGCAGAAGCACTGCTAGTCACATGGTAATGGGCAAGAATGCACAATTATTTGATCTCATTAACATCTGTATCTTAGACTTTATCTCATATTAACATCTGTATGTTTTAATCTCTCCAGATAATTCTTAAGATCACAGAGCTTTAGAGGCTACTGTTCTAGGCTCAACCTCTAAACAAACTAAAAAAAATCACAGATATTTTACAAAGCATTTCTTTGAGCCAACTCCATTTGCTATCTAAATGATACCCATAGCTTCATGAGTAAGCCTTTGCCAACGAAAACAATAACATACAAATTATAAATCTTTCAGAATGGAAAATGATGACTGATGTTGATTTCCACACTCACCTCTCAAACTGGCAATTACCAAACAGCTGTCTCAGAACACTACAGGTTTTCAGAGGGAGAATTTCTGCGTGTGTGTGTGTGTGTGTGTGTCTGGTGTGTAAGCAAATATTTATCTGTGGCTACTTACTTTAATTGCAGCTGCTTATTCCCAACAAACGGTTGTTCAACTGAAAGGCGGAGGAAGGGCTGTAGGAATGAAGAGTGTCCGACTCTCTGAGAATGTGAGTAAAAATGGAAATGCAAAGTATTCTTCACATTGAATAACGACAATCTAATGAAAGATGCTAATGATGAGGTTGTCCACAGTATTGTTTGGTTATCGTTAACAAATCACGTTATCTTCCCCTTTCTCTGTAGCAGTCAGTCTCCTGAAGCAAACTACATGGTAAATTCTTTTGACACAAAGCAATTCTTTTTCTTCATTTCCTCCTTAACTCTATAATGAAATCCTAATGAATACTAAAGGTTTCTGTGACTAGTACAATAATCATCTATTGTATTACTGATTGAAAGGAACTTGCTGCATATTCAGAGAGATATAAAGGATCTGATTTTGAGACAAATCGTTCTGATAGGCAGATTCAGGACAAATCTAAATTGTGTTTAATTATGCTACTGAGCAGTGTTCTTATAACGGTTTTTCACATGTCAAGTTAATATCCTTAAAGTCTTTAAGCACTATTCTAACATGTAGAGTCTATTTCCTGATTAGCTACATACATTATAATATTATTTCTACATCTTAGCACTCTGGGAATAATGACATAATGGTAGTCTAGGAAGTCAAAATATTGTCCTAAATAAAATCTCTAGGGATAACGTTTTGGAACATGTATGCTTATAGGGAGGAGTGCTCTTCTAGCATTAATTTGATGGCCTTTCTAAGAATGAAAATACTTTTGTTTTCATGCACGCAATTGCCTACAGGTTTAAACTCGGTTTTGTAAAGGAAACGCATACATATTATGAAAAATGTGCTGTTTCAAGTATGTTTGTTATGCCATTCCCAACCTAATGAATGGCTTGCTGTAGCCAAGAGCTTGAGGCCCCTAACCTGAACACATGTACATATATTTCATCATGTGTGCTCACTGTACCTTTACAATGTTAACGGAGAAAAACATGAATGCATTCAAAAAGTTTGACCTAGAAGAGAAAATGAAAGTGATTTTTAAAATTTAGATTTCAAAATAAATTCAGTTGAAAAAGTATTGCTACATGGCACACAGCTAATAGTTTACTGGAAATTTTTGGCCTAATTGCATTCTATGTCTTTGCAGTCAGTAGCCTCAAAATATAATTTTCTTGAATTTTCACCTTTTGGTGCTCTTTTCATTTTTTTATTAGTTCCTTTTTTTAATGCATCTGATATGTCTGACTAAATATATCTTTTATTTTTATTTGATTTCATTTTTTTAAACATCTTTATTGGAATATAATTGCTTTACAATGGTGTGTTAGTTTCTGCTGTATAACAAAGTAAATCAGCTATATGTATACATATATCCCCATATCTCTTCCCTCTTGCGTCTCCCTCCCACCCTGCCTATCCCACCCCTCTAGGTGGTCACAAAGCACCAAGCTGATCTCCCTGTGCTATGTGGCTGCTTCCCACTAGCTATCTGTTTTACATTTGGCAGTGTATATATGTCCATGCCACTCTCTCACGTCATCCCAGCTTACCCTTCCCCCTCCCCGTGTCCTCAAGTTCATTCTCTACATCTGCGTCTTTATTCCTGTCCTGCCCCTATGTTCTTCAGAACCATTTTTTTTCTTTACATTCCATATATATGTGTTACCATACGATATTTGTTTTTCTCTTTCTGACTTACTTCACTCTGTATGACAGACTCTAGGTCCATCCACTTGACTACAAATAACTCAATTTTGTTTCCTTTTATGGCTTAGCCTGTCGTGGAAAACTACCCTTTTTTCCCCAAACAATCACAAAATTTATCAAGGCTTGGTGGAAAAGAAAATGGGACAAGTGACCCACCGAAAGGTCTTTCATTTGAGCTACTTGCTATTTTGCTATTTCACACTTGTCAGTTTCTTTAAATTGCAAAATGAACGACACTGTATATGAGATCAGCTATCAATATAGTTTATCAATACCTTTTTAGCTTGATTTTGTGATTAATCTACCATCTTGAGACCACAGGTCATTCACTTAAAGTTTTAAGTGGAGTATCTTCTGTGATTACTCTGATTTGATTCCTCAATTTTCAAATCCTGAGGTCAAGTGATAGAATCAATATAGGAAAATATATATATAACTTTCTTTCCAAAACTATTTCTTCTAAGTTGTCTTGTCAGATTTGTATACTTGTGTAGGACATAAACATAATATACAGCAACAAATACTGTAAGGTACACTTTGATTGAGGAAATAATGATGCCTTATATGATTATGAAGAATGAATTCAAGGGAATTCTCTTGCAGTCCAGTGGTTAGGACTCCACACTTTCACTGTGGAGGGCCCGGGTTCAGTCTGTGGTGGGGAAACTATTATCCTGCAAGCCACGATGTGGCCAAAAAAAAAAAAAATAAAGAATGAAGTCAAAATGAGCCACCTAAAATTGGTCTTGGGTTTTGGGATTTTGAAGGGATAAATTAAAACTCACTATATAAATACATGAATTATCAGATACTTATAAAAGAAGAGGTTAATCATCTTTAAAGGGGTGTCTGAGAACTACAGAAGCATTGAAGTATAATCAAGGTGATGAGGGTATAATCTCCTACGGTCAGTACTAGAATATGATTGTAACTAAGAAAGGTGGAACCCAATCAACTCTATTATAAACTATCAAAAGAAAGGAAGTATCTAGAGTAAAATACATGGAAAGATAATTTGAAGAAGTGAAAATACAAATGACTAATGAATAAAGTTTCAAGTTCAGCTAGTAACTTAATTAAAATAATAGTGAGATGTCATTTTTACCTATCAAATTGTCAAAGATTATGTATAGAGTAATACCAAATGTCTGCAAATGTTCAACAAGAAAATTTATCTCATACATTTCTGGTGGCATGTAAAGTTTTATCTATTCTGGAATGCAGTTAGTAGAAGTGTATGTATAACTTTTAAATATATTTATAATATTTTGATTAAATCCACTTTTAAAAAGTTATTCTATGATGAGAGTGTCCTAAAGGTGATAATAATAATAAAATGTATAAATAATCAAAATATCAAAAATAGGAAACTGATGAAATATATTTTCTAATATGATGGATAATTAGTCTTTATGTTTTTGGAGAACTTAAGGACATGTTAAGTAAGAAAAACAATGTATAAAAATGTGCATGTGTATTCAATTATGTTTTTCATTACATACATCTATATGCATGGAAAAATGCTAGTAGAAAATATTAAAATGTTAAGGGTTATATTTATATTCTGAAATTGCAGTTAATGCTTATTATTAACGTATATATAATGGTTAGGCAATAATGATTTACATTTACTTAGTATTCTTTACAAATAATTTTCCAAACTTTATGTAGATCTCTGGGACTTGTTTTTTTTAAGAAAATAACAATGGTAATATGATTTAATCATATTGTTGTGTGTAATTATAGTTCATCTCTTTTTATTGCTCATACCAGTTGGTTTTTGCTGTATAACAACCATCCCAAAACGTATTGGCTTCAAAGAGCAATCACATACTAGCTCACTGTTCTTTGGGTCAACAACTTATGTCGAGCTCCAACAGGCAGTACCTATGCTGGTTGCACAGTGCACACACACACACACACACAGGCAGCTGCAATCAGCTCATAGTTTTATTTAGAGTGTGGTTGTTCTAGTGGCATTCTTTACTTGTTTGATGATAGTGCTGGCAGTTCGTAGGTGATGGCTGTCAGCTCGGGGTGATAGAGTTAACTGAAACACGTGTCTCCAGTAGATTAGCCTGGGCTTAAACACACAGTGGCAGTTGCAAGTTTTCTGTGAAAATCACTTTTTAAGTTTCTGCTTGCATCACATTTGCTATCATCTTATTGGCCAAAGCACATGCCCCAGAGTCAGCATGCAAAGGTACTAAACAAAGACATGAGTCTAAGGAGGAATAAACAAAATTAGGGACCATTACTGCTAAAAAGTAGCAGACCCTTCAATTTTATTCCATATATACCACAATTTACTTATCCATTATCCTGTTTACAGATATTTAGATGGTTTCTGGGATTTGTTGTTATGAATACGGTTATTAGGAATGCTTCTATATATGTGTACTGTTCTTGGTGCAAAAAATCCTTAAATATATAACTAAGAGGGGAATTGCTGGGAAAGTATGTGAATAGTCAGTTGTATAGGATAATGCCATCTTTTCCCCAAATTATACTCTCACTGGCAATGGGCAAGACAGAAAGTTGAAACACATCATCACCAAAACTCACTGCAGTTGAAAAAAAATGACTATTTTGTCGTCAATATTGAAAAATAACAATTAAATTACAATATAACAAGTATAATTTTAGTTATATAGGGAATAAGCTATGTGAAACTTAGAGAATATGAATGTTAGAGTGTATAATTGCTTGCTCAACTATTATTTATTCATTCACAAACATCTGTTAAGTACTTAACAGGACACTGTGTTAAGAGATAAAGACATATTTTTTTAAAAAAGGAATGATCCTTGCCTTCAAGGATGTAATGGTTAATTTTATGTGTCAGTTTGACTGGCCATGGGGCACCCAGATTAAATATTATTTCTGGATGTGTTTTTGAGGGTGTTTCCAGATGAGATCAACAACTGAGTCTGTGATCTCAGTCAAGTAGATTTCCCTCCCCAATGTGGGGTGGGCATCATCCAATCCATTGAGGGCCTGAATAGAACAAAAACCAGAAAAAGGAAGAATTCACCCTTTTTTCGCTTCTTGCCTGCCTAGTTGGCTTGGAACGTCCCAGTTAACATTTCCAGCCCTCAGAATGGGATTTTTTTAGACACATTCTGACAACTATTTTATTCATGCTGTTTCCACGAGGGGAAATTACACCAACTTTCCTGGGTCTCCAGCTTGCAGACAACAGATAGTGGGACTTCTTAGCTTCCACAGTCACATGAGCCAAATCCTCATAATAAATCTCCATACTACAAGTTCTGTTTGGATAAACCTACTAATGCAAAGGGCTTGTGGATATAAGCATGTAGAAAAACTAAGCATTAACAGCAATAGCTGACACTTACCTAGAGCTTTCTATATACTAGATGTATATTATATATACATATACACAGAAATATATATACACACTCAGACATCCCCACACTCAGGTATTGTACCTGAATATCAAAGATCTCATATATATAGTAAGGAGACTCATGAAAAGAGAAATTCTTATAAATTAATATTTAAGATTTGAATGATACATTTTTTAAAGCAACCTAAGTCTGATAAAAGATAAGGAAAAAAATCCTTTCCTTAGAAGATAGAATTAGGTTATAAATGGGGGGGAAAAAAGAACTGGAGAAATGATGGAGAATAATTACAAGGAAAGTTCAAAGAAAGACTGGTTTAAACATTCCTTGTAAATTATGTCTATTTTGATCAGCTGGTGATTCTTGTTCTGACACATGGATTACAGAGCTGGAAGAAAGGTGAGGGAAAAAAAGAAATACCAGACACTTAAATTATAACCCAGTAAAAAGATCAAAGAAATGTTAGTTAACACCTTATTTCTTAGGGTAGATGAAATATAAAAAGAACTAAAAGCTCAAAAACAGAAAGAAGAGCCTTTGCCATGTAAGGGCCAAAGTCAAATGGGTGCCCAGAAGAATAATAAAAATGTCCTTCTTTTAGCAAGCAAAAAAATTCAAAAATAAAGCTTAATAATACAAATAGAAAACAGCCATCAGTGTGACTAGTGTGTTCATTTTGTGGTCCTGCTTTATCAGTTATTGTGTTTCCCAGTCAGTTACAGTGTTAAATATCACCCAACAGATTAGATTTCAATGAAACAATTCCAGCTAACTTGAAATTAGTCATGATAATAAGGAGAAAGAAGCTTCTGGACAGCTCCCGAGCTTCATTCATCTGTAAGTTCTGAATTTTTGAATCAAAACTTTGTAAGGACTAAAAGCATTTTTAAAAAGGATAAATATAGTTTTCACCATTTTTAAAATGACCTATTGCTTTTATAATATAGATAGAGAGGAATAAAAAAAGCTAAATCACAGGAGTTGGGAATAGAAAAGAAAGGGAAACATCTGAATATCTGTGCAATAGCCAAATATCTGACTTTTTCCATTTAATGCTTGTACCAGTCCATGTAAGCCAGCTTTACCAATATAACAAACTCTGCCACAGTCTCAGTGGCTTAAAACTATAAAAGTTTATCCTCATGTTACCTGTCTGCTAAGGGTTTGCTGAGGTTTCTGCTCTGTGTGATCCTCATGATGAAACACCTACTAGAACATTGCCAGTAATCAAGGCAGAGAGAAATAGAAGGTCAAAAATCACACAGGTAACATATAACAATTATGCCTATATTTTATTGGCCAAAGTAGACATATGGCACACCTAACTCCACAAGAACAGAGGCATGCAATCCAACCATGTACATAAAAAAAAAAAGAAATATTTGCTGGACAGAAATAGCAAACACCACAAGGCTTATAAAACTCCATTTTAGTAATGAAATTAAGCCCCAGGGAGGTCAAACAACCACTCAATGACACTTATTAGTGGAATAGCCAGTTTTGAAATCCAGGCATTTCTGACTTCAGGATGTGAACTGGGAAATGTGTAGGATGAATGCTTGATTAATTCAATGTTACAAAGTCCTTGGTACTGGAAGTTGCCTTACCTGTGGAACAGCAGCATCACCTAAGAAGTTAATAGAAATGTACAATCTCAGCCCCACCCAAGATACTGAACCAGAATTTGCCGTGTAATAAGGTCTCTTGGCAATTCATCTGTACTTAAAGTTTGAGAAGCCCCGTCTTAAGCTTCTTTGTCTTTGAGCACACATGAAGTCTCATCGGAAGTAACCCATGGCTGTCCCTGGCTCCAAGCCTACACCTATCCATTTAGAAAGCCTTTCCCCCGAATTTCCCATCACCACCACTACCCAGTCATTTCTGGGACCCTATGTAGGAATCTGATAAGGATAACCGTCTTCCCTCAACTTTAATACACCTCTGTTTACTCTCCCCGCTGTCTTTCCCCAGGCACAGTGACCTCTCTTTCCTGTGTCTGCTAGCCCGCAGAATAACAAGTATGTCTATTATCTGTGCCACAGCTGAGGAAATGGGTGAAGAATGGACCTCTCTGGAGATCGCATTACAACTGACTATCTGGGCCTCTAAGCAGCACTGCTTATGCCCAGGATCAAACACGTTCATATACATACACAGCTTCTACAGCTGTTCCTTTGAGCAACACTTTTTAAATGGCTCAAGATCAGTCTATTGACCAGATGTAGGCAATGGTGAAGGGATGAGAGAGAACTTTTTTCTCATCTCTATTGTGCTCATAGTTCTCTTTTATCTTCCTAAGAATATCAACCCCCAAAGAACTGTGCACCATACACCCAATTCAACAACAACAACAAAAATGGAACTCTCTCATGCATACTAGTAATTCATGTAAATAACACTTGGGGTAAGGGGTACTTCAGATCAGCAGAAATTGTCTCTTAAAATTAACATATCATATCTAGGATACTAAATAGAAAATAATCATTTTGAATAAACCTAAAGGCCCTCTTATTTTGACAAGTGGTATTGCTTCATACTACTTCTATTCAAATAATTATCATAGAGAATATTATCCTCGAGTGTCTTGGAATCTTTCTGCTATTAAAAACAAGACAACAGACCCGAAATGGAGTTGCTTATGCTAAACCTCACACCGCCACCAAGACTTCACTTAATTACAGTTTCTGCTTTCCCAGAAATGGAATCTTAAACCAGTCAATCAGGAATTGTCTGATCAGCACTAGTTAAGTAATCTGCCTGTCAGACCCCTGTCATCTCCTCAAAGAAAGTAACTTTGTCATAATCAATCCACTTCTTTGCCTAGTATAACTTCCTTGTTCTTGCTCCCTTCTGTATATAAAAGGTTTTCATTTTATACAGGTCCTCAGAGCTCCTTTCTATCTGCTAGTTTCAATACTATCTGATTGGAATTCATTTTTGCCCAAATAAACTCTTAAAATTTTTAATATGACTCATAGAGTTTATCTCTTAACATTGTTATACATAATAATAAATGGAAACTTTAAAGAAAACCTATAACTAATAAAGAAATAATGAAATAGAATGAAAAAGGAAAGCCTAATAATAAGTATACATCAGTAGGACAGGGTGTGCTACATGAAAAATAAGCAGACTTGGGTTTTCCTGCATAGGACTACCCTTATTCATTATAATTAACAATAATTGTGCCTTGGATAAACCTCATTGGCTACAATACTGCCACTGTGCCAAGCTTCCCCTTATTCATTTTAGAACCAAATCCCTCCTTCTCCAAATTGTCATTGGGATGCCCATCTAAATATAACATTTCCCAAACCATATGACCAAGTGTTAGCCGAAGGAATGTGAGCAACTTTCAGGTCACATTCTTAAAAGGAAGCTACTTGCCTTTCACTTGTTCTTTTCACCTAGGAAGTATCAACAACTGGAACAGTCACGTTGGATCCAGGGATGGAATCTATGCTGGTGATGCAAAAGCAACTCTTCCAAATCCCACTATGTTGCAATCTTAGAATTTTATGCAACAGAGACATAAATCTTCTCTCATCTATAAGTCACTGCTAATTGGTCTTTGGATCAATATTTAACTAATATAGGACTTAATATAAACAATTGTGAGGTTTTTTCCCAACAAAATCTCACCTCTGATGGAATACCTATATAACTGAGGATCTTGCTTTGCCTGATGAGTGAGAGCTAAAAACAACAGAATTATTACCAAAAAACGGAAGGAAAAGACAGCTGTATTTAACTTTAGAAAAGTAAATATTCTTTATTTTTTGAAAAATGAATTTGGAAGATTTTAAAATTTTCATAGGCATAATATCAGATTTATTTGCAAAATATTTTGGATGAAGTAAGCAAGGATCTTCTAAGTCTACACATTTTATTTATGTTTTTATTCAACTAAGTGCACTATGTGAACTGTCCTGTTTCTGTGAATGAGCTCATCATTTTCTCTGGCTCCAAACCATCTTGTCAGCCTTCCTTCTTCCCTCTTCTGCCATCCTATTGGTCTCTTCTGCCTTTGTTGTAGAGCCTCCCATATGAATTCTTTCTCTTTTATGTCACTGCTGTATCCAAATCATTACCCACTTCTTCCAGGGTTCTTAAAACTCTCTAAGTGGCCATTACTCCAGCTGCCTCTAACCCCTTGTCTTTTTATTCTACCAGTTCAAAACATGGAGAAAAAAAATTTTATATCTTCATTGTGCAAATCATTCCCTTCATCAAATACTTTCAAAAGTTAACATATAAATTTCAGTCTTCTTAGACATTTTGTTATTTAAGCTCCATCCATCGTTATTTCCTGAATACAAAACACGTAGTCACACCTCCATTTGCTCAGTCCATACTCTGCCTGAAAAGTATTTTTGATTCAAAGCCTACATCATGGCCTGACCTTTTCATAAGATCTTCAACTGTCCTAGGGGATAAGCCTCTCTTCTGAATTCATAGTGTTCTTATATGTTCCAAGCATCTAGACCCTCTACTATATCTCATCCTTCAAGAAACAGTAGAAGGGCTTCCCTGGTGGCGCAGCGGTTGAGAGTCCACCTGCCGATGCAGGGGACATGGGTTTGTGCCCCGGTCCGGGAGGATCCCACATGCCGCGGAGCAGCTGGGCCCGTGAGCCATGGCCGCTGAGCCTGTGCGTCCAGAGCCTGTGCTCCGCAACGGGAGAGGCCACAACAGTGAGAGGCCCGCGTACCGCAAAAAAAAAAAAAAAAAAAAAGAAACAGTAGAAGACACCAATCAGTTGAAATACATATCTAACCTACTGTGCAGGTGGCATTATGCTTTGTTTTAGGAATTCAAAGAAAAGATATGATAGCTGCTGCCTTTGAGAGGCTTATAGACAATATGGAAAGATATTTAAAAAACAAATCACAATACAAGATTATACAGAGTTCTTAGAATTCAGAAGTTGGACACATTTAAGGTTGTGGCTCTTACTCCAGCCCCTGGGATTTTATCACCTTATTTGTCATTCTTCTCCCCAAAATTAATTTGTTTTAAAACTACCCTAAGAACTTATATTTAAACCTCTTTGAATTAATAAACCTTAAAAGACTAATAACATCTATAACCTTTATGTTGAATAAACATATCTCTCCCACTTTTCATTCAAATGGTATCTGTTTGGGAAAAGAAGATTTTTTTCATGTGTCTGAATGAAAAGTGTGATGATTCCATGCTTTCCTTTTTATCCTTAGGTAGTAAAAAAATCCCATAATCACTTTAAATGACTAAATGCTTTTTGTATTAATAAAAATATCCAATTCCAAATAGGAATCAATATTCTAAACCTGAATCAAATTGAGTCTTCTCCCTCACATACCACCTTGGGAATCGCTGAAAGCAGAATGTAGGCAGAAGGAGTGGGATATAATTTTTCTTTTCTCCTTCTACACTTCGTTCTCCAATTCCCCCTCTTTGATTTTGGCAACCACAGTTTCTGAACCTGCCCATGTCAAAATAGAGCATAGATGAGAGGGACAGGAAATATCTAACTCACTCTTGTGAGGAGGTCTCCCACTCTTTCGGTCAGGTGGATTTAATGCTATCTTTCTCACTCCTTGCTACTTTTGCAGATTCTTTGGAAATCTTGTTCATTATCCTCTTACCTGAAGTTTTCTTGACCCACACACAAATGCACTATATGTTGGTGTTAGCTCACTCCCTTTTCAGTTTTTATAAATTGGAGATCTACCTCTAGCTTCTCCTTTGCTGAGTCCAGTTCACCCATCTAGGAGCAAGCCCGCATAGGACACACACTAGACTTCCTTGCCCATCTCCTACATCTGGGAAATGAGGGGGAAACATTCATTCTTTGATCAGATGAATGAAGAATGCAGGCTAATCCCAGCCTAAGCCAACCACTGGCACATCTCTCACCTGCTAGATTTCTCAGGCATGTGTGAGACACTGATCATTATGTTGCCTTAATTCAGGATATCAAGTTCTCCTAGTTCGGGATGTCAGATTTAACAAATTAAAGTACAGGCATCCAGTTAAATTTGAATTTAAGATAAGCAACAGATATTTTTAGTAGAAGTATGTTCCCTACAATATTTTGGACATACACTTTACTAAAAGATCATTTATCTGCAACAGCAATTGAACTTTATCTTCTGTGTTTAGTATTTTATCTAGAAATTCTACTCCTAATAGTTCTGTTGATGTCACTCTCTTGACCTGAATTGAGGAGGGGACTCCCCCAACCATTGACTTAGGGGATGAATCTCTCAGTTCAACTTTATACAAAGAAATACATTTCCTAAGTCCCCTATCAATCTTCATTCTTCTAAATATTTTGAATAGTCAACCTTAGGGATGATAACCTTCCTTAATATTTCCTTTGGAAATTTGCATCTTGATTTGGTGGGGATGCAAGGTTAAAAGGACTCTCATGTATTGCTGGTAAAAATGTTAATTGTTACAACCATGTTGGTTTGCAACCTGACAAAATCCATTAAAATAAAAATTACATACACACTTTGGAGACTTCTTTCCTGAGAATCATTATATACATATAAAATGACACTAGTATAAAACGTTTCATAACAAGGATATCCTAGCAGTATTTGTTCATAGAAGCAAAAAAGAAAACAAAAATCAGTAAAAATTTAAATCACCATCAATAGAGGAATAACTAAATAATTTATGGTACAAAGCTCACTCTGAAATATTGAAAGGAATAAATTAGAACTATTCCAATTGATTTGGAGAGATTTCCATAAGGTATAGTTGAGGAAAACTTTTAAATGCATCAAAAAGTACATGTTTCTAAAATAAATGAATTATCACGATAGAAATCTCTATTTATAATTTTTCCTATAGCTACAGAAAAAAGGAGAAAATATGGAAGATTACATGTAATTGTGTTTATGACAGATCATGAGGAGTACATATATTAGGTTTGCAGAGTCTGGTGGGAAGGAAGATTTTTTTTTTTTTTTTTGCTAAAAATAAACTTCTCTTTTCCAGTGTAAAAATTCTACTTTCAAAAGCTCTTTTGCAAAGTATCGATCCTTTCCATTAAACCAGACCTAGAGCTAGCCTTTATTATTGACTTTAGCATACCACCTTTTACCCTAAGGCTTCAGGCTAACTTTGCGTAAGTAAATTGTTCAATCATTAACATAGTTTAATTCCACAGACAAAGCTTTAGTCATTTATAGGCACATATGGTAACCAAAAATAATAATAATAATAATAATAATAATAATAATAATAATAACTTTATTGTAAATCTTAAAAGGCAGACAAACTGATTTTTAGGGAAACAATAGTAAATAGATAAAATTTAAATTATCTAACAGGAACTCCCTCAGTTTGCTCCTACAAAACAGGAAATTTACAAGCCTACTCATGCAGGCATATGACGTTTTCTTCCCTCTTGTTACATTAGAAGTGAGGCCATCTCTCTTTAAGCCCAGCTCTTTCATCTGTGCTTTGAGATCTACTTACTTTTGTATTCCGAGGATGCTTATATTATTAATGATTGCTTCTAATCCCTGTTTATGGAACCAGTCCCTCTCAACTAGATCCCTCTAACATACAATTACACAAAATCATCCTTCAGCCACATATTTGCCTCCAGCTTATCACCATACTCTTCTTTACCTTTAATCTAACTTCTAGAAAGAACTGTTCCTAGTTTCATCTCCTTTTCTTTGGCTCATCACTCCTCAGTCTATTCCAAACTGGCTTCTTTGTCTTTTCTACAGTGAAAATTCACAGATCTCACCACTGACCTTCATGTCATGGAATTCAATGGATATTTTTCTGTCCTCTTCTTATTCGCTGTTACCATAGCATTTGACAATGTAGACAACTCCATTATTTCTATTGTCTCTGATATTTTCCTTCTCTTTTCTTGGTTTCTGTGACTTCACCCTCTCTTGGTTTCCCAACTATATTTCTGTTCTCTTTTTAATCTCACTTATGTTCATTCTTCTAGTCCTGCCTATTTAATGTTGCAATTTCTCAAGACTCAGATATCTTTCCTTCTCTCTAACTCTCTCTCTAAAACTTCAGATCTATGGCTCTAATTACCATCCATGTGTTGATGACTCCAATCTTTTCATCTTTGTAGTTCCAGATAGACCTCTCCTCTGGGTCATATATCCAACTACCTTCTCAACATCTTTACTTGGATATCAAAAGCATTTCAAGCTCCTTCTATCTGTGATTGAGCACATTACCCTCCTTCAAAACCTTGGTTCTCTCCCACTGTTAGAGTACAGCACTGTCATACTCTAGAGGCATAAGCCAGAAAACTAGCAGTCATTCTTATTATTTCCCTTCTCTTACCTTCCCATAATTAATTGATCATTAAATCCTTTAAGTCAATCATCCAAATATATTTCAAACCTGTACTCTTATCATTATCTCCTCTGTAATCAGTACTTATCCAAGCTATTAGCTATTCTCATTTCTTTCCTGGACAATATTTATAATAAATTAGAATATATAATTATTATTATTATTATTATTTAACCTACAAACTGCTTTTCTTTTATCTGTATTAGGTCTCCTCCCACCATTCTCTAAACAGTGACTTTTCCAATAACAAATTTGATCAGGTCACTTTCTTCTTAAAACTCTTCAATGACTTTGGACTTCCCTCAGGACCAAGACCAAGTTTCTTCATATTGCCTACAAGCCCTATATGATCTGGTTCTTGTCATCATCTTTAGTCTTACCCTTTTGATCTTCCTTTCCCAGGGAAATACTTTTAAATCTCACAGTCTAAGTGAAGTTGGTTTATTTTATCTCCTATGGAATTATATTTCCTTCCTTCTGAGTACATATCTCAGTTTATAATTAAATATCTATTAACAATTTGACCTTTTATTAGTAGCCTCCATTAGAATGGAGAGAATTCTAATTTTCTCATCATTGCATTTTCAAAGCCCTGAACATGGCACATAAGCAGTACAAAAAATGTTTATTAAATAAATTAATAAAAATGTACACAGAATAATGTAGTGTTTGAGAGAATAAGCTCTAGAATCAGATACACTGAATTTCAAATTCTAATTCTTCCCTTGCTAGTTGTATAATCCTGGGGAATTTTTTTCTCTCTTAGTTTCCTCATCCCTTCTAAGGATGGTTATAAAAATGTCAATAGCAAATATTAAATAAGGACAGTAATGACACTTAACACTGGGCTAAGTGCTTTCATATGCATTATCTCACTTAAAATTAATGCCACAAGGTAGGTGTTGATATTATTCTTGTTTTAGAGTGAGGAAACAGAAAATTAAGAGAATGAAGTAACTTTCCCAAAGTCATATAGGCATTAAATGGAAGAGATATAAGTAAAACTTAAGCCTATTTGCTACCAAAGTATATGCTTAAAGCCTTATTACTTTAGTCATCCTTCTCCTCATACTAACCTAATGTGTGGCTCCACTGAGATTATATATACACTGCTTACCACAATGTCTGGGACATAGTAAATCCTCCAGTAATAGTGCTTATTGTTTTTCTCACCGTTATTATTATTATTAGCACAGATTATAAGACCTAGGAAGTAAAACTGATAGATTTTCATTTCCCTACAGGATAAATTTATGCAATCTTAACAAGTCCCTGTCAATTCCATCTGCTACAGAGCTAGTGGCTTACATCTAAGGATTTGATCAGGTCACTTTCTTCTTAAAACTCTTCAATGACTTTGGACTGCCCTCAGGACCAAGACCAAGTTTCTTCATATTGCCTACAAGCCCTGTATGATCTGGTTCTTGTCATCATCTTTAGTCTTACCCTTTTGATCTTCCTTCAAGGTCCCTCCAAGAGCCTTCACATCCAAGAGGCCTGCCTAATACCTCCAAAGAGAGAAACTCCCCCACCTCTCACTCAGTGCAATTTGAACCTCCACCAAATGATAGGGTAATTAATCATAAGCCATCCAGAATAATTTCTTGTATTGCTGAACTCCAGGCTTTTACTACTTTGTATTCCCTGAGCACCCAACTGAATGCTTTGCACACCATTAGTGAAGGAACAAATATTTGTTAACTGATTGATTGGAAAGAGACAGAAAACATCATAACTAAACAAATTATTTATGCCCTCTTCAGAGACCAGAATGTCAGTGTTCAGATGTCAGTAAAGCATGAGAAGGATGCTGTAAGTTCAGAGAAAGTTCACTCAGAGCAATAGTTTCTTCAAAGTCTCCTGGCCAGGGCTTCCCTGGTGGCGCAGTGGTTGAGAGTCCGCCTGCCGATGCAGGGGACACGGGTTCATGCCCCGGTCCAGGAAGATCCCACATGCCGCGGAGCGGCTGGGCCCGTGAGCCATGGCCACTGAGCCTGCGCAACCGGAGCCTATGCTCTGCAACGGGAGAGGCCACAACAGTGAGAGGCCCGCATACCGCAAAAAAAAAGTCTCCTGGCCAGATAGACTAATTTCTCACTATACTAATTTCCACAGAGATGCTATCATAGCTTACAGCAACATTTCTGTATCTTTTAATTTATAAAATTTAATAGCATGGTTCTTCATAGAGATTTAAAAGACTGATTTTCCAAGGACTATTGACATTATTTATATCTGTTCCAATTGTAATTATAGCCTGCACCCTAACATAATCAAAAGGGTGAATATAAAACAATGAGTTAGGAAAATAAAAATATGATAGAAATAATATATCCTACTCTTAGATGCTAAATAAAGATTCTGGAATACTTGCCACATTAATAGATAAGCATTAGGTTTTTCTAATTGACATTAGTAAATGTATATACACACAGCACACCCATATTATTATGTTAGCAAGATTATTCATTGTAGCTTTTGACCTACATATATTTCAATCTTTTAGTTTCTATTTGTCCCCATTGATCCTCCTCACTGTAAAAACTGATATCTTAACAGTGATCACTGTCAGGTTGATACGTACATGTTAATCGTATAAACCGATAAGATTATTTGCCAAACATTGAGCTTGATTTAAAATCTTATAATCAACTCCAGGTTCCAAGATTTCCTTACAATAGTAGTTTAGGGATAGAAAGTTGTTGGAAAGAGGAAGGTGGGGTAGGATAGAATAGGCCTGGAGATTGTTTTGAAGATGCACTTACATGACAGGTATACCGATTTGCTTAGATGAAATGATTTCTTGGATTGCCTTTTGAGTGAACTGATGGAGAACATCGTTGGGGAGACTGTGCTCCCCTCCTCAGTTCCTAGTACTTGCACCTCATTTTTATGATGGCAAAGAAGGAACACGCTGGCTAAATAATTGACAAGGGGTATTCATGTGTTTTTATCTTGCTCAACTCAGCTAAACAAATAAAAAATAGCAATATTAACTTTCTGTTTAGGTAGCATCTACTTTACCAAAGTTTTCCTCTGAATTTTTTTGTCCTTAAAGAGTAGCCAAAAATATGTTTATTTTGAACTATGAATATGTGTAAAAATCTGGAGTCCTGAATTTTAGATAAAGAGCTTTCTTGCTGACTTTTTCCTAATATATCAATACATTCTCGTCATTTAGCTAATAATTATTTGACTAAGCACAAGGGGAGGGGGATAAATACCTCCTTTCTGTAAGGTTGTCTTTTAGAACATTAACCAAAATAAGTTTAGAAACTTACATTTTAGTCTTATTTTTTTCAGTTCTCATGAAAACAAGGTTTCTCCAGAAATATTTTCAAACACATTGTTTAATCAAGAGAACTGTGAGATGAGGAAATCTGTAGAAACTAACAGAAACTAATAATAATGACTAATAGTTAAAACTTACATGGTTTTTCAAAGGTACAGAAATGTTATATAATAGATAACGCACACCAGAGCCGTCAGAGTTAGGTCATGATGAAGCCACAAGATGTCCTGAATACATTTGATCACAGAAAACATAGTCACTTTGATTTGTAAACCATGTTGATGAATATCTTGTTCATCTTCATCATTTTTCAAATGAGAGACTAAAACCCAGAAAGGTCAAGTTGCTTCTCCAAAATAAACTGGCCAGATATTAAATTATTCATCACTAAAATCAAAATTTCTTGATTACACTTCTCATTACCTAATTCCACAATTGTTTTCCCAACAAAAACCAAAAACTTGTTGTTCTTCAGTAACATTGTAAAGAAACATTAAATATTCAGGTTTAAAAAGAACCTCAGGGCTTCCCTGGTGGCGCAGTGGTTGAGAGTCCGCCTGCCGATGCAGGGGACACGGGTTCGTGCCCCGATCCCGGAAGATCCCACATGCCGCGGAGCGGCTGGGCCCGCGAGCCATGGCCGCGGAGCCTGTGTGTCCGGAGCCTGTGCTCCGCAACGGGAGAGGCCACAGCAGTGAGAGGCCCGCGTACAGCAAAAAAAAAAAAAAATAAAAAAAAAATAAAAAAAAATAAAAATAAAAAGAACCTCAAATCTTGCCTATATTAAATAAGTTTAATTTAATGACTCATAGAGAAATTGAATCTATCACAAAACACTAGACAACCTACTAGCAATTTCTGAAGTGTGTGTACATTTTCTTAACTTCATTTAACTTTTCAAATACAATCTGCAGAAAGCCATGGGAAATTAACTCTATCTCAGGCAGTAATGTAAAAATGGAATAGAGTCTTACAAAGCATGCTCTCTAAATTATATTATAATAGAACATGTCTGTAAAACTTAGTAAAGCCTAAGTATTTTATTCTGGATTATAACAGGAATTTGCCTAGAGGTATTCAATAGCATTTAGAGAACAAGCAGGGATAATTTTCAACTTCTGATAATATGATAGATCACAAACTCCCCTTCCTCTCCCCAAATCCTTACTGATATAAGACATCTAAAAATTGTGGTTATAACTAATAATTTTTTAAAATACAAAAATACATTTGTGAAAATGTAAGGGAAATTTCCAGAAACCAAATAGCAAAGAAGAAGCAGAAAACCATAGTGACATGAATTTTAAAGCAAATTACGGGAAGCCATTTTGGTAAGAAGAAAGGACCTTGTATTTAAATTGAGGGAAAGGGGAAATAGACAATAAACAAAGAAGGAAAGAATGAAGTAACAAGAGAAGAAAGAAGGAAGGAAGGAGGGAGGACATGAGACTATGATAAAGTAGCATACGGAAAATTCAAAGAATGATATGCCAAAGAATGACTGGATGGCTACTTTAGATTGGATAGACAAAGTCTCAGCATGTTGACACTTGCTGAGAAATTGATAACATTTTGAGATAGCTAAGAAAAAAAAAAGAAAAGAAAAAAACAGGAAAAAGAATTTTAGGCAGAGGAAATAATGATATCATTATCCATAATTCAGTTGTTAAAGAGATCATAGACGATTAACCAAAGAAAAATGTTCAAAATAAAATTTTAAGTTTAAAATCACATTTCAAAAATCAAAATGTGTGTAATATGATGCATTTCTGTAGAGAGAGACATACAGAAATTAAAAAAAATACTTAAGAGAATAGACAAACACTGCTTTAACTGGGACTACATCAAACTAAAAAGCATATACATTGTAAAAAGAAATTTAACGAAATGAAAAAACCTACTGGATGTGAGAAAATATTTGCAAACTGTATGTCATATAAGGGGTTAATATCCAAACTGTATAAAATACTTATACAACTCAATGACCAAAACAATCTAATTGAAAAACGGGCAGAGGAACTGAATAGACATTTTTCCGAAGAAGGCATCCAAATGGCTAAGAGGTACATGAAAAGGTCTCAACATCACTTCTCATCAGGGAAATGCAAGTCAAAAGTACAATGAGATATCACCTCATACTTGTTAGAATGGTTATTATTAAGACAACTAGAGATAACACATGTTGGTGAGGATGTGGAGAAAAAGGAACACTTGTGCACTGTTGGTGGGAATGTAAATTGTTTCAGTCACTATGAAAAATAGTATGGAGTTTCTTCAAAAAATTAAAAATAGAACTATATATAATTCAGTAATTCCACTTCTAGGTATATATCCAAAAGAAATGAAAAGAGGTATCAAAAAGATATTTGCACTCCCATGTTTGTTCACACAACCAAGATATGGAAACAACCTAAGTTTCCATCAATGGATGAATAGATAAAATAAAGAAGAGGTGAGATATATATATATATATATATATATATATATATATATATATATACACATATATATATATAATATTCCATTGGTATGTATATATTCCATATATATATATATACATATGGAATGGAATATGGACTATTCCATATTCAGTCATGAGAAGGAGTATTATTATATTATTCAGTCATGAGAAGGAAGGAAGTTCTGCCATTTGCAACAACATGGATGGACCTTGAGGGCAATATGCTAAGTGAGAAAAGTTGGAGAAAGACAAATACCATATGATATCACTTACATGTGGCCTCTAGAAAAGCCAAACTCATAGAAACAGAAAGTAGAATGATGGTTACCAGGCTCTCAGGGAGGGGGGGAATTGGGAAGATGTTTTTTAGGGTACAAATCTGCAACTAGTAAATAAGTTCAGGAGATCTAATGCACAGCATAACATTACAGTCAACAATACTGTATTATAAACTTCACATTTGCTAAGAGACTAGCTCTTAATTGTTCTTACTAAAAAAGAGAAATGATAATTATGTGACATAATAGAGGTGTTCACTAATGCTAACATAGTAATCATACTGTAGTATATAAATGTATCAAATCAACACATTATATATCTTAAACTTACACAGTTCTATATGTCAGTTATACCTCAATAAAAAAGTTGGTTATATCTGGGATGGAATTATGTGTAATGTTTATATCACTTTTGTTTATTTGTATTTGTTAGATTTTTACAATGAACCTGTATTATTTTAAAATAAGAAAAAAGTTAATATTAAACAATTAACATCACTTTATCTGATATTATTATTGAAAGACCACTGTGATCAGTACACTCTGTTACATTCATCCCTTCACTCAATCAAAACACCATGGCCTTCATTTCAAAATGACAAACTGTTCTTTGACAACACTTTTGATCTGAGGTAAAAAGACTAAATTAAACCACAGAGATGAGGGAAATGTATATGCTCTAATCTCAGTTATCTGTTATCTGTTATTAGTTATCTACTGTCTGTTCCTGACTCCCATACTAAGGTCTCCAGAAATTGACCTCACTGCAAACTTATCACCAGTGACTCAGAACAAGATGAGGTGGAAGTTTCGCTACCAGCTGTTTTAAAGCCATGTCTCCAAGGTTCCCAAATGACGGTCATTAAGGATTTGCCTCAGATGTCCTAATAGATACCTTTTATTTTCAGAATCAAAGCGAATCTACAATTACTGGAGGAGCATGGGCTCAGGCTGATTGATACTAGAGCACTAGGTAAAGAAAACCAGTCTTTCTCTATTCCCCTCAGGAAGAATGCAGCTTGTGTGTGAACTTTCTTTCTCTCTGGTCTAAGATACACATTGACCCAGTCTGTTACCTAATCCTGCCTCTCTCACACTCCCATAATGTACTCAAGAGTTATGTTTACAGAGTACTGACAAAATTGCAGAGGGATATCTACAGCAACATAAAGAACGTTATTTTCCTAGATAAAGGAGATTATTTGCTACTGGCGAGATGAATCACTCGGAACCATAGTTCATTGCTGCTTTCATGGGCTTTACCCAAGCTTAGGAAATAAACAAGTCTGGGAAAAAGTAAATCTAACAACTGGCAGCATCTCTACAAAAACCTTACTGTTCTTTTCATCATTAACAAAAGTTTTGTTTTGTTTTTTCCTCTTGAGTCCTTCCTACAAGATTCTGTACTGAGTCCTGTTTTCATGAATATTACAACATTCCTATTGCCTTAATAGAGGCTCCAACCAATATTCTTACTTTCCTGGGGGTGGCAAAACCAGGTTAGATCCTCACGAATGCCATTTCCTCATCCTGGCTACACAGATTTTATTTCCCAACCACTTTTGCTGTTAGGTTAGGGTCAAGATGCCAATGAATCATGAGTGTGCATCAGGTACATCTTCAACTTCCAAGGGCATCCAGCTTCCTCTCTCCTCTCAGGAAATGAAGACTGAACAGGCCCAGCCTCACAATGGCAGGAGTCTCTCCTTGGAAAAAAATATGCCCAGGACAGACTCCTGGTATACTTCATACTTAAAGAAACTGAGAAATAAACTCTTATGATTAATGTGTCGACTACTAAGTTTTGGAGGTAGTTTAGATACAGCAGCCTTCATTAATTGTCCTAATGCACGGAGTCTGAGTTTTCACATATATAATAGAGGCAAAATTATATACACTGCAAGGCTGTTGTGAGAAATCAATGAACAGATACATTAAAACTATGTAGACTGGTATATTATCTTCATGAATGCTGTCAAATGGCCTGTTCTTTGGGGGTTATTTTACTGTTTAGCTTGGTAAAATTATAGAGATTGGCCCCATCTTTCCAATTCACATCCCCCTTAGATCTCCTCTGGCATTCACAATTGTCACACCAACCAAGGCATACAGCCCTTCCCTTGGTCTTTTTGCTGAAGGCATTTCACTTTTAGATAGCAGGTCCATTAGAAACTACTACTTACAAGGTGTTAAAATTAGTTTAAAGAGTTAACCTTACCCACGGGGCCTTTGCATCTTATTAATGAATGGTGCTTAGTGATTAAGCGGTCTTTAAGACAAAAAAGATTGAAGTTCTAATTGTGTAATTAGAAAGAAGCTAGAAACCCTTAAGTACAAAAGTAATTATAACAATTATATGTTAGATACTAAATATGCACCAGGCTCTGAACTGAACACTTTATATTTATTCTGACATTTCATCTTCATAGTATGACTATGAGATAGGTACTATTAAAGCCAATTTTCTAACTGAAGAAACTGAGGATGAGTGTGGTTAAGTGGAATACGCAAGATCACACAGTAAGTGGGAAAAAGTAGAAAGAGAACCCTGCTCAGACTGATGCGCTAGAGCCTATGCCCTTACTTCTCTTACTATACTACCTTCTGAGATTTGGGGTAGGTTACACAGTGAGCATTTGATAAAGGTCAATTTTCTTATCCTTTTTTAATATTGTCCCTCAAATCATATCAGGTCAAGACCCTCAGCTCTGCTCTGTGATGAGGACTGTACTGATGCCTGACAAGTTGTATTTAGACTAATTGTTGCTGCCAGGTCCTAGAAGTCATGAGCCTATTTGCAGGACATGAATAGAGACGCAGACATAGAGAACGAACGTGTGGACACGCCTGGGGGAAGGGGGGGTGGGATGAATTAGGAGACTGGGATTGGCACGTATACTCTACCATGTGTAAAACAGATAGCTAGTGGGAACCTAC
Source organism: Mesoplodon mirus (assembly GCF_964341445.2). Classification (NCBI taxonomy): domain Eukaryota; kingdom Metazoa; phylum Chordata; class Mammalia; order Artiodactyla; family Ziphiidae; genus Mesoplodon; species Mesoplodon mirus. The sequence continues at coordinate 1,326,397 of NC_138987.1, read as the reverse complement.
TGTATAGTGCAGAGAGCTCAGCTCGGTGCTCTGTGGTGACCTAGGTGGGTGGGATGGAGTGGGTGGGAGGGAGGTCCAAGAGGGAGGGGATATAGGTATACATATAGCTGACTCACTTTGTTGTACAGCGAAAACTAACACAGCATTGTAAAGCAACTATAACCTAATTTTAAAAAAGAAAAGAAACACAGGCAACCAGGACTAAAAAATAACAATAGCTACCCTTTGTTATAGACTGAATGTTTGTGTTCCCCCAAAATTCATATATTGAGGCCCTAACCCCCAATGTGATTGTATGTGGAGATAAGGGCCTTTGGGAACTGATTAGAGCTAGATTAAATCATGAGGGTAGAGCTTTCAGGATGGGATAAATAGCCTTATAAGAAGAGGAGGAGTTTCTCTCTCTCTTTCTCTCTCTTTTTCTCTCTCTCTCCCTCTCCCTCTCTCTCTCTCCCGCCCTCCCTCCCTGTGTGTGTGTGTGTGTGTGTGTGTGTGTGTGTGTGTGTGCATAAATACAGACATAAATGTGAGAGCAGCTGTCTGCAAACCAGGAAGAAGACACTCACTAGACACCAATTCTGCTGGACCTTGATCTTGAACCTTTCAGCCTCCAGAACTATAAGAAATAGTGTCTGTTGTACATAAGCCATCCAGTCTATAGCATTCTGTTATAGCAGCAGGAACTAAGACACCCATTATAAAGACCTTAGTTATTTACCAGTTATTTTCAAAGCTATTACCTCATTTAATCATTATAATACATAGTCATAAGGTAGTTATTAAGAGGAGTTTGATGTTTTCAGCTTGTGTGTTTCAGTTTTCTGATCTTCTGACCCTTGAAGGACATTACTCAGTGTCTGCCAGTAGAGGTGTTTGTCATAGAACTGAGGAGGAAAAAAAGGGGGGGACAACACAAATGCCTTAAACTTAAGGGCTAAGAAGAACTTTTTAATGCAGGTGGGCAAGGAAATTTCACTGAGGAAATAGCTTGAGGAGAGCTCCTGTATGTGAAGGCAAGGAACTGAAGGGGAAAATGGTAAGAATAGTGCTGGGCGATTATATGTTTTCTCTCACGGAATTCAAGAAACAAATAATGGACTTGAGTTCTGTGGATGTTGCTTTTGGTTGCATGAAGAAGCTAAAATGAGGTAGAGCTGGGACATGAGTTCAAGCTAACTTCCAAGCTCATGCTACATCATTTACTTTAGTTTGTAGATACTACTGAGCAGCTTCTTCAGAGTTCTGTGTCTGGAATTTATGCATCAAAGAATAAGGCAGCATTGTCAGATTAAGTAGAAAAGAGAATTTGGAATAGATAAAGGATTAAATGAGAAGGAGCAGTGCTCTGGATGGGAATAAATAGTGAGATACATTTTCTAGTAATTTCCTCCCCCTGTGATGATAACAAGGGGAAACTACAGGAAAAATTGTTCACTATCTCTCTCAAATCAAAAAACAGAGTGATACAAACAAACATGAATAGAGAGCACTAACAATATGCAAATTGAAATAAATATTCTAATTTCTGGAAAGAATAGAGACCTATATTATATGACTGTGAGGCTTATAAACTTGTCCTTCCCCATTACTTAAAATTGTATTACACAAATTTATTTAATACCCTGAAGAATTCTGGAGAGTTGTTTTTTTGTTTTTTGGTTTTTTGTAACATTTACTCTACCATGGAAATCACCACTAAGTTTGATAGCATAAACTATAGTAACGGGCAAACTGTTCTTAATAAGAATGTCACAGTATTGCACTGTTTGTTCAGATCTACTTAAGAAATTATTAGTTACCTGGAGCTCTAAGGTTCTTTCTTAAGAGTATTGCATCCTCAGGTAATTTTTTAAATTTTTCCTGTCCCTATGACTGACAAATAGAGCTCTTAACAACACCGATATTTAATACACTTTGTAATTGGTTTCCCATTTTCTCAGAAAAAAATTCAAAGTACTTTCATGCATGTAGCTCTATACCACTACAATAGAACACTGAAGGGAGAAGCAGGAGGAAATCTCTGCAAAATATCTCTGGAACAGTCTGTGAATCCTAACAGAAGAGAAAGAATATGTGTGAATAACATAAAAACTGGTACTGTGAGTCAAACTCATAAAACCACTTTGATGGCCAGAAGGGCTCTTACACGTTTTTTTTGGTAAAATAAAATGATTTGAGAGAGATCAGTATGACACCTTCAAAACCGCCACTTCACAAGCTTCTATAACCTTCTCTGTGGCTAAGTTTAACTCAGTCACAAGACTAGAACTTTCACTTCTGTTAAAATACAGGTTGAGCCAACGTTGACAACATGTAATTGTCATCACAAAAACTCAAAATGTTAATTAACCTGATAAAATCCCAACAAAAAGATGTGATTTTAGGGCTCTGGGCAGATAAAGAAAGAGACGAAAAGTCTTTCATGAGCTTTGTTATTTCTGTACAGAGGTCGTCCTTTGCTTGTCATTTCTTCTTTTTTTTTTTTTTTTTTTTTTTTTTTTGCGGTACGTGGGCCTCTCCCGTTGCAGAGCACAGGCTCCGGACGCGCAGGCTCAACGGCCATGGCTCACGGGCCCAGCCGCTCCACCGCATGTGGGATCTTCCCGGACCGGGGCAGGAACCCGTGTCCCCTGCATCGGCAGGCGGACTCTCAACCACTGCGCCACCCGGGAAGCCCGTCATTTCTTCTTTAATAGGGCTCCTCCCCATCCCTCCACTACAAACATAACATATGAAGTTGTTAATTTCAAACCTGTTTGCAATAATCTAAACTAAGGCAACCAAATTTTCCCTATGACAATCAACAGCCTTCAGATATTTCATATCAAAAGATAGATTAATGGATAAAGATGTAGTTTATGTATACAATAGAGTAATTCTCAGCCATAAAAAAGAATGAAATTTTGCTATTGGCGACAACATAAATGGAGCTGGAGGGTATTATACAAAGTGAAATAAGACAGAGAAGGATAAATCCTGTATATCTTCACTTACATGTGGACTTTAAAAAACAAAGCAAACAAATATAACAAAACAAAAGCGGACTCACAGAGAGTTAACTAGTGCTTGCCCGAGGGGATAGCAGTGGGAGAGATGGGCAAAACAAGAGGATGAAGAGGGACAACCTAACAATTATAAAATATATCAGCCACGGAGATGTAACATACAGCACAGAGAATATGGTCAATAATATTATAAGAATTTTGGTGTGATATAAAAACATCAAATCACTATGTTGTATACCTGAAACTAGTATAACATTATAAGTCAACTATACTTCAATTAAAAAACACAGTAAAATGCATTATTCTTTCATTAAGCCCCGAGGGCTTATTTTAAATTACTTTATATATTATTCTCTCAATTTTTGAATAATTTGATTGTTTTAGGAAAGTAATTATTTCTTGAAGTGTCTTGGGATTTTATCAACATTGTGTTTATTAGTATTCATTGTTTTTCATCGTTACCTTTCGTAGGGATGCCTGAGAAACACATGGTATAAAGAATGAAAATATGTCTTTTGTGAAATAGTAACAAAAATAAGCCAAATTGAGAAATTCTAGATGTAGAAAGAACTTTAGAGATGATTTGGTCCAATTGCCACATTTGACAAATGAAGAAACTGAGGTTCAAAGAATATAAATAAGTTTTCTCACCTCATTCATCGAAGATGTTTAGCAAACTACACACTGAATTCAGTGGCCTGTCACTATTCCACATTGTCTTTCTTTAGGGAGAGATCCTTTTTGAAAGTATTTTTTTTTCCTTTAGTCATTTAATTAATCATCTGAATAGAGAAGTCTTGGTTGGTTAAATTACAACAACAAATTACAACCTTTTCAACTGCAAGTTAAATAGCTATCCGACTCAAGACCAAATACTATTTTATTAAAGTTGCTTGTCGTACCTGACCTTCTAAAATGACAGATTTTTGTTGTTCCAAATAAAAATTAAAAATTCATGAAAATGTTTTTGTAAGTAGCTTATTACCTATTAAGGTATAGACATCCTTTAGTATAAAATATGTATAACTGCCTTATAGATTATTAATGGGCTCTCAGAATGTTTAGCATACTAGATGTGTTTAAAAAAACAAATTAGAATTCTGATCCTAAGTTTTCTTTCAAATCTATTATTTTAATTGTGGGAGAATTTTTTTTAAATCATTCATTTCTAAATGATGATTTGCATATACAAATGCATGTTTTCCATTATTAATCTCAAATTAGATCAACCAAAATGATTTCATACCAAAGGCAAAAATATATGCCTTTGTAATCAAGAAAACAATCTTACCTTAGCTCAGCAATTCATGTCAATGATGGTAAATGTGTCATGATTAGTTAGACTATAGTGTAATTCAAATACAATAAACCATTTCTGTACATTAATTCATATTTATTACTGGACATTTTTTCCATCAATAAAAGAAGAATATGAACTGTGGCACCCATGACCTAGATAAAAAGCTCAAGATGTTAGACCTGTTCCTTAGTGACTAGACAAAGTGTTAATGGAAGGATAAAAAAAGTTTTCTAAAAATACAAGAGCAAATATGTATCTGAAAACATCTAGTCAGAACTTCTTTTAAAACCTTCAAGATGAACCACAGAGAGAAGTTTCTATATGATGGATTTCTTTCTTGCAATAACACAATTCATTCTACAAATATTTATTGAACACATGATCTGTGCCAGGCACTCTTCCCAATGCTAAGGATATAGTGATGAACAATGTTCCCTGTCTTCATGGAGCTTATATCCTGCTGGAATCAAAGTAAGATGAGACTGGGACTGGGCAAGGGTGCTATTTTAGATATAGACGTCCAGAGAAATACTCTCTCATTAGGTGGTATTTTGAAGGAATGAACCATTAGAGACATCTGGAGAAAAACATTCTAAGTAAAGGGAATAGCAAGTGCAAAGGCCCTGAGAGGGAATAAGCTTGACCCTACTGGCACTACGTCAAGAGGACCATGTTGGAGTAGGGTGATTAAAGAAGAGAACAGCACAGATGAGGTCAAGGAGGGAATTCTGTCAGGCTATGGAGGGCCTGAAACCACTCTAAAGACTCGTGCTTTTACTCTGAGTCGGAAAGCACTGGGGGAGGGGAATTGAGTCCAAAAGTGATGTAAATCTGACTTATAAGTTTAAGAGATGAACCAGGCTGCTGTGTGGAGAATAGTCTGTAGAGGACAAGAATAAAACAGTGACCAGTTAGGAAGCTGATGCAATAATCCAGGCAAGAGGGGATGCTGCTGGGCCACAGGGGTAGCAGTGGTGGTATGAGAAGTGGTGGGGGTTCGATATATTTGGAAAGAAACCAAGCTTGGCTACTGGTAGCAATCTGCTCTTTGAAAGGTAGAATAATGGCTTCCCAAAGCATCCATGTCTAATCTGTAAATATGTTAGATTATGTGGCCAAGAGGAATTAAGGTTGCAGATGGAATTAAGGTTGCTAATAGCTGACGTTAAAATAAGGAGATGATCCTGGACTATCCAGGTGAGCCCAAGGTAATCATAAATGTCCTTAAAAGTGAAAGAGGGAGGTAGAAGAGTGAGTCAGAGGAGGACATGGCTACTGAAGAAAGAGACAGAGAGACAGCGTGGCTGGCTTTAAAGGCAGAGGAAGGGCACCATATGCCAAGGTAAGAGGCACCCTCTAGAAGCTGGAGAGGACAAGGAATCTCCAGAACAGAATGCAGTCTTGTCTAATCTTGAAGAATCTACACCCAGTGAGACCCACGTCAGGCTTTAAACTTACAGAACTTTGTAAGATAACAAAGTTGTGGTGCTTAAGCAAGTTTGTAGTGATGTGTTTCAACAGCAGTAAAAAATTAATATAGATTAATACGGGGTATTAGAGAAACAGAAGAGTCAAGGGTCACTAGAGGTTTAATGTAATTTGAATTTTATAACTTTGGCTAATAAAGTGTTGATTCATTATTGGCATAGCTAAATATGTTTTTTGTAGCTTTGGAAAATCTCAGTAAGTACCTTTCCAAATGAAGGCTTCTAATGCAGATGTTGGCGCCTATCAGTGACCTGATCATCCCTGCTTCATTTTTCATTTTCAGAATATAAACACTAACTTTTATTGAATTTGATCCTTTAATACAAAGCACTGAAGTGTGATGGTAAAGCACTGAAAATATTTTTTAAATTAACATAGTAGTACTTAAAAATGAGTGTTGTCCGGGGTTTCCCTGGTGGCGCAGTTGTTGAGAGTCTGCCTGCCGATGCAGGGGACACGGGTTCGTGCCCCAGTCTGGGAAGATCCCACATGCCGCGGAACGGCTAGGCCCGTGGGCCATGGCCGCTGGGCCTGTGCGTCCAGAGCCTGTTCTCCACAATGGGAGAGGCCACAACAGTGAGAGGTCCGCGTGCCACAAAAAAAAAAAAAAAAAAAAAAAAAGATGAGCATTGTCCTTCTAGATTGTCAGCTTACAAAGCTAAACCCTAATAGCAATTTGGTGCCATGTCAAAACAGGTTTGAATCTGTTTCTTTAGCATTGCCTCCAGAGTCTGTTTACAAATCCTGCAAGCAAAGTGCATTATGAATTTACAAAACCACCTATTTTTTTTTCTGAAAATAAGCTAGCTAAATGTAGTGCTCAGTTAGCTTTAGTTTTTATTTATATCCTCCCTATCACAGGAAAACCATCTGAGGCAGTATGACTCACCTTCTTTATTCATTCAACAGATATTTATATTTTTATACTTGGTTTTCTTGACCTGTAAGAAAAGCACTTTTGTCTGAGGGCCATAACACAAGCTGGGTCATTCCCTTAGCAATAAGTTCCAAGGCAACCAACCAACTTGGGAAGCCAGATAGTCACCCAATTTTGAGGACTCAAGAAGACAAAGATATGACAGTTGTCACTTCTAGAGGTCTGAGCATATGTCCGAGAAACTGTCGATACTTGAGAGATGTGGCAGGATCAGGACCCAGAAAAACCAGTAAGAACAAGATCAAAAACAGGACGTAAGCCTTAAGTGAGAGATGTAGTTTATGTTGAAACTTTGATCCTAGAGGCAGCAATTGGTGAAATAGAATGAATCTGTTTAAAGTAAGGAAAGCGTCAGTCCTCTGGACTTATAATAGGGGCCATAGTGGTGCTGCACTTAGTGACCATTGAGCATCTGGGGCTTAAATCTGACACACTTGGCCCACTGTTTTTTTGGCAACTATAGAAACACGGGTCAATAAGATACACAGGAAACAGGTGGCTCTAGAATCTCAAGTTCAGGACAATGACTTGATCCAAAGCCAATCAGATTAAGTGGAGGGGGCAAGGGAGTTAAGGAGAAGCCGATTGTGTTTCTTGCTGCTTCTGTGGTTGACTCAAAAGATATGTGTGTCATATATACACTAATATGTATAAAATAGATAACTAATAAGAACCTGCTGTATAAAAAATAAATAAAATAAAATTCAAAAAAAAAAAGTTATGTGTGTCTACATGGAGCCGTGTAGGAAAATGGGAGGATATAAAAACATAATAAAGGGTCGAAATAGAAAAGTGTTGGCTGGGTGGAGTTCAAGGAAGCTTAATTCTAAAAGATGAAAGGAGTAAAGAGTTTAAAGGGAAAAGTGTGAATTCCCAAAGGCTTCTGACGTTTTTCCTCCTATGCAAAACAAACCCTCACCATCTGTCTCACTCCAAAAGGAATTTTTTTTTTTTTCGGTACGCGGGCCTCTCACTGTTGCAGAGCACAGGCTCCAGTGGCGCAGGCTCCAGTCGTGCAGACTCAGTGGACATGGCTCACGGGCCCAGCCGCTCCGCGACATGTGGGATCTTCCCGGACCGAGGCACGAACCCGTGTCCCCTGCATGGGAAGGCAGACTCTCAACCACTGCGCCACCAGGGAAGCCCCAACAGGCGTTTTTAAATTGTATACCTGTCTACCGTATCTCTTCTCCATTGTTTACCACACTCAGGCCAGGAGTTTACTTTCTAAACTTGCTAAATGAATCTCCTGATACACTTTCAAAGAAATGTGCAACCTAGCAATACTTTAAAGGTGTCTCTTTTTCAGATGTACATTAGGCCTTGCCTTGGGAGTTACTAATTTTCACTAGAACTGGTCACATCTAAAAGAGGAGCTTATCTCAAAAAATTAAGGAAATTTCCAGAATATCATAAACAATTCCTCCAACTCTGGGCACCAATGCTGCAGACTTCCTGCAACTGGTGCTCATCTCCACAACCAGCACAAATAGATAATGTTGCTGCCACCCACAGTGGGGACTAGGATGAAAAGACGGAGTCTCTGGCACTTAGGCACAAAATTTAAGAAGGTCCCAAATAACTCAGTAATCAAGATAAATTATATCAAGGGCAATGTATTTTAAAAGCTAAGCTGACAAAAAAATTGTATTGAGCAAAATAGCAAATTGATGAAGTAAAATATCAAAAATTTAAATTTTTAATGAATTTAAAATTTTAGTTCTTTAATCCTTTTTTTGTTTCTTTGATGAAGGAATATTTGGCCTAAGAAGTGAGAATGTACTCTGTGAATGCACTGATACATTCCCTGGCAATAAAAACATAGGATTTAGCTTATTGATTGTTTTTTATATAAATATGAGAATGTTAACCACTAAATGTTGCTTACAATGAAGCAATGAAATCGGTTGTTAATTAATAAGCCACTAAATGCCTGATAATTTTTATTTCATTTGACTCTCACTTTTACTTATCTTTTACTTTTCACTTATCTATACAAAAACATGTTGAATATTTATGTGAGATGTTTCATCACTATGTTATCACTAAGTTTCTGTATATGTGTTTCTCAAGATACACTAGATATAGAATTATATGAATTTTTTAAGAAAGCTCTAGAGATAAAAACAACTTTTATACATTAATGAAAATGATGTATATAGCTCAGCTGTTAGACATTCCCCACTTACATGTAACCCGTCTGTGTCTACTTGACTCCAAACTTGACCCAAATACCCGACCCTAACACCAGGTTTTTGATAAAAGCCAAACACAAAGTGTGTAGCTTACTGAATATGGCTTGGATTGTGTGATGGGTCACTATGCTCGTGCATAACATGTCACAATCACGAGGCTGCTGTGGATGCCCAGCCTTTCCTTCCAGCCCATCATCACATCACATCTCTCCCTTGGCCTTTTCTGCTAGAGAAGGGCACTCAGCTCCTGTCCTCTCCCCTCTCCTACCTTCCTCCATAGGAAAGCCCAGATCCAGCATGAGTTGCCTTCTATTCCACAGCTGACTGGCAAAGTATGTTTTTTTGTTTTTAACATCTTTATTGGCGTATAATTGCTTTACAATGGTGTGTTAGTTTCTGCTTTATAACAAAGTGAATCAGTTATACATATACATATATCCCCATATCTCTTCCCTCTTGTGGCTCCCTCCCTCCCACACTCCCTATCCCACCCCTCTACGTGGTCACAAAGCTGATCTCCCTGTGCTACGCAGCTGCTTCCCACTAGCTATCTAGTTTACGTTTGGTAGTGTATATATGTCCATGCCACTCTCTCACTTCGTCCCAGCTTACCCTTCCCCCTCCCTGTGTCCTCAAGTCCATTCTCTAGTAGGTCTGCGTCTTTATTCCCATCTTGCCCCTAGGTTCTTTATGACCTTTTTTTTTTTTTTTTTAGGTTCCATATATACGTGTTAGCATACGGTATTTGTTTTTCTCTTTCTGATTTACTTCACTCTGTATGACACGTTCTTTAAAAGTTTACCTCCAGCCTCTTCCTTTAATAGAGAAGGCCTCTCTCCTCTAAGAGATGTGAATGCACCCTACTCTTCTCCTCTGCCTTTCGGTGAATCTGTAATTGTGTTTAAAGAATGTCTCCCTGGCTCCCAAGTCACCTCAATGGATGGAAGGTTTTCTCTCTCTACATGGGACACATCTCCCAACCCAGGCAGATTGTTCCCTTTGCCTCTACTCCCTTCCCCTGTGTCAGCTTCTATCTCCAGTGGTTCTTGCCTAGGAAGCCTCATAAGCATCCAGAAAAGAAGCCACATCTTTAGCCTGAGTTGTTTGCCTTACTTCCTCCCCTCTTAAGACAAAGACTCATCCCTGTATATATACACCATCTCTTTCAGCAGCCTATTCCAGGGGTCCTATATTCTAAAAGGGGATCTTTTACTAAGATGGTTTTCTTTCATGTGCTAAAATTGCTCCTTCCTGCAGCCCATCTCTCAGTTTCTGACAATTTTTTAAATTTTTTCTTATTTATTTATTTTTTGGCTGTGCCATGCAGCATGCAGGATCTTAGTTCCCCAACCAGGGATGGAACCCACGCCCCTTGCAGTGGAGGCATGGAGTCTTAACCACTGGACCACCAGGGAAGTCCCCTGACAATTTTTTATACATCAATGAAAATGCAAAGTCAGGGTGGTCCTTATGAGTGCTCTCTCTCTCAACAGCCCCACTATTATTTCAACCCTCCTCTTTTCTGCTTATTTTTAGGAACTCCTTTTTGTTTTCTGAATCCACCCTCAAATTCAACTTGGAACCCCAAGGTGCTAAGACCTGGGTGGATGGATGCAGCTGCTCTGTTTGTGCTAATCGTTAGCCAATTGTACTACCTGGGAGCTAGACTACTGGCATAGTCACCAGCAAGACCCGTGGCTATCTTTTGAGGAACTTCCCTGCCAGGGATGGACGACCTGCTCACTCCCATTCCCTGAGACTCTGCTGTCTGTCATTAGACTCAGACAGCATAACTGTACCAACATCAGGCTCATCTCCTTCAATCTGAACTGTGCCTTTAGTCCTTCAGTTGCAGGACAGTCCCACTACTCCAGCTTTGTTTCCTTAGGGGACCTGCCTCTCCATTTCTTGTCTCTAATTCAACTAGCAGTGAGACTTGAAGGACCTTATGGAATTTCCTGGAGCCTACAGTTCTCTTCATTGTAAATAGCTGCTGCAGCAACTTGCACTAACTGGACATAATTGTTGACACTGCTCTCCACGGCACCTCTGTGCAAAAGTCCCTCAAGACTTGACATATAGGTACTTTCAGTGATGTGTGTTCACAGACTTCACATATAAGTCTCAGCATCTACCTGCATTCTTGAGTAACTTTTGGTCTGATGTCAGGCATTCTGCTGTAGAAAAGGAGGCATTTTTTGTTTATCCACACTTTTGAAAGCATGTATAGTTCTTGGCGCCAGACTCTACACACTTTCTATTCATCTCTGCTGCATCTATACCTCAGAGTTTTCACACCCCGCTAACATTTCAATGGTGTGTTCCAACCACAATTCAAAACCTTTCTCTAAAGGTCCTGGCATTGGACTCCTTCCCTTCCCCTCCCCACCCCCACCCAAGTCTCTAGACCCTGCGTAGTATAAGCTCCCTAACAAGAGCTGGCACAATGGCCCTGATACAGTTTTCAATAGCAGTCCAGTCACAGATAATAAAGCTGATTGGGTATCTTAATTAGCCCGTGCATGTGTGCCATACACCCAACGTCTTCTTCCTTGATGCATTCCAGTTTTCTGGAAAATGATGCCAAGGTGAGTTTAAACACAAATGTACAGCTGGGTACTTCATGGAGGAGTTTCTCTGATGTATTCTAATAAGCCCACAAAGCACCGGGCATGTGAGACTCCAGGTGAAATATTCACTATTCAATCATACATCGTTCCAAAGACTTTCCCACAGCATCTCCCTGACTTTCAGTTTCTTTACCAAAGACCAGCACTGCTCCTAGTAAGTCAGTCTCTACTGCCTGCACCATTAGCCACGGGGAGCAGGCACTACAGGCTCTATTAAGAGTGAAGTTTTAATCTGATAGGCTTTGAGATGACCTCCGTAGATAAAGTATCTCAGAAAATTCTCCAAGGCCCAGGTGTCAGATATACCCCTTAAGGGTTCAGGTTATCTATTTCCTCCTCAAACCACCCTGATTTAAAACAGTTAGTCCTTCAGTTTCCAGAGAATATCCAATCACATCGCGCTTATTGAAATCCCTTTTGCTTTAGCCCTACTCAAGTTTTGTGGAGACGTCATTGATCTTCATTTTATTCCTTAGCTCAATTCACTAAGCCTCTTCCTTAACCTTAATCTTACCCACATGCAGATGCTGAGCAGGCAGTTTGCTACATGTGCCTAAAATTTGGGGAAGCAATTTGAACCTGAGATATACATTTGGAGTTCTGAGAGTTTATAGTGTAGAGAAAATTTTGAAGCCTGAGCTCTGGAGCATTCCAAAGTTTAGAGGTTAGGGAGGTGAGGAAGAACCAACAAAAGCAACAAGGAAAGAACAGTCAGTAAGAAGAAACCAGGAGCATGTTAAAGCCAAGGAAAGAGAATGTGTAAAGGATACTGTGCTAACTGATGCCAATAGCCCAAACAAGGTGAAGAATGAGAATGAACCTTTGTGTTGGATGGTAGGATAGTATGTCACTGGTTATCTTGACAAGAATAACTTTAATAGAGAGGAACGAAGGCCTGGTGGAGGTAAGTTCAAGAGAGAACAGGAAGAGAGAAGCTGGAGGCTGTGAGTATAGAGAATACTTTTGAAGAGTTTTGCTGCAAAGAGGAGCAGAGATAGAGGGGATAAAAGCCAGCAGAGTAAGTAGGATCAATATAAATTATTTTTTAAAGTTGAGGAAAAATAACACGATTTGTATGCTTATGGGGAGAAAATAAGAAGATACAGGGAGAAGAGGCAAGATTTTCTAAAATATTGATCTTCAGAAGGCAAGCGGGCATGGGTAAGGGCACCAGTGAAAAAGCTGACCTTTGCCAGGAGCAGAGAAGCTTCACTCACAGTAATAAAAACAAGAGGCCCAGGGCTTCCCTGGTGGCACAGTGGTTGAGAGTCCGCCTGCCGATGCAGGGGACGTGGGTTCATGCCCCGGTCCGGGAAGATCCCACATGCCGCGGAGCGGCTGGGCCCGTGAGCCATGGCCGCTGAGCCTGTGCAACAAGCCTGTGCTCCGCAACGGGAGAGGCCACAACAGTGAGAGGCCCGCATACCGCAAAAAACAAACAAACAAACAAAAAAAACCAAGAGGCCCAGTATATGGGCCAAGATGACCATATGAGTAAATTTGGTGTTGGGTTCCAGTGATAATTCTCTTCTGATGACTTCTTTATTCTCAGTAAAATAGGAAGCAAAAGCAAGATCATAAGCTGAGAGTGAGTGTGCGGATAGGAGATGAGACATTTAAGAAGAAAAGTGAAGTTATGAAATAATTATCTAAGAGAGTAGAAGGGTTAATGGACTAGGGATATATATATATATATATATATATATATATATATATATATAAAGTCTGATGGCCAGACAATACGAAGGGCTCACTTGAGATTAGTAATCACGAATTTAAAGTGAGATAACTATGGAGTCATCTACCTTTGTTCAGGTGTGTAGATTCAGCCATAAATTAAGGGGAGAATTCAGTTTAATTAGGTTTGTACTTTGACAAAAAAGGGAGTAAAAAAATAGAAAGGAACCGAAAAGTTGGATCCATATGCAATAGAGTGACAATAATGATTGATGAGGAAATTTAAGCAGACTAAAGAAAGGAATGAAGATGTAAGGCAGGTAAGAGAAAGGATGAATGGTAGAATCAGTGGATTAAAGGCCCTGGTGAGCATTATGGTTTCTGGATTTGGGATACAAAAAGAAATGAGCCAGACCAAAAAAAAAAAAGAAAGAAAGAAAAAAAGAAAAAAAAATGTCTATTGTAAAAGAAGAGAAAGAATGATGTTTGAAATTGAGATTAAGAAGAGTTTGTAGGGGCCTCCCTGGTGGCGCAGTGGTTGAGAGTCCGCCTGCCGATGCAGGGGATACGGGTTCGTGCCCCGGTCTGGGAGGATCCCATATGCCGCGGAGCGGCTGGGCCCGTGAGCCATGGCCGCTGGGCCTGCGCATCCGGAGCCTGTGCTCCGCAACGGGAGAGGCCACAACAGAGAGGGGCCCGCATACCGCAAAAAAAAAAAAAAAAAAAAGAAGAGTTTGTAGGTTTTGGTAATGAAAAGGTCTAAATTATAACACTGGGAAAGATGAGCAAGAGAGAGTATAGGACAAGGTCACTGAAGATAGGAAGATCAAGGAGCTAAGTAAGTAGCCACATCATTAAAGGATCATTTATATAGATATTGAAATTACCAAGAATTTTGAATCTTGTAGGAGAAGTTTGCCAGGAGCAAAATCCTTCAAGACATCAGAAAAATGACTTAAGCATGTACAGGAAAACCATTCTTTCTCTCTGGCATCTGGTAACATGTATGGACAATTTTCTCATCATTTTAGATATAATGACAAAAGGCAACAAGTAAACTCATTCAGAGCAGGATGAATTGAATATTGTTATTGTTGGCTGCCTATCCAGCATGTGTTTATACCATTCTCCTTCCTTTGTGAACTCTGATTTTGTTCTGATATCCACAACTTCTTACTGAAATTATGTGCCAAAAGGACGATTGACATTAGCTCTCATCCTCAGATGATGCCTGATTATATTAAGGATAATTGCATCATCCTTAGCAGTGCTTGGTTAAGGAGTGACAAGTGACCTGATTTGTACCAATGAAATACAAAGGTTTCCCCAGAGCCTCTAAGTTCCTCCTAGAATTTTTTTCCCCTGGAAGAACTTTCAGAAACAACAATATCTTTCATCTTCCAGCTGTTATCGTGTATGGATGTGAAGCCTGTACTCCCTTTGCTATCAGTCTGAGAATAAAGCAAAACAAGAAGGAAGAAGTCAAATAACCACAGATTGATTGTGTTTACCCTGAACCAATCCTACCTCAGGACTTCCATTTATATGAGTCAATACACTTCCTTATTGCTTAAGGATGAGCCCTTTTGATGAGAGTTTTCTTTCACTTGGGTAAAATAGGATGCTTAATCTATGCAAAGAAGATACAAAATGTTGGTGATTTTTTTTTAATTAAAGACATAGAAATTAAAATGGAAGCATTGAGAAATCACACCTTTATGGAGTAAGACAGATATTTCATGGATATAAAATTACTGGTCATCATCATTCTCCAGAAGACCCGCAGGTGTCATATGTACCTTATTTTAGGGAAGTAAAGAGACTCTTTTTTTTTTTTTTTTTTTTTTTTTTTGCGGTAAGCGGGCCTCTCACTGCTGTGGCCTCTCCCGCTGCGGAGCACAGGCTCCGGATGCGCAGGCTCAGCGGCCATAGCTCACGGGCCCAGCTGCTCCGCAGCATGTGGGATCTTCCCAGACCGAGGCACGAACCCGTGTCCCCTGCATCGGCAGGCGGACTCTCAACCACTGCGCCACCAGGGAAGCCCAAAGAGACTCTTTTTATATAAGTTAAGCTGAGAACATTTTATTGCCAAAGATATGAAAGAATAATAATAAAAATAAACATTTTGGACTGCCTATAATGGGAATAGATTGATTGGGGGCATGAGGGTAATTGGAGGTTGGTACTGATGATCAAAAAGGTGTCAGAGAATATGAAGCAGTTTCAAGCATACATAATAATCTCACACCAAAGAAAATAGTTCCAATAACAAGAAAAATTATTACTATGATATCTAAATGACTAAAACTTGTTCCTTTAAAATAATTTAAAAATCAGTTGAAAATAGACTTTTGGCCATGTAGTTCTCAAAGTATTAAGAAAAACTGAAGACACAGTGTCCTAATACAAGATTATCATGGTCAAGATTCTGCCACTATACCTAAGCAACTGTAAAAATAAGGTAGAAAAGCAGTCATATTAATAGGAAATGAGACATGACAACAATAGAGCTAAAATACACATACTCAATTAAGATGTATATAAAGGGGAAATAATGCTTGGGAAATAAAACAGATTTTTTTGTATAACTAAGGAAGCATATAGATTATTGGACTACTGTTATCAGTTATTTTTTGCAAATGCAGTGAGATTAATCATCCCTACATATTGCCATGAGATTGGCAATGTCCCTTCCTACAGATGTCAGATATGCCAGTCAATTATTAACAGGTAAAGCTTATTGCAGAAGTTTTAGGTAGCATTGCTAGGTTTTGCATCTTTTTCTTTTACTCTACCACAAGGACAGCGCAAATAACAATCCCCAAAAGGGGCTTATTCTTCAGTCTGTATCCTAGAATGAAGACAATGTGTAGAATAAAGTCAAAGATAACCAGGAGCAGACACATAAATGAGAAATAAGCCTTCTTTACTGAAGCCAAAGAGCTTTGTGGTTGTTTGTTATTGCAGCATAACCTTGTACACACTGACTAACACACAGCATTCAAACAACATGTATACATATGGGGTCTAAACAAGAGATTTTAACTCATTTAAGGAAAATCCATGTAAGGGTCAAATAAGAGACAAATATATAAAAGGCCTGGCATTGTGTACATAATCATAGATTAAAGCACATTGAAGATAAAATTAGATTTGTATTAATAGTCAAAAATAAAAGTTTGTTTTCTTC
This sequence comes from Mesoplodon mirus, assembly GCF_964341445.2. NCBI lineage: Eukaryota > Metazoa > Chordata > Mammalia > Artiodactyla > Ziphiidae > Mesoplodon > Mesoplodon mirus. The sequence continues at coordinate 1,309,975 of NC_138987.1, read as the reverse complement.
TGCCCCCACCTGCTCTTCATCTTCTTGCTCTTCATGCACAGATTCCTTCCAGATGTTTCCAGAAATACCTTTGGGATATATCAAGGCAAATGTAAGATCAGTCTTCTTGGTTATCTTGCAGCACTGCCATTTTCCTCCTTCCTGGCTCAGCTTCCTGCACAGTTGTCTTCTGTGTCTGCCAACATGAGAAAGATTATTTCCATAGCTAGTGCACACCAGGGGCACCGTCATATTGCTGTTGATACCTCCTGGAGTTTGCGCTGAGACTTCTGATGCCAGATAGCCAGGGAGCTGACGTCTGCAAAACAGCATGGTCTATGTCCCTGCTAAAATGTCGACTGTTAACTAAACTTCTGTCACCAATTCTGTTGAGTGCTTATGCTATCAGGTTCCTCAGAAATTTTAGGAAATAACTCATTTACTTTAGCATTTTCTCTCTCTCTCTCTCTCTCTCTCTCTCTCTCTCTCTCTCCCTCTCTCTGTCACTCTCCCTCTCCGTCTTTTGCTTTGATTCATGGTACTGGGTCAGATGACTTTTAATTAATTCCACTTTGTATTCAAAGTGGTCCCTTCTCTCCCTTGCTAGCATATTGCCTTTGAACCCAACTTTGCACTGTGGCAAGATCTTTCCCAGGTGGGCCCACAGTCCCCCATATACCTAGATCCCTACCCTAACAGCCCTCCAGTGGACATGCCCTAACATTCATTCAGCAGATGTGTGTTGAAGGCCCACTTTATATTGGGCTTGATGTTAGGTACTAGAGATGCAATGATGAATGAGAACACACAGTCTTGGTGCAGTAGAAGCTTAAAGTCTGTGACTGAAACTAAGAAGGAAATAGAAAATATTTACAGGACTGACTCCAGTGTACCACAGGAGCCTAATGAGGGAAAATAACTGAGTATTAGTGATCAGAGAAGACTTTCCTGAAGAAAAGCATGTCTAATCTCCAACTCAAGGCATGAGAGGAATTACACCATCAGGAGTAAAAGCAGGAGAAGAAGAGATGGCAGTATATTTCAAGACCCAGAACTGCAAAAAAAGTGTGACTAGTTTGAAGAACTGAAAGTCAGACAACATGGATGGCTCCATGAAGAGCATAATTTCTTTGAGGGCAGAAGAGTGTCACTGGATCCTCAATGCCTGGTAGTTATTCTTAAAACATAGTAATTATTGAGTGACAATGCATGATTCCAGATTGTGAGGATCAGAAAGACTAACAGGATATATAGCTGAAACGGTAACAAGAACATGAGTGTCCTTGTAAGCCTGAGTTTTAGGTCAGAGAACAGTTGATAACAATTGAAAAATTTTAATGAGTGAGGAATGATGTAATTGCATTTGTACTCCATTGCAGTGTTAGAATGGTTTAGACTGATGGCTAAGAGTAAAGAAAAGAGTTCTGCTGAGGAGGTCATTGTAGTCATCAGCTAATTTGGGTAATAACTAATATTTATTATATGTTTATTATGAACCTAACTCTATTCTAAATGTTTTACTTGCATTATCTCACATAATCTTGTTAAAAATTCAGTCAGGTAGGTAACCTGCTCAAGATCACATCCCTAATAAGTAGGGAAGAAGCAGAACCAGGATTCAAAACCAGTTGGTCTCTTCAGATCCCATACTCTTAATCTCTTTCTTATAGTCTACATCACAAGAAAAATGACAGTGATTTATTTAAAAAAGAAAAAAAAAGGTGTGGTATTGGTGTAGAAAAATTTCCTAGAAAGGCAGATATTAAGGAGGGAAAATGAACAAGAGTTGGGAACAGGATTAGATGGCTGCTATGTGGATAAGGAAGATGGACTCAAGGATGATATTCAAGTTTCTAGCTTGTGCAAGGGAGAAAGTACACAGGGAGGATTTTGAGGATGGGGATAAAGTGTCATAAGACATTATATTCATAAGTGCTTGGGAGATATCAAATAGAGATGTTGAATAGGTAACTGTAGCTTTTGGTGTGGATGGCAATTTGGAATGGAGATCTAGAATTCAGTTTTCAAATTAAGATGGTCCTTAGAAGTAAGTAAGGGGCACTCACTCAAAGACTATGTATACTGAGAGAAAAGGACAAAGAATGGAATCTTGATTATGTGCAAATTAAAGGAACATTGAAAGGGAGAATGTTTCATAAACAAAAAAAGGTAAGAGTTAATAAAAAGATGAGTTAATCTAGGAGAGTGTGAATCAAGTGTCTCAAGACTGAGGGAGAAGAGATACAGACACAAAGACCTGATTGCCCCAAACAGAAGCTGTAGGGAGTCACAAAATGGTGAGAACTCTTAAATGGCAATTTTGACAAATTACTGGATGCTCCGTATGGACTAACAGGAGATTGAGAAGCTTCTGGATTCACAGACTTAGAGTGCTCCAGGAGCCCCGACAGGTTCTCACAGTGAGGTTGCAAGAGAGATTCCCTCAGGGCTCTGGCTGAGGGGGTGGGGGCGGGGGAGAAGGAAGGGTAACCACTGTGAAGCTCGTTGGTTCTTCTCCATAGCAAAGGCTTACTCTCCAAGGGAAGAACTTTTCCTGAGTTTAGGAAGTATATTCTTCCCCCTCCAGCCTTCCTGTCTCACTTAGGGTAGAAAAGCACCTAGTCAACAAGGAAATAGGATGGAATACAATCTACATCCCTGGAGGAGAGACAGAAACTCTAGTGAAGTCTATAGTCAGGATGGCCTTAACATTCCCCTCAGCTTGATCAAATGTTAGACAGGCTTCTTCCTGACTCCAGGCCTCTGACTTCCCTTTTCTTATAGCATTTGCTTTACAAAATGTGTAATTTAATTCTTTCCCTGTTTCTTTAAGGTATAAGTCTTTTTGCAAGTCTTTTGCCAGTACTCTCTCAAGGACCTGGGAGCAATCCCTTTGAAATATAATCATCAAGGAAGATAGTGCCCCGATGTCCCAGTTTCTCTGGGAAGGTAGGCGCCTAACTTTGGTGCTCCAAGCTATACAACTACCTCCTGTCATGGAGATAGGAGAAAGTTTAGGATAGGAGCAAGCACAAGCCAATCAAAAATCAGATGGCCTAAGATCCATCCACGCCAGCTCTTTAAAAACTTTCCCACCTTTTGTTAGAGTGAAACCGAGTGTCCAGAGTTGACCCGTGCTCTGTCCCCTATTACTGGATTAATGGCAATGGCATCAGAATATAATAAATAATATAATATAAATATAAATATAATAAATAATAAATTTCTATTTGGAAACAAAAGGCAGGAAGAGCTAAGAGTGTCAAATACTATAGAGATGTCAACTAAAATAGTCTGAATCTTTCCAGTGGACTTTAACACCAAGGAGGTAACTTAGGACTGTGAAAAGAAACATTTTGGATACAATCCTCCTGATAGTGAGAAATTTCCAACCTTTACTGGACACTCAAGAAAGTTTGACTTTTAAAAATAATGCAAGGAAAGAATAAGAAATGTCCAGTTTAAAAATCAGAGAGGTTGTACTTAAATGACTTTTCTGTTTCAAGCAGCAAAAATCAACTTCAGCTATCTGAAAAGCAAAACGGGAACTTTAAAAAAAAGCCGGGGGCTTCCCTGGTGGCGCAGTGGTTGAGAGTCCGCCTGCTGATGCAGGGGACACGGGTTCGTGCCGCGGAGCGGCTGGGCCCGTGAGCCATGGCCGCTGAGCCTGCGCGTCCGGAGCCTGTGCTCCGCAACGGGGAGGCCACAGCAGTGAGAGGCCCGCGTACCGCAAACATACAAACAAACAAATAAATAAATAAGCCCGAAGTGTCTCAATGTGATCCAGAAATGCTGTAAGACCTCTAGAAGGCTGTGGTAGGTAGCCTGCAAATGGACCCCCAATGATGCCTGCTTGCCAGTATTCGTGCTCTTTTAAATCTTCTCCTCTCAAGTGTAGGCTGTACCTACTCTCTCACTTCTAATGAATAAAATATCATGGAAGTGATACAGTGTCATTCCCAATATTAGATCACAGAAGTATGTGACTTTTATCTTGATCACTCTCTCTCCCAGCTTTTACTCTGAGGGATAGAAGTAACTAAGTTTGGTGTGTAGACGGTTAGATAATTTGTCTCTTTAGTTTCACAGATCTAAAGATAAAAGGAACTGTACCCAAGGAGCTGTACTTAAGAAACTATATCTGAGGATCTTCATTTGTACCTGAAGCTGATTTATATAAAGTGCTTCTGGGCTTTGAGCTGATGCTGTAATAAGATGAGACTTTGGAGGACCTTAGGAGAGACCAAGTGTCTTAAGAATATGGTAGGACATGAATCATTGGAAGCTTGAGGGTAGACTATGGTAGGCAGCCACGAAAATAACCCTCACTGATCCTCACATCCTTTTATTCATACCCTTGGGTAATCGCCCTCTTCACAAATGTGAACTGGTGCTAGTACCCTTTTCTAATGATTAAAATTCAGCAAAAGTGATGGGATATACATTTCAAGGTTAGATAATGAAAAGACCATGACTTTTGCCTGGTTTGCCCTCCCTCTCTTTCACTCTCCCTGCAAGCCCTAACTCTGGAAAAGCAGCTTCAGAGAAAGCAAGTGACCCTATGGAGAGGTTCATGTGGCAAGGAAAGGACCGGCTAACATTCAGAGAGGACCTTAGGTCTGTGAGTGGCCAGATGAGTGACTGTGGAAGTGGATGTTCTCCCAGTCAAGGCTTGAGATGGCTATAACCACAGACAATACCTGGATTGTAGCTTTTTGACTGACCCTAAGAGGCACCCAGTTAAGTCTTATTTGGATTCAGAATCCCCCCCCAAATGTAAGATAACAAATGTTTCATTTCTCATTGGGGTAATTTATTACACTACAATACGTAACTAATATAAAGAAATAATAACTAGGGAGCATAACTCTACCCAAACATCCTCTCCATCTCTCTTCTCTGCTTTTCTGTACTTCTCTCACTGAGAGCATCATGGTAGAAAACACAGATTCTCTTAGGGCCCAAATTCCTGGGGAACTAACTGACCACACTTCAGTCCGTTGTTCCTAGTAATATCAACTATGGTCAAAGGGGCAAGGTCACGCTATTCAGCCACCACAGCCAACACTGCTCGTGCATGAGGGGTAGACCAGTTAAGTGAGGTCCTGAAAAGCTAAGCACATACAACTTGAGCATAGATGTTAAAAGAGGCTCTATTATGAGTTTCTTAAAGGCATGTTTTTCAATTGTCATGACAAACATCTCCAAATATACATTATGTTGAACTTTTTTATATTTCCCCACTCTGGCGATTTCTATCATGAATTTTAAGTCATGTTGGATCATTCAACTATGTAGTTTTTTTAAAATGCTTTTTACATGCCTGGGAAAACTCTTTCTTGAAGTCAGAAATTATTGTCACTTTCTAAAATATTTAATACAAAGCAATACCAACAACTCCTGATCTGAGTTTCAGAGCCAAATATTCCTTAGGTAGTTTAGGTGAAAATAAGAGTAAAATTAAGGAGGGAGATATGGCCTCCACCCAACAGGTAAGAGGTTTGAAGCCATCACTTTGAATAACTCAAGGTAATAATCGGGAAGCTAACATACCTATTAAACCATTTATTTGTAATTATTTTAAAACATAAAAAAAAGAAGATGTTGCTAGGTAATTAAATCAAAATGCACATAGGTTTAAAAGGATAAAATTTCCCCAAAAAGCTAATTTTAAACTTGGTCCTGTTAAAGTATTAAACAATCCAGGGTACTAAATATAACCAAAATAATTGATAGCATAAAAATATGAGTGAAGGCAGAAAAAGGAAAGATTTGATTGAGGTATAACCTTGGTTCTAAAAGATTTGTGATGTGGTACAAAAAATGCAGGTACAGTAAAACTAAAAATGTGTGGCTAAAAGAAAGAATAAAAGAAAGGCGATTTTAAAGGTCAAAGGGAGAATAAGAAAAATCAAAATGTTAAAAATAATTTTTTAAACTTTAAACTGGAATTTCTTCATTCACTCATGTGTCACACATTTAGTCATTCATTCAACAGGTATATATTAAGGCCTATTTTATTCCAGACCTTCTGATAGATTCTGAGAAAGACAGATGCTATATTTGCCCTCTTGGGAGTACTGTGAAAAAAAATTTTTTTTCTTAAAACAATTATCTAGATTCTGAAAATATGCCAAGCCAGAGTGAAAGAAGGAAAATGAAATTCTAGGCAATACATTTTGTAAATGTTGAAACATGTATGGAAATCAAGAGTACTTTTCTCTTGCTGTATCACTGATAGCAAGATTTCCAGCACAGAGTAGATTAGGGAGTGTGAATACCATCGCTATTACTGAGTTATTTTTAGGAATTCAGTATGCAGAAAATGCTGCAGCTTATACTTAGATACCTTGGGGATGCTCTAGTGTTTGATAACCTAAATGAGCTGACTGAGTCCTATTTAAAGAGAGCAGACAAAGCACAATATGCAACTTCACATTCACAGACAGATTATTAACCCACTCTCTACTTAAAAGATTTCCTATTTGTTTTTAACATAAGCACAAACACACACACACAGAAAATTTTAAAGATCAAAGTGGTTAGCTTTTTTTGTAATAAGTTATGCTATTCTGCTTCCTTTCTATTTGGGATCCAGTTTTTAAGACTTTCAAAGACTCATAAGAGCAAAGAAGGTGTACATTTTCTTTGCATGAACCAAGCAAGCAATTGAAAAGCAAAAATGTAAGCCATGTCCTCCCAGAGTCACTAACACTGAATCTAAGTGGAGGTTATTAGTGTTAGATGCTTGTGCCACTCACTTAGTTATATATTCTGTAAATAGTTATTGCTGACTCAGTATACATTAGATGTTAAAGATATGGCCACGTGGTGATGTCAAGACAAAGCCTTTGTTTTTACAGAGTTTATAGTCTAACAGAAGAAATGGACAGGTGTATGCCTGTGCACACACACACACGTGCACACAAACTAACGTATGGTTCAGTTGGTGCTAACTGCTTTGAAGACAAATAAAACAAGATAAAGGGATAGATAGTAACAGAGGGCAGAGTAAGGTGGCTCTAATAGAGACGTTATAATGGAAGATCTCCCTGAGGAGATGGTCTTTGAAGAGAATCTGCTTAAGATGAGGGGAAAACTATACACACATTAGAGGGAAGAAAATTCTAGGAAGAGAGAGCTGCTTGTGCACAGACTGTAACAAAAACAGTCTTGGCATAATCCTAGAATTGTAAGAAAGACAGAGGTGTATAAGGAAGGGAGAAAGAAGGTCAAAGAAGGAACATATAACACAATATACACAGGTATAACACAGTTAATACAAAATTTTGTAGGCCATTGAGAGGGCTTTAGATTTTATTGTTAGCACAATAAAAAGCCATTGAGCATGACATGGTCATCTGCATTACTGTCTCATGGCAGCTTTTCCAGTTCAACTTTCCCGAAACTGAACTCATTACCTTTCCCATCCTTTCCCCCTAAGTGTCTATTCCTCCTAATCCCTCGATGACATTTAAAAACCAAGATTCTGTCCTTGCTGCACATAGGAAATTATTTTATTTTATTTTTTTGTGGTACGCAGGCCTCTCACTGCTGTGGCCTCTCCCGTTGTGGAGCACAGGCTCCGGACGCGCAGGCTCAGCGGCCATGGCTCATGGGCCCAGCCGCTCCGCGGCATGTGGAATCTTCCCGGACCGGGGCACGAACCCGTGTCCCCCGCATCGGCAGGCGGACTCTCAACCACTGCGCCACCAGGGAAGCCCCATATGAACTATTATGATCACTACTGATTCCTTTTTCTTCTCTACCTTCCTCATAATGTGCAAAGAAAGCTAAACTAGACACCTGAGCACCTGAATTCTAGTCCTTGCTTTGAACCTACTCTTTGAATGGCATTTAGCAGGTCACCCAACCTCTCTGAGACTCTTTTCTCATTTTAAGACAAAAATACTAGGTGGCTCTCAGAATTATTATTTATGATGTGCTTGTTATATGCCAGGTCCCTCACGAACAACTGATTTATCGATAAACTGAGGAACAGATGGTAAATTAATTTGCTCAAAGTTAGGCGTCTAGTAAGAGGTAGACTGGGGATTTGAGGCAATCTTCTCACGGCAGAGGTGAGGCATTTAGTAAGTATGCAATACTGCCTTTAAAATAAAGTTGTGTATGAGCGTATGCTCTGAAATAAAAATCAAAGTATTACCTTCTTCATCCACTATTGGACATATCTTATAGTTCTAACTTCATTCAGGACTTATCCTAACACTTATTCTGATTCATGCTCTGTTTTGAGGGTAAAGATATGGAAGATCCCAATCTTACCATGAAGTAATGTCAAATGTATATAGATCTCTAGAGTGTCCTGCAGGAGCTTTACTTCAGTTAGGGATAGAGTAGAGCAGGGAGGTTGCATATGTAAATGGACATGTAAGTAAGTCTTGAAGGATCACGTTTTTTATGCTGAAGTTCAGCTGCCACACTGGTTCAAGGGCTCATTGCCACAAAGAGCCTTAAAGCTGGGAAGCTGGGGGGAAGCTTAGGAGTTAATTTCAGGCCAGTTAGCATCCACTAGTTGCAACCACACGCATGTGCTGAATGTTTGTGCTCTTCTCTTTTATATTTTCAACACTATGAATTTCCTCTCATTCTGGATTATTTTTTCAACCTCTCTGTACCTTCCTTAATCAGCTTGTAATTCATTTAGCAGTTTATTATGCTTAATTGTATTATAAATGATTTAATGTCTTTTTATTTGCCCTTTTAGGTTTTACCTTAGTTCTCTTAACTCTTTTTTTTCACCTTATCCAAACTTTCATTTCTTCTTTCACTCAGTCCATTGAGAGTGTGAGCCTCTTCTTATCTGTCTTGACTGTCCCACCTCAAATTGCAGTCACTCTCTCCTCTTCTGTTTTATTTTTTCTTTTTAGCCTCTATTTCTGCCAAACCTACTCTATTCTTATTTATTATCTAACTTCCCTGTTTGAATTCATAAGGATTCTTTGCTTTTTTTCACCGCTCTCATCCCAGTCATCACTGCATGCCTGTCACAAATGAGGCCCTCAGTACATATTTGTTGAATTGAATGAATCGAATTAAAGAAAACAATTCCGGAGGTACGTGTTCTTCTCACATTAGTTATGTTTTTATTTTGCTGGCTATGTTGCTTTCCTTCTTTGTGTTGCAATGTTTTTTAAGAGACTCAGTATTGGGGTTTTTGTTTACATAGCTCCAAATGTGGACAAATTTATAAGCATCTGCAATTAACTCAAAATAGAGTAGATATATTCCACGTTCTTACATGCCCTGTTCTGCCCTGAGCATCACTTTTTTCTCTTCCCCTTCAACCTTGAGTTGGACTTCTGGCCCTTTAGGTTTTACCTATTCAGTAACCTGAAGGAGGAGCAGAGGAAGCTAAGACCACTGGCAGCCACAGTGATGGAATTTTATATCTGCATTTTTTTTTTTGGCCCTCTAGAGTTCTTAAAATTCTAACTAAGCATTATGCTTTGTCTATTGCATTGGGAGCAAATGCTGCCCAACTAAATTACCTTATCAATCTGATTCCTGTCTTGGGACAAACTGAGCACTTCACTGATAAGTTCATTTTGAAAGATGTGGATTCTTTTAATCTGACATGGATACATATTTTTGTCCTGGCAATTTGTTGCTGTTGGTCTTTAGTTGTAAAAATACCTTCAGAAAGTTCTTTTTCACTCTTCTGCCTTGTGCTTTTAGAGTGGGTTCAGTGGTGGCCTCCAAAAAGATATGCCTATGAACCTTGGAAAAGGGGTCTTTGCAGATGTAACTAAGTTAGGGAATCTCAAAATGAGATCATCTTGGATTATCTGGGTGGGCCCCAAATCCAATGACAGACATCTTAAGAGACACAGAGGAGAGACACACAGAAAGAGGGAGCAAAAGGCCATGTGAAGATGGAGGCAAGGATTGGAGTTAAACAGCTACATCCAAAAATACTTAGAGCCACCAGAAGCTAGAAAAGACAAAGAAGGATTCTCCCCTAGAGCCTTCCGAGAGAGTGCAGCCCTGCCTGCCAATACCTTGATTTTAGACTTCTGCCTTCCAGAACTGCGACAGAATAATTTTTTGTTTGTTTTAAGCCATCCAGTTTGTGATAATTTGTTATGGCAGCCCTAGAAAACAGGTACAGCCCTTTATACTACATATTGCCCTTCCAGGTAAAGGGGTATTTTCTCCTTTATTTGAATGAATGCTTCATTAGAGAGTGAAGGCAGAAAGAAAAGGAACCAATGGAAAGCTCTGGTTCCATGCAGCCTCTTGAAGCGCCCCCACTGAACTGTCAGCATGACATTCGTATGCCCTCGGGAAAGCAGTTTTGGAGCAGACTCTTCCCTCCTTTCTCTTGCCTGTACCTATGCCCCACAATCACTTAATCCTACATTTGCTCAAACAGGAAAGCACTTTTTTGAAAAGTGTGTTTTACATGTTTTTCATACAGGTGGTGGTGTTTGTGGAAGGGTCCATCATAATGCCTAGATTCTACCTTCATTTTGTTGCAAACTGTAGTGTCGTCCAAAGAGTACTGTTGTCCAAACACTATTAAGTGAAAGAAAACAAAAATTCTCTAATTTTGAGGTTAAGGAATTTCCCCTGGCTTTAAAATCTTCAGTTTTGTTTTAGAAAGGGAAAGATTTATGAACCTGCACTTACCGTCCTATCTTTTTGCAGTACTATTTTTGCTCTCGTGATCTAAGAAGATAGTTGATATATTGGCTACTTGCTCTCCCCATTGTCAGTTTTGATCAGCATTTATATGTGTGTATTTGTATGTGTTACTAGACATAAACATAAGTACCATAAATATAAATTATGTATCATAAAATACCTGTGCAGCCAACAGAATAATTCTAATAGCATAAATTTTAATGGTTCACTGCTGACTAGGTGTGCTTATAACCAGAGTTCCTTCCTGCCTGCCACATGTCCATAGTGGATTTCTCATACTATTCTACATTCCACAGAATTGGTATTTTTGTAGAATGTTGGGAGTAATACCACTGGCTGCATATTCTACCCACTTCACATGCTAACTCTTGATTTCTTCTAAAATACATATTCCACTGAACCATAGATTACTATCCCTCTCAGAGGAGAGATACCAAAAAAAAATACAACATGATTAAAAACATTTATTTTGGTATTGTGATTTTCAGCTTCAAAATTTGCAAATTGAATCTCAATAAAATTAATTAGTCAATTAATTAATACCTGTACTAGCCACTTGACAAGGCTGCGGTAACAGACAAATTCTTTTTTAATTATAAGAAGGATTTTGTAAAAGGGAAAACTCATATAAATTAAGATATAATTTGCCCGAATCCTGACTTAATGACATGGTCTAACTTCCTAAGCAGAGTCCATTCGACTGAGGCCATGCAGCTGCAGTGACTTGTTGGAAAGTCCAGCCAGTAAAGAAACAGATATTCAGGGGATGTAAACTAAAATAAGGCTGAAGGGAGAGCTTCGTGGGAGTGAAAGGTTCCCGCATCTAACATCACCCGAAAGACAGTAGGTTGATACTCGGTATGTGTATATTCTGTAAGAATACTAAAGGTTTCTATATTCATTGATTAATAAGAATGCTCAGGAGAAGTCAGCCCAGACTTAGTGTCTAGGATCTAGCAAGATTATAAAGGACTCAGCTATAAAAAGGAACCAAATTGGGTCATTTGTAGAGACGTGGATGGACCTAGAGAGTGTCATACAGAGCGAAGTAAGTCAGAAAGAGAAAAACAAATATCGTATATTAACGCATATATGTGGAATCTAGAAAAATGGTATAGATGATCTTATTTGCAAAGCAGAAATACAGACACAGACATAGAGAACAAATGTATGGACACCAAGGGGGAACGCGGGAGTGGGAGGAATTGAGAGATTGGGATTGACATAGATACACTATTGAACTATGTATAAAATAGGAAACTAATGAGAACATACTGTATAGCACAGGGAACTCTACTTAATGCACTGTGGTGACCTAAATGGGAAGGAAATCCAAAAAAGAGGGGATATATGTATATGTATAGCTGATTCTTCTTGCTGTACAGTAGAAACTAACACAACATTGCAAAGCAACTATACTCCAATAAAAATTAATTAAAAAAAAAAGATTGTAGAGGAAATGGCAGAATTTTATAGAGTCAAAAGGAAGTGTTTGTAACCTAGCTTCACTGCTCCTGGGAAGTGTGACTTGGGAAAGTCACCAAACTTTAGTTGTTTCACTTATAAAAGAAATGATAATGTTATTTATGTCAAAAGGTTGTTGAAAGGATTAGAGGAGTCCATGTAAATTCTCCAGTACAGTGCTGTACCAACCACATAATCATTTTTATGCCTTCCAAAGTAGTGATGAGAAATTTCCTCCCAGATGGAGAAACATTCCATGGATTGCATGTTGGTCAACTTCTGTGAGATTTATTTAAAACCCCAAGATGTGAACAGAGCTGTCAATGTTAATGAAAATAAAGACAGTAGCCACTGAACGCATCTAGCTGTAACTCCACAAATGATACATGATCATACTGTGGGAAAATTTGGCCCTCACAAGTTGATAATATTTCAGATGATTTCATGAGTCTTTTTCATTTTTAATTTCTCTGACTGTGATTTTTCTAAGTTAAATAATTTAGTTAAGGAACAATTCAAACCTATGTTGGGATAACTAGGGGAAAATTGTTCAACTAACCTTTTGCTTTGCTATTAGTTCCATTAAAACCAACGTATTCAATATAGGCCGGTCAGGTCCAGGGAACAATGAAAATTAGAAATAATGTGCCAGGTCTTTTAGGTAGGTTGAGCCATGAAATAATCACAGCCATGATTTTCCCAGAGCTAACCATTCACTTGCACCCTAGCACTTATGAATCATTATGTTACTGTTTTCCTCAATGTCTGCTCTGCATCAATGGTCATAATGGATAGAGACTGATTTTGGAACTGAGACTTAGCAGCAACTTAGCAATTAAAATGCTCAACTGGTCTTTGTTCTAACGTTCCCCAATGGATATGGCCCTGTTCATTAATCTGCATGTTGATTACAGCCACTGTGTGCTATCGATCTATGTTTCCCAGCCCTGTGATTATAGAAGTATTAAGTTGCCATAGGCATCTATAACAACACACACCTCTGAATTTAATGCTGCTGACAATTATACAATGAAAAACTTATAGTCACTTTTTGTGCTGACTTAAGGATACCAAAGGAATTTTCAAAACCTGCCTCCATTAAATTATTTTAATAAATATTTCACTTTATACCATAGATGTGGTTTTAAAATTGTTCAGATAATAAAAACATATTTCCTCATTGACTTACTTTATAAATTTCAGGTGATATTTGTTTTTATATACAATTATCAGTGACTCCATTACATTAGTTTGAAATTTCTCTCTTCTGTTCACAACCATTTCCTCTCTGTCAAGTAGTTAATGATGTGTAAACCAGCACTTAGATGTGCTGAGAGAGAATGTTATTTCAAAGAATGTGATCATGGATCTTTTTATGAAACAGCTTTTTGAAATGTGAACAACTATCCTGAAATTTATATGTTTATATTAGCTTTCTTTTTTATTTTTTAACATCTTTATTGCAGTATAATTGCTTTACAATGTCGTGTTAGTTTCTGCTTTATAACAAAGTGAGTCAGCTATGTGTATACATATACCCCCATATCCCCTCCCTTTTGCGTCTGGCTCCCACCCTCCCTATCCCACCCCTCTAGGTGGTCACGAAGCACCGAGCTAATCACCCCATGCGATGCAGCTGCTTCCCACTAGCTATCTAGTCTGCATTTGGTAGTGTATATTTGTCAATGCTACTCTCTCATTTCATCCCAACTTACCCTTCCACTTCCCCGTGTCCACAAGTCCATTCTCTATCTCTGTGTCTTTATTTCTGTCCTGCCCCTAGGTTAATCAGAACCATTTTTTTTTTAGATTCCATATATATGTGTTAGCATATGGTATTTGTTTTTCTCTTTCTGACTTACTTCACTCTGTATGACAGTCTCTAGGTCCATATACCTCACTACAAATAACTCAATTTCGTTTCTTTTTATGGCTGAGTAATATTCCATTGTATATATGTGCCACATCTTCTTTATCCATTTGTCTGTAGATGGACACTTAGGTTGCTTGCATGTCCTTGCTGTTGTAAATAGTGCTGCAATGAACATTGTGGTCCATGTCTCTTTTTGAATTATGATTTTCTCAGGGTATATACCCAGTAGTGGGATTACTGGGTCAAATAGTAGTTATATGTTTAGTTTTTTAAAGAACCTCCGTACTGTTTGCCACAGTGGCTATATCATTTTACATTCCCACCAAGAGTGCAAGAGGGTTCCCTTTTCTCCACACCCTCTCCAGCATTTATTGTTTATAGGTTTTTTGAGGATGGCCATTCTGACTGGTGTGGGGTGATACCTCATAGTAGTTTTGATTTGCATCTCTCTAATGGTTAGTGATGTTGAGCAACCTTTCATGTGTTTGTTGGCAATCTGTATATCTTCTTTGGAAAAATGTCTATTTAGATTTTCTGCCCATTTTTAGATTGAGTTGTTTGTCTTTTTGATATTGAGCTGCATGAGCTGCTTTTATATTTTGGAGATTAATCCTTGGCAGCTGCTTTGTTTTCAAATATTTTCTCCCATTCTGAGGGTTGTCTTTTCGTGTTGTTTATGGTTTCCTTTACTGTGCAAAAGCTTTTAAGTATCATTAGGTCCCATTTGTTTATTTTGTTTTTATTTCCATTACTCTAGGAGGTGGGTCAAAAAAGATCTTACTGTGATTTATGTCAAAGAGTGTTCTTCCTATTTTATCCTCTAAGAGTTTGATAGTGTCTGGCCTTACATGTAGCTCTTTAATCCATTTTCAGTTTATTTTTGTGTATGGTGTGAAGGAGTGTTCTAATTTCATTCTTTTACATGTAGCTGTCCAGTTTTCCCAGCACCAATTATTGAAGAGGCTGTCTTTTCACCATTGTATATTCTTGCCTCCAAAGATAAGGCGACCTTAGGTGTGTGGGTTTATCTCTGGGTTTTCTATCCTGTTCCATTGATCTATATTTCTTTTTTTGTGCCAGTACCATACTGTCTTGATTACTGTGGCTTTGTAGTATAGTCCAAAGTCTGGAAACCTGATTCCTCCAGCTCCATTTTTCCTTCTCAGGATTGCTTTAGCTATTTGGGGTCTTTTGTGTTTCTATAAATATTGTGAATTTTTTTGTTCTAGTTCTGTGAAAAATGCCATTGGTAGTTTGATAGGGATTGCATTGAATCTGTAGATTGCTTTGGGTAGTATTGTCATTTTCACAATGTTGATTCTTCCAATCCAAGAACATGGTATATCTCTCCATCTGTTGGTATCATCTTTAATTTCTTTCATCAGTGTCTTATAGTTTTCTGCATACAGGTCTTTTGTCTCCTTAGGTAGGTTTATTCCGAGGTATTTTATTCTTTTTGTTGCCATGGTAAATGGGAATGTTTCCTTAATTTCTCTTTCAGATTTTTCATCATTAATGTATAGGAATGAAAGAGATTTCTGTGCCTTAATTTTGTGTCCTGCTACTTTACCAAATTCATTGATTAGCTCTAGTAGTTGTCTGGTAGCATCTTTAGGATTCTCTATGTATAGTATCATGTCATCTGCAAACAGTGACAGCTTTACTTCTTCTTTTCCAATTTGGATTCCTTTTATTTCTTTATCTTCTCTGATTGCTATGGCTAAAACTTGCAAAACTATGTTGAATAATACTGGTGAGAGTGAGCATCCTTGTCTTGTTCTTGATTTTAGAGGAAATGGTTTCAGTTTTTCACCATCTAGAATGATCTTGGCTGTGGGTTTGTCATATATGGCCTTTACTATGTTGAGGTAAGTTCCCTCTATGCCTACTTTCTGGAGGGTTTTTATCATAAATAGGTGTTAAATTTTGTTGAAAGCTTTTTCTGCATCTATTGAGATGATCATATAGTTTTTATCCTTCAGTTTGTTAATATGGTGTATCACATTGATTGCTTTGCATATATTGGAGAATCCTTGTATTACTGGGATAAACCCCACTTGATCATGATGTATGATCCTTTTAATGTGCTGTTGGATTCTGTTTGCTAGTATTTTGTTGAGGATTTTTGCATCTGTGTTCATCAGTGATACTGGTCTGTAGTTTTCTTTTTTTGTGACATCTTTCTGGTTTTGGTATCAAGGTGATGGTGGCCTCATAGAATGAGTTTGGGAGTGTTTCTCCCTCTGCTATATTTTGGAAGAGT
Organism: Mesoplodon mirus; assembly: GCF_964341445.2. Lineage (NCBI taxonomy): Eukaryota > Metazoa > Chordata > Mammalia > Artiodactyla > Ziphiidae > Mesoplodon > Mesoplodon mirus. The sequence continues at coordinate 1,293,728 of NC_138987.1, read as the reverse complement.
TTGAGAAGGATAGATGTTAGCTCTTCTCTAAATGTTTGATAGAATTCGCCTGTGAAGCCATCTGGTCCTGGGCTTTTGTCTGTTGGAAGATTTTTAATCACAGTTTCAATTTCTTTACTTGTGATTGGTCTGTTTATATTTTTTATTTCTTCCTGGTTCAGTCTAAGAAGGTTGTGCATTTCTCAGAATTTGTCCATTTCTTCCAGGTTGTCCATTTTATTGGCATAGAGTTGCTTGTAGTAATCTCTCATGATCGTTTGTATTTCAGCAGTGTCAGTTGTTACTTCTCCTTTTTCATTTCTAATTCTATTGATTTGAGTCTTCTCCCTTTTTTTCTTGATGAGTCTGGCTAATGGTTTATCAATTTTGTTTATCTTCTCAAGGAACCAGCTTTTAGTTTTATTGATCTCTGCTATCGTTTCCTTCATTTCTTTTTCATTTATTTCTGATCTGATTTTTATCATTTCTTTCCTTCTGCTAACTTTGGGAGTTTTTTTTTGTTTTTCTTTCTCTAATTGCTTTAGGTGTAAGGTTAGGTTGTTTATTTGAGATGTTTCTTTTTTCTTGAGGTAGGATTGTATTGCTATAAACTTCCCTCTTAGAACTTCTTTTGCTGCATCACATAGGTTTTGGTCATTGTGTTTTTATTGTCATTTTTTCTGGGTATTTTTTGATTTCCTCTTTGATGTCTTCAGTGATCTCTTGGTTATTTAGTATGTACTGTTTAGCCTCTATGTTTTTGTATTTTATAGAGATTTTTTTCCTGTAGTTGATATCTAGTCTCATAGCGTTGTGGTTGGAAAAGATACATGATACGATTTCAATTTTCTTAAATTTACCAAGGCTTGATTTGTGACCCAAGATATGATCTATCCTGGAGAATGTTCCATGAACACTTAAGAAGAAAGTGTATTCTTTTGTTTTGGGATGGAATGTCCTAGAAATTTCAATTAAGGCCATCTTGTTTAATGTGTCATTTAAAGCTTGTGTTTATTTATTTTCACTTTGGTTGATCTGTCCATTGATTAAAGTGGGGTATTAAAGTCCCCTACTATTACTGTGTTATTGTTGATTTCCCCTTTTATGGTTGTTAGCATTTGCAGTATGCATTGAGGTGCTCCTATGTTGGGTGCATAAATATTTTACAATTGTTATTATATCTTCTTCTTCAATTGATCCCTTGATCACTATGTAGTGTCCTTCTTTGTCTCTTATAATAGTCTTTACTTTAAAGTCTATTTTGTCTGATATGATAATTGCTACTCCAGCTTTCTTTTAATTTCCATTTGCATGGAACATCTTTTTCCATCCCCTTACTTTCAGTCTGTATGTGTCTCTAGGTCTGAAGTTGGTCTCTTGTAGACAACATATATACATGTCTTGTTTTTGTATCCATTCAGTCAGTCTATGTCTTTTGCTTGGATCATTTAATCCATTTACATTTAAGGTAATTATTGATATGTATGTTCCTATTACCATTTTCTTAATTGTTTTAGGGGTTTTTTTTTGTATGTCTTTTCCTTCTCTTGTGTTTCCTGCCTAGAGAAGTTCCTTTAGCATTTGTTGTAAAGCTGGTTTGGTAGTGCGGAATTCTTTTAGCTTTTGCTTGTCTGTAAAGGTTTTAATTTCTCTGTTGAATCTGAATGAGATCCTTGCTGGGTAGAGCAATCTTGCTGTAGGTTTTTCTCCTTCATCACCTTAAATATGTCCTGCCACTCCCTTCTGGCTTGCAGAATTTCTGCTGAAAGATCAACTGTTAAACTTATGGGGATTCCCTCGTATGTTTTTTGTTGCTTTTCCCTTTCTGCTTTTAATATTTTTTCTTTGTATTTAATTTTTGATAGTTTGATTACTATGTGTCTTGGTGTATTTCTCCTTGGATTTATTCTGTATGGGACTCTGTGCACTTCCTGGACTTGACTATTTCCTTTCCCATATTAGGGAAGTTTTCAACTATAATCTCTTCAAATATTTTCTCAGTTCCTTTCTTTTTCTCTTCTCCTGGGACCCCTATAATTCGAATGTTGGTGCATTTATTGTTGTCCCAGAGGTCTCTGAGACTGTCCTCAATTCTTTTCATTCTTTTTTCTTTATTCTGCTCTACAGTAGTTATTTCCACTATTTTATCTTCCAGGTCAATTATCCATTCTTCTGCCTCAGGTATTCTGCTATTGATTCTTTCTAGAGAATTTTTAATTTCATTTATTGTGTTGTTCATCATTGTTTGTTGGCTCTTTAGTTCTTCTAGGTCCTTGTTAAACGTTTCTTGTATTTTCTCCATTCTATTTTCAAGATTTTGGATCATCTTTACTATCAATACTCTGAATTCTTTTTCAGGTAGACTGCCTATTTCCTCTTCATTTGTTTGTTCTGGTGGGTTTTAACCTTTCTCCTTCATCTCCTGCATATTTCTCTAACTTCTCATATTGCTTAACTTACTGTGTTTGGGGTCCCCTTTTTGCAGGCTGCAGGTTCATAGTTCCCATTGTTTTTGGTGTCTGCCCCCAGTGAGTAAGGTTGGTTCAGTGGGTTGTGTAGGCTTCCTGGTGGAGGGGACTGGTGCCTGTGTTCTAGTGGGTGGGGCTGTATCTTGTCTTTCTGGTGGGCAGGGCTGCATTCAGTGGTGTGTGTTGCAGTGTCTGTGAACTTGGTATGATTTTAAACAGCCCCTCTGCTAATGGGTGGGGTTGTGTTCTTGTCTTGCTAATTGTTTTGCATGGGGCATCCAGCACTGGAGTTTGCTGGCCGTTGAGTGGAGCTGGGTCTTAGAGTTGAGACAGAGATCTCTGGGGGAGCTCTTGCTGATTGATATTATGTGGGGCCGCATGGTCCAGTGTTCTGGACTCGGCTGTCCCACCTCAGAAGCTCAGGCCTGACACCAGGCTGGAGCACCAAGACACTGTCAGCCACACAGCTGCTCGGCATGGCTATCTTTGTGCAGCTGACCCATGGGTAGTTCAGAGGCTGAGGGCTCAGGCCCAGCCTTGGACTTCACACACACACGCCCACCCTGCATTCAGTGCCTGAGTTGGATTACCCCTTACTCTATATTAGTTTTCTTAAAGTGGAATGTAATTGAAAATAATTGTGATATGAAGAATGAAGCTATTTTAATTGACACATAATGAAGCCTTGTTATAGAGCACAGTGATTGAAAAGAATGATTCTATGAGACTTATATCTAGTAAACTTTAGTTAATAACACAGGTTAAACATGAATATTTCAAACACTCTTAAACTCATCAGCAGGACCTATAAATACTATCACTTAGATGTTTACTTTAATCACTGATGCATTTTAACAATATAGTTAATTTCCTGGGTCCTGTTTTAACACCAGTAGCAGAACCTACTAACTCTTAAGCATTCAAATTTCCTAGTGATATAACATGGCTTTTATACATGTAACTCTGTTATAAGGATGAGAGGGATGAAATGATACTTAACTAGTTTTTCAAGTAAGAATAATTTTAGATTGAAGTCAAAATGATGAACCATATTAACAGAAACCTTATGCCTGTATAAATAAGTGTACTGTAAATTTGGTTCTTCCCTAGAATTTAGGTATTATTGTCAAGTCTCAAGAAAGTGAAAATAAATGATAATTAACACATTTTAACATGCCAAAAACATAGAGGCCAGGGGAACAGAATAAGTTACCATTCAAGAAGCAGCAAGGTCTTCTGAATATTGCATGTGAACTACTGTTAACCCAACAGTTTATCCCAGTGCTTTAAAAAGCCGTTCTGCCAAACTCCAGCCCCTAAATCAAACTGTTCTGTTAGATGTAACGTCACTTTATAAAATTAAGGCAGCACAGGTCATATTTCACTTTATTTGATATTATTTTAGTTTTGGGAAAAACCTGTGACTGGTCTAATTCATGCCACTGAATCACTTCATATGTTTAAAATGTCCTATATGTTTTCTGTTTAGTCTTGAATATGCCTTTTAGAGTTATTTTTATTAGGTTTTAAATTACATCATAGTATATACTAATTTCTAGGTCATCATTATGACCTAACATTCTCTGAAGCCCAAAGACTTCTGTTGTACATCTCTGGGATAAATTCACCTGGAGACATTGTAGAAGCAATGCCAAGCTGATTGAGATGCAGCAACTGCTTCAATGGGGTATAATTTGAGAGACATCTCAAGGCCTCACTTGTCAACAACAACAAAATCACCCACTTGCATGCCACTGCTCAAAGCCCTCCTTTCCCATCACCAAACTTGTCATTTCTTTGGGTGAAGAAATTTTCTCATAAGACTCTTGATAAAATTACAGCATCCTCCCTGACAGAGAAGTAGATTCACTCTCACACCCATTAGACTAAGAAGGGAAAAGGGAAGAGACATAGGTCAAGAGTATCCTACTGTCGATGGGAAAGTAGAAGAGAAGGGGATTGGAAGGATTCAGACAATCAGAGGATAAATGTGAAGAGGTGGAAGCAGATAAGTCAAACATATTTTTCAACTCTGCTGCATTCTCAAAATAAATAATTGTATTTATAATAATTTAATACACAAAAAAGTAAGTTGTAAGAGCAATTCTTATGTGAGAATCATGAAGTCCATTCAGCAATCATCTACTTCCTTTACTCTCACGAGAATGCAACTGAAAGCCATGCTTATAAGATCTTTGTTGAGATTCCCATCACCTAAAAAGAGTCGGAACCTCTGCTAGTCTTTTTTCATCTGAAATCCCCATAGTACCTTCCTGGTAATCAGGAGCAAGTTACCTCTTCCGCAGCCTCTGAGACCCCAAACACATGACATTATTCCTCCCGTTGAAAAGATGTTACAATAACAATTATTCCTAGAATCTCCTTGGCAACAGGAGCCACTGTAATTGTCCCCAGAACCTTTGTTCTTTTCAACATTCTTCTATAGGTCCTTATACATTTTGTAGAATCCAAACTGTCCTCTTGGGTGCCTAATCTCTTAGTATAGCATTACCTGAAGAATAGCTGATTATACTATCTAATTTTTCTGGATACTATAGATAATAGCCTATGAGTCCTTAGTGTTTTTTGGTGTGTGCTGGCTAGTAAATACGACTTGTACTGCACCTAATGGTACCTTCAGCAAGGGAAAAATAAGAACAAAATTTAATAGGGAATGACAACTTAGACCATTATGTCCCACAGGTTTTTTTTCCTACTTTATGTTGTGTATTATCAATGTGACCAAGCTCTTTAATTCTTATGAACCTGACTCCGCATGTACAAGTTTTAGCTGTGTAATGTAGCTTTTCTTTTTAGAGATTGAGTGTGAGCCTTAAAGCAGAGTCATGAAAATGTATGAGGAAATAGAATCTGAGTTATGTAGCTGCAAGTAAGTGTTCAGATAATACAATTCATACAAAATTCCCAGGAGGACTAATATAGCTAAAAGATACAAATCAGATCTTAGACATTCTGTATAGGATAAATATTTTCATTGAAGACACATTTTTCAAAAGGCATTAGAAAAAGATTTGGTCTCTTAGCCAGCAGATTCAGAGAGAATGGAATAATGTGTGTTGAGTATATAGGGGAAGGGATCAGGGAAAAGGAAAGACAGAATTGACTTATAATGTTGTTTACCATGACATCAGCAAAGTAAAATAAATAGAAATAAGATCTGTGAAGTATACAAGATAAGAAATACAAGGCAAGAATTTGAGCACATTTTAGAAGCTTAGCAAAGCATAAAGTGTCCAGTGTGGAAAGCTGATGATAGCCTTTATAACAGAAAAGAGAATGATTAAAATCAGAGGCAAAATATTATATTTGTCTTTTTTATTGACTATAGTTGATTTACAATGTTATGTTAACTTCTGCTGTACAACAAAGTGATTCAGTTATACATATATATATATATATACATTCTTTTTTATATTCTTTTCCATTATGGTTTGTCACAGGATATTGAATAGGACCTTATTGTTTATCTATTCTATATATAATAGTTTGCATCTGTTAATCCTAAAGTCCCACTCCATCCCTCTGCTACCTCCTTTTCCCCTTGGCAATCACAAGTCTATTCTCTATGTCTTTGAGTCTGTTTCTGTTTCATAGATAAGTTCATTTGTGTCATACTTTAGATTCCACATGTAAGTGATATCATAAGACATTTGTCTTTCTCTTTCTGACTTACTTCACTTAGTATGATAATCTCTAACTTCAACCATATTGCTGTAAATGGCATTATTTCATTCTTTTTTATGGCTGAGTAATATTCCATTGTATATATGTATCACATCTTCTTTATCCATTCATCTGTCAATGGACATTTAGGTTGTTTCCAAGTCTTGGCTATTGTGAATAGTGCTGCCATGAACATAGGTGTGCAGAAACATATTTGTCAGGATGAGAAATCATTCTAATGCTAAACAAATGGTTTTAACTGTAGGATAAATAGAAGAAATAATGGACAAGATTCTACCACAAACTTAATGAAAACAGAAGGTAATATGGACCCAAAAGTTGTATTTTTAAGTGATAAAAAATAATTAGACTTTAGAAGTGGAAAACATTTGTCAAGAAAATATCATAATGCATATAGGTAATAATACTGTATTGTATATGCAAAAATTGGCTATGAGGATAGATCTTCTATTGTGTTCTTATTATGTAATAATAATAAACAGAAAGGGCAGAAGGAAACTTTTGGAGGTAATGGATATGTTTGTAACATAGATTGTGGTGATAGTTTTACAAATGTATAGTCACCATTTCCAAACTCATCGAGTTGTATAAGTTATATATGTACAGCTTATTGTATATCAATCATACCTCAATAAAGTGGTTTTTAAAAAATATCATTAGTACGCAAAGGTTAAATAAAAGATCTTTGTTATATGGAATATACACTCTTCTGTTAGATGATTTTCAGCACCAATATGAATCTGACATGGTGCATCTATTAGCTATTCCAGCAAACAAACCGCTACAAAATTTAGTGGTTAAAAACAAAAAGTATTCATGTAGCTTTATGGGTCGGGTGATCATTTCTATTGATCTGGGCCAGAGTCAGCTTATTAAGTCTCTGTGCAACTCTCTTTAGGTGGTAAATCAGCCAGCTGGCCTCTGTTAGGATTATTAGTCTGTGTTCCATGTGGCCTCTCGCCCTCCAGCAAGCTAGGCCAGATTCACTCCAGATATTATCATTCCATATATTAGATATGATATTATTCATTCCAGATATTACCCTGCTAATATCTGCTACTATTGCAGAGAGAGAGAGAGAGAGAGAGAGAGAGCTGAAACACACAGGTGTCCTGTGGCCTAGGTGTAGAACTGAAAAACTTCTGTCATATTTTATTGGATGAATTAGGAGACTGGGATTGACATATATACACTAATATGTATAAAATGGATAACTAATAAGAACCTGCTATATAAAAAAAATAAAATAAAATTCAAAAAATCAAAAAAAAAATTATTGACTAAGGCGACACAAGGCCATGGTAGATTTAAGGAAAGAGGAAATAGACTCCACCACCGTATGTGAGTGGCTGCAAAATCACATTGGAAGCAGAAAGAACAGGGCATTATGAAGTGTTAAATCCTGGTGGCCTAAAAGAGAGTGACATTCAGGGACTAAAATGTGGTTTCTAATGGCTAAAGAGTAGGCTAAGTGGGGAAGAGATACCATGCTAAGATGCCTTGATTATGTCATAAGAAAAATAGAGTCTATAAGAAGAGAGGAGCAGGGCAAGGCTGAGAAGTGGGAAGATAAAGATACTGATAGGATGCTATTAAAATAGTTGTTAGAAAAATTAGAGAGCAGTTAGTATATTTGAGAGTTTTCAGAAGTAAATTGTTGATGGATTGGTGTTGGCATATATGGATGAAGGCCAATCAGTGAGAAAGAGGAATGAGGGTAATACCAAGGTTTTAGGCTTAGACAGTTGGGTCTTAGCACTATTCTATGAAGAACATCACAGGACAATTGATTTCTCCTTTTTTGTGGGGAGTAAATGGGGCTGTTGAGAATTAGTAGAGTTTCGGAAATGTTAAGTTTTTTAAACCTCTGACAATAATACATTTCAATGTTGTAGGAGAAACAGAAGTCTAACTACAAATTGAGGAAAGGATAAGTTAGCCAGAGACATCTTGTGCAAATAACTCTTTTATGATAGTTCTCTGAAAAAAGATGTAAAGTTGTAGGATGTAGCCAGAGGAGGATGAAAGATTGAAGGAAAATTTTGTTTGCTTTTTTAGTGTTTCTTTGCTTTTGTTTTTAGGGTGGGAAAAGCTTCAGTGTTTTATAGGTTGAGGAAAAGGGAGAAATTAAATATATAGGTGGTGAGAGGTTTGGGGATAGGATTAGCTTTTGAAAAAAGAAGGGAAAACCATTTCAAAAGTGTGTCATTAGATGATTTTATATGCGCCAAGATGGGGACTTGAGAGTTAAATGCCTAAGTTCTTTTCTCTGCTCTGATGGTTTTGGTTAGCAGAATAGAATATTTAGGAAAATGAATAAGATATAGAATAGCTCCCTTGGGAAGTTTGGGTAGAGAGCAGGCTGAGGACACCTAGAAGGACTCTGTGAAGGAAGGCTGAAGTACTCTGGAAGAAACTTATTTTTGTTGCCAGGAACTTTGTTCAGCCTTTTCATAGGTGTCACTACAATGAGATGTCTCATCAGCTCCTCCCTAGGCATGGAACCCCATCCTACACATGGAGAAATGAAGTCTCCTGGAAGATGCATTACCTGATCATCCTAATACTGGGGGGCCAGGACCAAGGATGTCAGTCTAGGTCTATTTGGATCCAAGGCAGGTCTTCCCACACCATACTTCCCTCAAATTTCAATTTTCTATGGTTTTCTGTTGATACTTGTCCACAACTTTTAACTCTCCAACTCCCATCCCTGATGAGAAAGCACTTCGTCCGTAATCACATGTACAAGCCAAGGGTTGGTCCCTCCTGAGGAACCATTTACAGAGATTGAAGGCTGCTGCACGGAAAGGAACCACTGTCTCATTCCCACGGGGGCTGCCCATTTAGAAAGCAGCCTTGCTGCTCTGCTCTCTCTGATTATTTATCAGGAAAAAAAAGGAATTCTTAAGATGCAATATGGAGCAATGGTGGGGTAACACACACCTCAATGTTGGTGCAGCAGATATGCAGGACTTGGACCATCGTTCTAGCACCTGCCCAAGAGAGCCTCCTTTTGTGCAACAAGATCCCAGTGAAAGAAGACTGAGCAGGAGATTATGGAGAGGGTCAGGACAGATGACCCTAGAATATTCCTCCTAAATCTGATCCTGTGCAGCAGAGAGACCTCATCAGGGGCTTCCAAGGAGTCCACCCACCTGCACATCCTGTGAGCAATAGGCATTGGGCATCCCACAACAGATGGGATGCCATACCATCCAGAGTTAGTGCAAAGAGAAAAAAAGCTTTAAAATGGATTTGACATTGAAATTGTAGCCTGGACTAAGCTGCACTGGGCTTTTCAGAACCTAACAGAGCAAAAGCACTGAAAGATCTTTATAAGATGATGTTTAGTGGCAGGAACATGAGAAACAATAAGTCATGGTTAAATACAGCGATTGGAGAAAAGAAATAAAACCACTTCATATTTATACCCCCACTAAAATCAGACTCTTTGATAAACAAGTTACACATGGAATCATGAAAAGTATGAGTTAATAGGACCCCAGACACTTAGCATTTGACATGTTTTGGAAACAGCTTCAGAGTGAAAGTTAAGTCTAAGGATTCATATACCTAGAGATGGTGTGCGTGGCATGTGAAGTACACAAATCATGGTAATATTTATAGATGACATTTTTAGTTGTTACTTATTTGCATAATTTAAAAATGTGTTTTTACCATAAACGTTGTCTTCACTCAGGAAAACAATTCCTGCATCTTGTTTACTTTTCATCTTCTCAATGTTTCACCTCCATAGCTAGCGCCACTCCAATTTCTGCCTCATTTAAAAATATATCGTCTCCATTTCATTTATAACTTCTGGGTTCCTTTCATTAAAAAATAAAGCTGATTATCCTCTATTTGCAATAAACTGCCTACTCTGATTTTCTTTTCTGATCTTAAATAGTCAGTCAAGGTTGAGAGGTTTCCATGGGCTGAGAGAGTCCTTCAGAGGACTCGAGAACACCTAGGTATAGGTTCAGAGCCATTGGATCTCTAATTGTGCGATTCTGGTTTCCTCCCATCTGGATTTATTTTCAAATGCAAGTGTTCCATAATTCATTCTCTTTTTTATAATTAAATAAATTCTAGCTGAAGGTCTGAATATTTTAAGGAGCATAGTTCTTGACACGAATTGGATGTTTAGTCTTTTATTGCGTTCATGATATCTGTAGCTAGATAATCTGGAGTTTAGAAAGGCAAAAAATTCCTCAGAGTAAATCCTAGTGCTGCCAAAAAGATGGCAAATGCTAATGTGGGATCATGGAAAACCAATAGATCTGAATTCAAGTCTGTATCCCAGTGCCTTCATTTCATCGATTGCAACACTGAGGCAATGATTCTTACTTCAGAAAGATGTAGTCACAAATATGATATCAATTTTAAAGTACCTGGTACTTAATAAGTGTTCACTTTCTTTCTTTAGCAGTTATAAAGGGATAATGTAAATGTTACATATATGCTTATACTCTGTGATATGTTATGGACATATTTATAAATTTGGAGAACATGAACACATTCACTTAGAATTGAAATAATTTTGACCAGAAAAAGGATGGGAAATCTCTCAAATGTATTTTCATCATTTAAATCTTCCTGGAATGCTTTTTCCCATCTGAGTTCTATGCCTTACCCCACCTTTGCATATTGAGATGCCTCCTATTTTCCATTCTCCTTCACCTAATACAGCTCTGTACTAATATCATATATTCCTATCAACTAGTAACATCAATCAATTATATCTCCTAGACATTTGGATTGTAAGCTTTTTTCTTCTTTATAATTTCATGCAGGGGTATGTGTCATGGCAAAATCCTGTTAAATGAATTTTTTAATTAAAAAAAAAAAGTACTAGACAGAAGAAAACATTACCTAAACTTTCTTGAGTGCTTACTGTGTGTCCAGGCTGTGCTAAGTACTTTACATAGATTATCTTATTTAAACTAAAACCAAGCCCATGAAGTAGGTATAGTTATTATTGCCATTTTACATATAAGGCCGCTAAGGCATAGAGAGATTAAGTAACATCATGCTGTCACATGGGGAGGATGTAGATTTGAGATTCAAACACAAGCAGTCTTCTCCTTGAGCCTACGCTATTATTTTATTAATCACTATTATATTTTCTTTCTCTTTCTCCACTCTTCAAATTCTGTGAGGAGAATGCTTCAAGAGAAAAATTATAGAGTTAAGTGGCTTGGCAGAGGCAAAATATATGTTAGAACATAATACATTATAGAACACAAAATCACATCTATGGACTGTATTCATTGCCTACTACTATTATAACAAATTACCATAGATTTGGTGACTTAAAACAACACAAATTTATTATCTTACAGTTATGGAGATCATACATTTGAAATCAGTTTCACTGGGCTAAAATCAAGGTGTCAATGGGCCTATATTCCTTCTGGAGGCTCCTGGGGAGAATTTGTTTCCTTGAATTTTCCAGCTTCTAGAGGACACCTACGTTCCTTGGCTATGACCCCCTTCTCTACCTTCAAAACCAGCAGTATAACACCTTCTCTATAGTCTGGCATCTGCTTTTGTTGCTTTGAATTAACTGTTGGTAGAAATTGAACATTAAAGATGCTGCAGATGAGGGCTCAGAAAAAAGTGAGAGAGTGATGCCAAAAGCTTGGTCTCCCTGCACCAGTGCAGGGTCAAGTCTCGGAGACAGAGTTTTGGGTGAAGTAGAAAAGGACAGCTTTATTGCCTTGCCAAGCAAAGGGGGACACAGCAGGGGAGGATTTGATGAGGAGTTTTATAACAATGGCCCAAGGGTGGGGTTTCTGACGAGATTAGGGTGTGTGCAGGGTCTCAGGTGGTTGGTCTCCTAATCTTGATGAGCTTCTCTGGTCCCTTTAATCTCGTCTCAGGTGGTTTCTTGACTGCTCCTCCCTTGATTAGCAACTGTTCAGTTCTGCCCTTTGGAACTCAGGGAAGGTCATGGAGGAGGCTGGAGTCTTGCCTACAAGAATGGCGACAAAAAAAGGCTTCCATGCTCAGGAGCCCACAGTCGTCCTCCCGCCCCCCCCCCCCCCAGTTTCAGGAGCATGGTAGAGAAAGCTATTTTCTTAGAGAATAAATATGTTTTTTGTAAAAAGTTGGTATAAACATAAATGTTAAAGGCACTTATGGTGAATGCTCACAGGGAAATGAGAAACAGGTTATCGGAAATTGAAGGAAAAGAAATCCTTGTTATATAATGGCAGAAAACTTAGTGGCATCGAGTCTTTTAGTTGTATGGAAAGCAGAACTTGAAAATAATGAACTTGGATGTTTAGCTGAGATTTCTAAAGTACTGAAGGTGTGATTTGGTTTCTTCTTGCTGCTTATTCCAAAAAGCCACTAGAAAGAGATAAATTGAAGGAAGAACTTAACCAAAAAAGAACTAAGGACTTAATGATTGGAGGAAATTCTTGGCCTATGCAGATTGCAAAAGAAGCTAAAATTAGGAAATTCACTGTCAGGAAAATGTACTCTGGAGTGAAAGCCAAGGGTGTGTGTAGCTAGCCAGCCTTTTGCTAACACCTAAGGAATATCAAAAGCTCAGAGTGTTAAATCACACAGAGGCTATTTGAAGAGATTAGGCACGTGACTCATAGATCTCCTTCATCTTCTCAGCAGAAGCCAAAGTAAGAAATACGATTATCCAGGAAAGATCTGTGGAGGAGCCTCTTGCCTCATAGAGTGGACTCCTGTGATATATGCTTGAGACTCACACGTTTCTGGGAATGTTATACCAGCAGAAACACTGGCAGCTTGAACTGAAAGGGGCCGAGAGAGAACCAAATGAAACAAGGGCTGTCGAACCTCAAAATTCTACAGGCAGGAAACAGGCTTATAAAACTACTCATCTCCAAAAATGTGCTACTCTACATGCAAAAGGGAAGATGACTTCTGTCCAAAGGCCAAATCTCCCTCCACCCACTGACAATTAGTGGGCAAGAGCCGTTACAGGCGGAGGGAGGGGGCTCCATGCAGAAACAGCCCAGTCAGCTCTGACAGTCATCTTGAAATTGGTTTTGCGGTGGTCTGACCAGCGTCACCTTGATTGTGTTAAGTACAGTTAATCTTCAGTTCCAGGGTCAATTTGTTCCCATTTCCTTGAGGCCAATTCTTGGAATTGTGGCAGCTTATGTCATGGCCATAGCCTGGTCATCATGTAGTTAACTTCTTCCACCTGCTGGAGGTTTCAGTATCTACAAGGCAGCTCACAGGATATGGCTCAGAATATTATCTACAGCCCTTGAGGAGGAACTAAAAGTCCTTGACTGTGCTTACAGACTAAACTATTATTATTTGGTCTCCTTTGACTGTTTTCCTTTGCTTCTACATTTTCTCACTTTTCTGATTAAACTTATTCTTTGGCCAAAGTTTTTCCACAGACAAAATGTAGGCTGAGAATATGGGGGGCAAGGACCAGAGGGTCCTGCTGTGTTTCACTTAGATAAGATTTTGGACTTGATACTGAATGAGTTGAGGCTTTTGAGACCTTGCGATAGGGTGAATGTACTTTCATGTGGGATGGATATGAATCTTCAGGGACCAGAGAGTGAACTGTGATAGGATGAATAATGGCCTCCCAAGATGTCCCCATCCTAATACATCTGTATACTATGAATATAATACCTTACATGATAGATGGGTCTTTGCAGACTTGCTTAAATTAGTATCTTGAGATGGGGGGATTACCCTGGATTATCTGGGTGGATCCAATGTAATCATACGACAGAAAGGAGGATCAGAGTCCAAAAGAGGAAATATACAGACAGATGCAGATGTCAAAGAGAAGAAAAGATGCTACACAGCTAGCTGACCTTGAAGTTGGAAGAAGAGGACATAAGCCAAGGAATGTAGGCAGCCTCTAGGAGCTAGAAAAGGCAAGAAAACAGATTTTCTCCTACAGCCCCCAGAAAAAAATGCAGGCTTGCCAATGCCTTCATTTTAGCATAGTGAAACTGATTTTGGATTTCTGATCTCTAGAACTCTCATAAATATAAGTTGCTTTAAGTGACTAAATTTATGATAATTTATTACAGTAGCAATAAGAAACTAAAATACGGTTACTGAATAATCAGATCTATTTGTTCTGCAGCAATATAAGCACTGTTTCTTCTCTGAAGAATGAAGTTAAAACAAGATAAGGCTACACTCCCATTAATATATGCTAAAATATAGAAAATAGGGGATTTTTAAAATATATATTTACTATGTATCCTAGGAACTTGATAAAAATCACTTTTTAGAATCTAGTAGCTTCTTCATCGATTCCTTAATGATGTCCTGTGAATAAAGACAGTTTCACTTTATCCATCCCAACATATGTGATTTGATCTTATTTTACTTTATTATTATTATCATTTTTTGCATTATATAGCTGCCTAAGACCTGCAGTAAAAAACTGAAAAGAAGTAGTGAGTGCAGACAACCATGTTTTGTTTCCAATTTTAGGGAAAGAAATCATTCCATTTTTTGCCACTAAGTTATTATACTAGCTTTTCATTTGATGCCTTCTGTGAAGTGGAGTGTGTTCTCTTCTATATCATGAATATGTGTTGAATTTTGTTATATGCTTTTTCTTCAGCTACTGAAATCATCCTATAATTTTTTTCTCTTCTAGTCTGTTTATCTGATGAATTGCATTGATTGTTTTTCAGTGATAAACCAGCCTTGCATTCCTGCATAAATCATACTTGGTCGTGATTCATTTTCATTTTTATATCTTTGTGGAATCAAGTTGCTAATATTTTTTCAAGAGTTTTTGTATCTATGCTCATGAAAGATATAGGTCTGATGTTTTCTCCGTAATGTAAGGTTTTAGCTTAGTGGAATGAGTAGGACAATAATTATTCATATTCTATTTTCTGGAAGAGTTTGTGGTATTATTTATTCCTCAATAGTTCAATAGAATTACTAATAAAGCCCAATAGGCCTAGAGTTTTCTTTATGAGAAACTTGAAGTTTTCACTACAACTTCAAGTCCTTTAGGAGAAGTAGAGCTATTTCTTCCTGAATAAACTGGTAGTTTGTTTGTTTTTTTTCTCCTAAGGAATTTGTTCATTTCATATAACTTGTCAACTGTGGTGTCATAAAATTGTTAATGATATGCGTTTTTTATCCTCTTAATTTTATAAGATCTGTATTGGTAACACCTCTTTAACTCCTGATATTGATAATTTTTATAATCTTTTTTTCTTGATCAGTCTGGCTAGAGTTTCATCAATTTTATTCATCTTTCCAAAGAATGAGCTTTTGACTTCATTATTTTTCTCTATTGTGTTATGTATTCTATTTTATTGTTTTCTGTTCTTACCCTTAATCTTGTGCTTACTCGATTTAATTTTCTTTTGTTCTAGCTTGTTAAATTGGAAACTTACATCATTGATTTGTGACCTTTCTTCTATAAGTATAAAATGCTATAAATTACTCTCTAAGTACTGTCTACACTCCAGATTTGGGTGGGTTTTTTTCTTTCATTTTTCTTTCATTGCAGAGGGTTTTTTGTTTGTTTATGTTTGTTGTTGTTGTTTTTCATCTATGGGTTATTAAGAGTAAGTTTGTGAATTTCTAAATATTTGGAGTTTCTTTCCAATATCTTTCCATTATTGATTCTAGTTCAATTCTGATGTGATCAGAGAACATACTTTATATAATTTCAATTCTTTTAAATCTGTTGATACTTATTTTATGGCCCAGAATACATCTTGGTGAATGTCTCTTTTGCACTTGAAAAAAATGTTTTCCGCTCTTGTTGTATAGCATGTTCTATTAATGTTAGTCAATTTCCTTGATAACGTTGTCTTCTATAGCTGCACTGATATTTTAAATCTACTTCTTCTATCAGTTACTATCAATTATTATCAATCTACTATAATTGGTATTTTTCCACTTCTTACTTCAGTCCTGTTAGTTTTTGCTTCCTCTGTTTTGAAGCTGTTAGTATGTATTTACATTTAGGATATTTTTTTGTTTTTTAAATAAATTCATTCAAGTTTGAAATAGAAGAAGCAGGAAATGATGAGACAGAAATAGTATTTATTTGGCAGGAGTGGGGTTTTTTTTTGTTTTTTTTAAAGATTTCTTTAAAATAATGCACAGTTCAGTATTCTGTCAAATCATCCAGACTGAAATCTATTTTACTTGTCAGGATACAATTTGTTTTACAAATTAATTCCCACTAAGCTTTGAATGGCACAGAGCCGTGTACAGAGGAAGAAGCAATGAAGTTTACTGAGATCTCTCTGGACAGGTTTCCTTCTTAGGCATGCTTCATTTGGTAATTCTCCATGCATAAACTGGCTTTATTGTTCACAACATGAGTCTGGGTTGGTGGGAATGGCTGAAAACAGTACTTAGAGAAAAATGGTATATAAATTATGTCCTCAAATCTGAGACACTAGAAAGCACTGACGAAGGGAATCAATGAGTAAATTCTGGGTTAATGGTTAATACTGTGGAACACAAGTTTTCCAAACTTTACAAATAAACTTTGTTCTCTTTTTTCATCATATATAGATCTTTTTCCGCCACACAGTATTTTATTTATTGTTTGAAAAACTTCAAAGGAAACCTGGACAGTTTTATTCCCAGGAGGTTGTTTCACCATCTGCTCAAGCAGTAAAACTTCATAGAACTTGGTATCAGTCTCAGGGTACGTCTACACAGCACCAATGAAAAAGAGATTTCATAACACTCTAATTATTTTTGGTTAACAAGTAGGAGAATTTGACCGGGAATGTTTTCTGCTTCCCATTTGTTAATTGATAATAATCCTAGTAATTAAATATTAACTAAATTTTGACTTTTAATGATGTTATCTGATTAAAGCAGATTTATTTATGAGAGGCCTTACCTTGAATAAAGTTTATGCAGCTAGAATAGTCCCATTATATAAGCTTCATCCTTTCATTTTTTCACCTAACAAATATTTACTGAGCACTCATTTTGTACCAGGCACAATTCTGAACACTGAGATAGTAAAAAAAATAATAAAATAAAATAAAATAAAAGTGCCTTCTCTTACACTTTAATGTAAATACAGTCAATGAGCAGATGAGCATATAATGTCAGAGATAACTACTAAGAGGCTAAATGATCAGGGACTTCCCTGGTAGCACAGTGGTTAAGAATCTGCCTGCCAATTCAGGGGACACAGGTTCGAGCCCTGGTCCAGGAAGATCCCACATGCTGCAGAGCAACTAATCCCATGTGCCACAACTGCTGAGCCTGCGCTCTAGAGCCCGCAAGCCACAACTACTGAGCCCATGTGCCACAACTACTGAAGCCCACGCACCTAGAGCCCGTGCTCCACAACAAGAGAAGCCACCGCAATGAGAAGTCTGTGCACCACAAGGAAGAGTAGCCCCTGCTTGCCGCAACTAGAGAAAGCCCACACACAGCAACAGAGACCCAACACAGCCAAAAATTAAAAATAATAATAAATTTATTTAAAAAAAAAAAAGATGGTCAGGAAAAGTTTCTCTGAGCAGGTGACATTTTAACAGAGACATGAATAAAGTAAGAAAGTGAACAAGGCAGTTATCTGGAGAAAAATCACCCTAAGCAAAAAGAACGGCTGGTTCAGAATCCCTGAGACAGGAGTAAGCAAGGATGCCAATGTGTCTCAAGAAGAGAAAGTGGGTAAGGGGAGAGTGGTAGGAGATAAACTCTAGGGAGGTGAATGGGGCAGGGGTCACATCATGTGGTATTTATTGCATTTTATCCCAAGTGTGATGGAAGATCACTGGAGAATTTGAGCAGGGAAGTCATTTGATCAGGGAGTTATTTGATGTTTTGAAAGGATCCCTTGGGCTGCTGAGTGGAAAAGAAAACAGACTATACGGGTGTGGGCACAAAAGGGGAAGTAAAGAGACCAGCTAGGATGACACTGCATAGATCCAAGTGAGAGAGGGAGGTGGCTGAGAATAAGCTGTAAGCCAAATAAATGAGAAATAGCAGGATTTTTTATATCTTTTGAAGAGCTTTTGCTAATGGATCAAATGTATGAAGGAAAGAAGAGTCCTATGTCTCCAGGGTTACCAGGTCACCACTGGTTGAATGGATGGTCCAATTACTGAAACCGGAAAGAATCAAAGGCTCAATTTTGAATAAATCAAAAGTGATATGCTTATTTACACCTAAATGAGATGTTGATCAGGAAATTTGTAGAATTCTGGCATTCAGGAATAGATGTTAAAGCCCTTGAAACAAATTTGGTAGTCACCAACATATAGATAGTATTTAAAGCCATGAGAACGGGTAGAAACAAGATCTGAGGTTGGCGCTTTGGATTAATCTATTTTTGGTACCCTGGTGTACTCTGTCACGGAGATGAAAGAGTGACTACTGGGGTAGGATCCAAACAAAATTGTGTGGTCTTCTGGAAACCTAGGAACAAAAGTGTTTCCAAAAGAAAAATAAGAAGTGATAAGTTCTGTGCATTTATTTGCTTCTTAATTCTTTCACTCATTTTATCCCAATTATAATCAATATGAGTAGGAAGAAATACCTACTTTTTATCTGTTGAAGAGCTAGAAAATGAAGTTGAAATAAAAACAGAAAATTTATGAAAAATATAGGGTCACAAATTCTATTTTCTGATCATAGCACCTGGGATTCACACCAAAGCACCCCATCTTTTATTTATAAGGTCATCAGCACTCATGGAATAGCACTTCAGATGAGCAACACACATATGAATATACATCTGCATTAGTTGCTATGTTTAATGGCAATGACAGAATCTTTTTTTTAATCCATTTCCAGATTATCAGTGATGTGGGTAACCAATATATTTAGAAATGAATCCTTCACCAAGAAACTAAAATAACTGTATTGGACTCCATTCCAAATGATCTATTCTTAGCTGATTAAAGGAATAAAAAAGAAAGAAACACTCTGAAATGTTATCTATTACTTAAAATTCTGAGTATAATTTTGGTGCTAAAAGTACTCCATGACTGTAAGTTTATAGTGTCTTAATCTACATAGAGCATAGGGGATATTGTATTTATTTTTCTCTGATGTTAAAAGAGCCACAACTAGTATATTCCCCTGATAAACACACTGTCTATCTCCCCTGACAGAAGCAAGTCTGCACAAGTTAATTGCTTGGACCTGACAGTGCAGAGAACAACAATAATAAATGGGGTGTACTGGGTTGTAGAAAGAACAGATGTGAGTTTTCTGCTCCACTCTAAGATGAATTAATTCTCTATCCTCCATTTATATATGCTGTGGTCACCATTGAAGACCTGTGTTTAAAAACTCTATGGTAAAGCACTCTTCATATGGTCTCCACTATTTCAAAAGTCTCCAGTGGCATCTAAAACTCCTACTGTAAGATATAGTCCTTTTTTTACTGTGTTGGGAAGGGGGGACCTTTACTTGAAATGACACTGAAGTATGATTTTTGTTTCTGGTTGTTCTAAAAACCTCTTGCTTACAGACTTACTACCTGGAGAAACTAGAACTGGGCAATTACCTATAACTTTTTCCCAGTGGAAAATGTAGTTGAAATACATTTTGTAATAAATTTTGCCATTTTATTTTTTATCTGACTCAAAGGATGCACATATTTAAGCTCATAAGAATGTAGCATTAGCTTAGGATTCAGAAGATTGATCCATGAAAAGAAATGCACATATTTAAATATCACACCAAAGTAAAAGTGTTTTTTGTCACAGATTTCATTATTTAAGGCAAATCCAATGCAAACCTCATGTGTATTTATTGCTTCTCTGGGCACAGACCAAACTCTTGTGGATGAAAACATTCTGAGCATCTATCACTAGATAGAAGTTAAGGATATGGGAATATGTTTGAAGCTCCTGCTGTACTCCAAGTGCTGTGCTAGGGACTTGCGATACACTAGCTCACTCAGTAGTTACAATCGTCTAGTGTAATGGTAAGAAGTTCTCCTGAAGTGTTAATTCTCTGATTAAGGTTAAGTTTTCTCATCTGTAAAGGACAGAGAACAATCGTACATCACTCATAAATGCTAAAAGAGTTATGCCTCTAAATTGCTTCCCTCAGTCCTTGCAAAGAAAACTCTCTGTTGGTTACATACATCCTTTGGATTAAAAAAAAAAAAAGGGTAACTAATAAAGAAACAAATTGCTTTCTATGTAACATGGTACAGGTTGCATAGACCATAAAAGGAAGATCTAGAATTTAAACCCAAGGCTGTTTCCAGATATCTATAATCCCCACACTCATTGACTGCTTACCTGCACACTGTACCAGGAATTTACATGCAGTATTTCACTCAACTGAAAAACAAATACCTGTGGCAAAGGTAATATTATTTCCATTTTACGGATGAAGAAACTACAGATCAAAAGTATTAAGGAATATATCTAAAGCTGCCAGAGTTCATTTAAGCCGGAATCAAAACCATGCCAACTATACTGCAACTCTTTTTGGAAGAAGAGACTCAAGATCTGATTCTGTGGCCAGCACATAAGCAGCATCCATTAAATGGCTGTGGAATGGATGACTCTAGATCTAATGATTTTTCTGTATCGTCACTCCACCACTGTCCAAGAAAATCTTTGTTAAAAGTCACACTTCACAGAGTGTTACAAGATATAGGGCTTCAAACCATTAACTGCTGCCAAGCCAAACTGAGCTTTTTAGGACTGCCACCAGTCCTGCAAGGGGGCGAGATGAATCCTGCAATTTCACATTTATAGAGTATTAAGTAGCTTGTTTAGAGAAAGGGAAAAGCCACCTGAGCAGAGTCAGAAAGACAGAGATTCGTAAAGCCCCTAGTTTCCTCATCATGCCATGGAAAGGGGCAGGGCATCTCCTGGACATGATATGGGTTCTGATCCAGGAGCACCAGGTAGATTAGGGTGAAGTATCACCAACTTGTAGAAATTGTTTAGATATACCAACTGCCAGTCTCCTGGAGACTTTGGGACCTGATAAACAATGTGGCCCTCTTGATTAGAGGAAGAAAATACCCAGAATGTATAAAACTCCACTTGGATATAACTGATCATGGAGTCATTCCTTATGTAACACCAGCTTATCTAATCAGGGAAAATTTTAACTCCAGTCCTAATAATCATTGAACATCCACAAAATATAATTGGCTTTAATAAATTTAATATACTGTGCTTGACTCTTTTTTTTTTTTTTTTTAGTGATCAACAAATTTAACATGATGTTAACATAGCATGAATAACATCCTATAAATATGGGAAATTTCAATAAATATTTCATTTTGTTTATTTTCCTGGAATATATCATTAGATTTCCCCCCAAAGAACTTCAGAGAGTCATTTTTAATGTTCTTTAATCCAAACATAAAATGGTGTCTAGAGCCAGACACACTGTAGTGTGGGAAGCTTCCCCACACAGTTATGCCAAGGTACCTCAGCTCTTTTATTATTCACCTCAGACTCTTCCTGATTATTTGCCAAATAATACTGAGGCAGAAACAAAATTAAAATAAGACAAAATAAATTAGAGCTGTTGAGATAAAATTAGCTCTTCTACACTTACAGGTAGCCAGGAAAAGGCATGATATCTTTAAGGCTCAAGTTGACTAATTCTAAGAGATAGGATAGATGAACTAATGTTCCAATAAAATGTATGTTGATCAAAATATGGACTTTTGGTCTAAGAATTGACATTTAATGTAAAAAGGAAGCTAAAAGCAACAAAGTCATTGGCAAGCTTGACCTAGGCTGAGAAAGCATCTCATGTGGAAAATCCAGAAGCAGTATGGATGCTAAAGAAACTTAAATAAAATTTCAGAGCATTTATATTTCTAATAACACAAGAATAGGGCTTTGCGTTTGCACATATCTTTTATTTTATTTTAAATTTTTGTTAATATGTTTTTTATGAAAATTCTGTTCTTGCATGTGGCTAGCATCATTGTCACACAGTCATATCATGTTCATTCCTGCTTTCACATTCTGCTCTCACACCCCCTCATATGAAAAGCTGGGGCATGCTAAGTCGGCCCTAGAATGAGAGAGGAAGCAGGAAGGGTAGTAATGGGATGGTTACAGGGTTAAGAACAGAGGCTTGACTGTAAGACAGACTTGGAGTTGAGACTTAGCTCTACCATTTGCTGGCAGTATATTCTTGAGCAAATTATTTGATTTCCCTAAACTGTTTCCTCATCAGTAAAATTGGGATAATAATTTCTATCGCATGGGGATGTTATAAGTTTTAAATGAGATCACACATATCATCGTTTTTGCCTAAAGCCTCAAGCATAAACACTCAGTAATTTTAGCCAAAAATATGATTTTAGCTATTATAAATTACCAAGTAGTTCTTAGTAGTTAGTTCTGTGCTATCTAATTTACATGTGCAAAAAGATGCTATAAAATATTTTAATTTCTCAGTTCAGTCCCCCTTGAACCTGTGCATAATGTTAACCCAAGACTTTCCTGCATATGGGGATGAGAAGTGAGACCACTCTTGCTCCAGGCGGAGGTTATTGTTAGAAGATGCAAAGAACTAATGGTCAATGATTGCCTTTTACGCTTTAAAATCTCCCAATCTAGGTGAAGGTTGGAAAACAAAACAAAACAAAACCCACCCCAATTTTTCTCTGGCACTCTCCCCACCACTCACTTCAATCCTATGTCTCTGAGCTGGGGAGAAAAAATGAGAATTGGAAGGAAAGAAAGCTGAAGCTTGAATGCTTAGCAGTTGATATGGAAGCACTGAAACTGAGGTAAGACATGCCCCTTTAAATATGAAAAAACAAAAGTTGAGGATATTTGAGGCCAACTTCCTGGATGAGCTCTGACAGGTCTGCAGATACCCTGGGTCACAATGATGTAGGTGCCAATTGAATCAGGGTGGCTGCCTGGGATTTCAGTGGCAGAGAATATCTGATGGGGACCCAGTCTACTTCAGTCTCAGGAAGGTTCAGAAAAACAATCAAGCCTTAGCTGAAGGCAGAAGAATCACATAAAATTAATCTTTAATTCAATGGAGACACGCATTCTCAAATAGTAGCTTGTACTGAGTGGCAAGAGGCCATTGAAACAAATGCCAGTGGATGTGGAAGCCAAACAATTGTGTGTTTCCTTGGATACCAGCACAGAGCAGATCAAGACCAAGAAGTGGAGTTCTCTCCCCACCAATACTACAGATTTTTCATAAGCCCTTAAACTTAGAATCAGCTTCAGGGATAAGGAAAGTAAGGAGAGATCATTCTATATTTGACTTTAAACTCTAAATGATTGCAAAATATCTAAATTTCCCTAGAATGAATGGATTGCAGACTCTGATCCTGGATAGAATCGGTGATCAAGATAGAAATTAAGTTCTGGTAGGAGAAAATAAAATTACTTTTCTGAACGCTTGACTCTTTAGCCTGTGGAAATACTGTGTTCTACATATGCAGCTCTCATTGACTATACAGGCTAGGTTTTACTTCCATATAGTAAGAGAATAAACTGTGTATCAGAGAGCATATCTCATTAGCCTAACACACACCAAGACACTGTGGCTGCAGTTAGGGTGACTGCTGCCAGGTGTAGTGTGGGGCCCTAGTTATTACAAGTTATTCAAGTAAGTAGTCCAATGCTTCTCAAACATTGAGGTGCATAAGGGGCTTATTAAAACTGCCCTGTGCCTCAGAGATTCTGGTTCCTTAGGTCTTAGGTGGAGTGTAGGGAATTGAAGCTTTTATATGGTGTCTAGGTTATTTTGACACTGGTTGAGCTATCCAACACTGGTTCCAGGTAAAAAGAAAATAAAAAGAGAATGAGAGAGAGAGAGAAAGAGAAAAAGGCTGAAGCATATGACTAAATATTAAAATAATTATGTTTATACAAAATAGTTATTAGGTAGTAGCATTATAGTCACTCTTTAAAGAAAGATATACTCAGTTGCAATATTAAGGAGAAAATGCTAAGTTTAAACAATTGAATTGCCTTCTAAATTTATCTATTGTTGTTCAGGCAATGACAACCATAAGCCAAACATCATGAAAGGAATATAAAACTTATTAGAAAAATTGTAAAATGCAAGCATTACTACAATATATAAATCCATAGTAACAGTATTTATTTTATAAGTAAATCACAATAGGAGGTATGTGTTGACTAAATGAGTACAGAGCAACTGTTTTAAAATGAATTTAAGAACATAAACCAGCAGCTTAGGGGACAAAACAAAGCAATTTACTGGCTGGATAAAGGATGGTGTGCATATCATAACTGGACAGAAATTAGCCTTTGTGGCATTGGCTGGAAGAGGGGTCATTAAAATGTTTACCCGTAAGAAGCAAATTAACTATGGCAAGACCCTGCCACCCTCGCTTATTTCTTCTTTAATCTCTCACCTCTTGTAGGAACAGAACATTTTTTTGCAAGCCAAGTAAAAACACAGACTTCTTCAGCATATTAGCACAATAATGCTTTGCTCAGAGTTGCTCAGATTTGCAGGCAGGGTTAACAATTGCCTCAATTTACCCAGGACTGTGCCAGTAGTGGCACTGAAAGTCTCACAGCTCTAGAAAACCCTGAGTCTCAGACAAACCAGGATAGCTGGGCACCCTGTTTGCAAGAATAAAGATAGCTTGTCGTAGAAACATTCTATTCATAAGAATATGAAGACCTTTGTAATAGGAATCATATTTTGAATTGTATTCATGAGTTGTCTCTTTTGTCTTTTTGAGCACAAGACTTTAATTGGTCTGCTCGAAGCATCCATCCATCTGGGGCATGGCAGATGAGCAGTGCTTTACAGAGAAGTAAAAAGTTTGGGATTTGAAATGAAAGATTCTTGGTGAAAAAAACAGTGTAAAGTTTGGCTCAGTATGCAACTTGGGGCTATTGAGACAATGGTTTTCCACTATCAATATTAAGCCTTGAAACGTTATGTTTCTAGCCAACCTACATTCTTTTTTTTTTTAGATGTTGGGGGTAGGAGTTTATTAATTAATTTATTTATTTTTGCTGTGTTGGGTCTTCGTTTCTGTGTGAGGGCTTCCCCTAGTTGTGGCAAGCGGGGACCACTCTTCATCGCGGTGTGCGGGCCTCTCACTATCGTGGCCTCTCTTGTTACAGAGCACAGGCTCCAGACGCGCAGGCTCAGCAGTTGTGGCTCACGGGTCTAGTTGCTCCGCAGCATGTGGGATCTTCCCAGACCAGGGCTCGAACCCGTGTTCCCTGCATTGGCAGGCAGATTCTCAACCACTGCGCCACCAGGGAAGCCCCAACTCTCTTGAGAGATTATTTGCAAGATTGCTTTGTTCTCTCTGTATTTCATTGAAACAGAGATTGGAAGACATAGAATATAGAGTTCTTCTTTAGCTTAGAAATGATCGTCCATCTACCTTGAAAAGCCTTGTTGAAGTGGAAGATGGTGGCATGGGAAGAGGCGGAGTTTGGTCTCCCCACAACTAGGGTACCTGCTGGACACTGGTGGAGAACCTCAATGCCCAAGGAGATGGGAGGAACCCCCGAGCGACCGGGTAGGACGTAGGGGGAGTGAAGTGGGAGGAGAAGTGGAGGCCAGATAGAACTTGTGCCCCTGAGCAGTAGCTGGAAGGAGGGAGAGGTTCCCACCCCTGGGGGGACGATCAGGGGGGAGCACGCTTAGCATTTCCACTGCCCAATTGGGCCCTGGGAAGCCTGAGGGGCTCCCAGGCTGGGTCCTCCACCCTCCGAGGCCCCCTGCAGGCCGCATTTGTCCTGGGGGCATAAGAGGGAGGGAGGAGGGGGAAAGAGGAGGAGAGGTGGATGGGAAGGGGCCTGGATCCTTGGGGATCGGAGGATCAGGGGAGGCATGGAGGGTGTTACCTCCACTCACTCAGCCCTGGGAAGCCTGTTGGGCTTCCGGGTCTGGTCCCCTGCCTTCCAGGACCCCCTCCAGCCACGTGGTTCCTAGGGGCATAGGAGGGAGGAGGGAGAAGAAGAAAGGCTGATCAGAGGGTCAGGGGGGAGCACAGCTAGTGTTTCCCCTGCCCACTTGGGCCCAGTGACCCGATGGCAGCTTTAGCTTTAAACTTAGTTGAATATTTACTGTGCCCCTAGTTGTAGGCCGTTCCCCTTCCCGTATCCCACTCAGAAACCAAGATGCTGGTCTGGTAGAGACTACATTGCAGGGATAGGAAGCACAGATTCCCTAAATGGATAAATAGAAGTAATGGTAAGTTGAAGACCTTCTACTACTACCACTTGTTTCATAGACCCATATAGTTCAGCTATTTGTATCACAATCTCACAGAATGGCCATTGATTCAAAGTATATATGGCACCTTAAAGGACAATACTCTCATATTACAAAATGTCCTCCCCAAGCTGACACCTTATGTGTACTTTTGAGAGGCCCTTCCAAGATTCTGTAAGATCGACAATTCCTTACCTGTAGATCTCATGATCATGTCCCCTTTGTTATACCTCCTCAATTGTATAGTGATGCCTTAGTCCTAGGTGATGTTATTTCACAATATAAGCACTCTGTGAGCCCTCTGACATTTCTGCTAGCTGATGTACTGTATACATGGGTACATATCAATCTCACTATGGATGAATCGCTATCAATATAGTCAAATAGACACCAAGTGACTGGTTGGATTCCTCAAAAGATGAGGGTTTAGTATTAATTCATTGCTGACTGATCAGACATTCAGCAGTAGGTTAACCTTGGTGAAAGAGAATCCAAGCTATTAGGCCCATAGGTAGCCATTATCCCAGCCAACATAGCCTCTCCATTCATGAGCCAAATGTGCAACTACTAGGGCAAAGAAACAGAGGCTGGCTAGCATACTAAATGAGTAATTATGTACATCTGATTTTAATGGCTCCTCTGAAATTGGTATGCTATAATATGAATTATTTTGAAACAAAAAGATGTACAAACCTTTGTGCCACTCCCAGATGTATCCATCTGCATGCCTCTTGAATATCTCCTTGTCTCCAATTTCCTATTCTTGCACTTTCCAGATCCTTGAACAACTTGCAAAGCTATCCATCACGTCCCAGGAATTTGTGTACCTTGAACCACTTCTTTGTTCACATAAATTTGATGACAAGTTATACTGAATGAAGTTCTGTCTACTTGGGGGACTTTCCCTCACAAATGTCTTCCAGGGCCACTCAAAGTGGTGACAGTGTGTAGCAGTCTTTTCTTCACTTGCACCAACACATTAATCAATCCATCCAGGATTCAGACTAGGTGCTTTGCACCTCCATCATCTGGCCTTAAGGAAACCTCAAAGAGAATGTATCTGTGAGCTTAGAAAGAGTTGTCTTAACAGCGGTAGGTGACAAAGGGTTCTGGTCAACAAACCAATGTAAAGTGTCCATTATCTAGTAAGTTTATCCAACATGAATATGCCCTCAGGGACCAGAGAAATAACTATGCTGGAGATGTGTGAAGTGGACATGAACTAGGACTTTATCACTGGCCTCTGTATATCTCCCTCTACAAGGTGGGCAGTTGATGTTTGGATCTTCAGGTATGAGTGTCAGCTCAGAACCTGTATCTTAGTGCTCTCAGAATATCTGAGTATTTCTCCTTTCCCCAATGTATGCTATTTTATTAAAGGAAAAGGAGTGGAAGAATGGCTGTTGAATGTGCCTTCTATGTATATTCCTTCTGGAGGGTTCTTCCTCTCCTTCAGTCAATAAGTCTGAAAATTGGCTAAGGTCTGGAAACAAGGATTGTGATTTTCCATTACAGAGGCTGGCATCAATCTTCTTCTCACTTGTTCTTGACTTTCTTTGATTGTATAGGTCAGGGGTCAACACACTTTTTCTGAGAAGGGCCACACAGAAAATATTTTATGGCTTTTCAGGTCATACAGTCTCTGTTGAACCTACTTAAATTTTCCACTGTAGCACAAAACAGCCATAAACAATAGGTAAACAAATGGACATGGCTGTGTTCCACAGGCAAACGACTGGCTTTGACCCACAGGCTATAGTTTGCTGACCCAGATACAAGTCTAGTAATACCCTTACTGGCTGCCCATCTATCTCATCCATAAGAGATCTGTCATCTCTCAAATAAGATGAAGCCTCAAAAGTCAGTCCCTGAATGGCATTCTGACCTTGCTGCCCATCATAATAATTATATCTACTTTGCTGCTGATGACTAAGGCCTGCCTCCTAACATCAAATATGCCACAATTTTATTATCCACATTGACCCCAGGGAGACAAGCTGTATACAAGCATCTTCTATCATCAATGGAAGCCTACAGAGACAGTCACCACTATGCTTCTCATCAATGCTGTTGCACTCCTTAATATTGAATTCCTTATCCTTTCAGTAAAAGGAATATCCTCTGGGATCTTCCAGGAAACAGAGCCAGATCATATTTTTTCCACTTGTATAATAAATTCATTTTAACTTGTCCATTCATCTAGTTGGTGATGGAGTTCTTATTACTATCTGAGTGGTAAGCTCTTCAATTTCAGTATCTCACATCAAGGGGACAACTTCTGATACTCTCCTAAGTTGAGTTCCTCAACAAGCATACCCCATGAAAAAGATATGAGGACAAGCAAATTGTTTGAGAGTTGTACTCAAGACGTACTGTCAGGGGAAAGAGGAAGAAAGACAAGTAAGGAAAGGAAGCCAAATACAGATTGTGTTATCAAGCAAGTTACTGATTTGGGCAACTAAAATGCAATCTTACTGAGGAGCTTCTAAAGACAATGTAGCATTGACATATATACACGACCAAATGTAAAATGGATGGCTACTGGGAAGCTGCTGCACAGCACAGGGAGATCAGCTCGGTGCTTTGTGACCACCTAGTGGGGTGGGATAGGGAGGGTAGGAGGGAGGCTCATGAGGGAGGGGATATGAGGATATATGTATACATATAGCTGATTCACTTTGTTGTACAGCAGAAACTAACACAACATTGTAAAACAGTAAAGATGTGAAGAAAAAAAAGACAATGTGAAACACAGCTCAAAATTATCCTTCCCAAGGGCCAGGAAAGCTGAACTATATATATTCAAACTCTAATCCATCATTGGCCAAGGACTGCTCCCGGGGTGCTAACTCCCTAATACTTCTAGATGCCCTGAATGTATAATGAGAGAAACTCTGAGACTGAAATGGCAGGAACTTGCAGCAGGACACTGTGGTATGGTCTGGTACTGTGAGTACAAAGGGGGTATGGGCAGGACATCAATGATACATGCTACGTACAGTATAGCTGATGGAAAGGAAGAAAAGGATGGGTAGAAGAAAGATAAAGAACGTTTATTTCTTAGAGTAAAAAGCTAAGATATTGTAACACAGACACTCCCAAAATGCTAGGGTTCAAAAGAGATAGAAGCTTATTTTCCTCTTGTGTCACACTCAAAGTTCCTGGTCAGTATGTGGCTCTTCTCTATACAATCATTCAGAGGCCATGGTTATGGCAGTTCTGCAATATTCAATATGCGGCTTCCAAGGCCACACTGAAAATCACATTTTCAGCCAGGGATAGCGGAAAAGAACAGAAGGTAGAGATTTGATTTTCAGCATGTATGTTGAAGCTAACAGACATCATTCTCACACATGTAACGTTAGCAAGATTTTGTCACAGGATCACCCTTAGCAGCAAAGCTATCTGGCAATGTTGTTCTTAACTGGGAACACACAGCTCAACAAAAGTTTTTACCATGGAAGAAGAGGAGAATGGATTTGGGGGTAGTTTCTGCTTCATAAGATAAGAGGGGATTCTTCCAATAGAGGAGAATCTGTATACTAATTAAAGTTCATAAAAACAAACAAACAAAAAAGATTGTTATAAATATATTATTCAAAATTTCAAAGACAATCAATATAACAACCAAAAATTAGAAAAAAAAAAGTGCTCTATTTTAATTTTTGGAGGAACCTCCATACTGGCTGCACCACTATTCCCAGCAACAGTGCACAAGGGTTCTGTCTAAAGGTAATAATAGAAGTTACTCATATAATTCAGTGGCTTGAAAGTAACCACTCAGGAATTTAAAGTGAACAAGGTTTTTAAACTACTGTAGATTTTTCGAGATATGGGGGAGAGGGTCCGATAGAATTTAATTTTTACTATTGTTTTGAATATAATAAAAATACATTCTGAAAGTATAAAAATGAAGTATATTCCCTTGATTCAGGAATATAAAATAAATTATAAAATATGCTGTTAACTAATAAAATCAAAATACATAACAGCATGTTTAATATAATCCCATCAGTCTAAATAAGAAAGGATACACACACAATAAACAGAATATGCTTGTCTATGTTTACAGATATTTTTAGAGAGATATATAAAGATTATTCATAATGGTTGTCATCAAAGAGTGAAATTGCTGGTCAGAACTTTGAATTAGAAAAAGGGAGATTTCCATTTTTCTGATTTTTTTTTTTACCTCTTCAATTTATTACTTTGGTTTAGAAAAAATTTTTTAATATATTTACAGGGAAAATAAATCCATTGAGCTAAAAAGTCAAATACTCTGATCTACATTTTTAGTCATGTAACTTAAGCTGCAAACTACCTTAAAACTCCTCAGTGTTCACCACAGCTGTCTCCTGTCAGTTCATGGAATCATTGTTATAACAGGACAGAGTTTTATTAACATGGGCAAAGAAGAGCCCTCTCCTACCTCACAGTCCCCGTCAGTGCCATATGACTGAATTCCATCCACTCAAAATAGTTGTAAGTAGCATGCATTCATTCATCCATTTAACAATTCATTCATCTTAAAAATTTGAGTCAGAAGCAGTAGCAAAATCATTAGAAGCAGCTATGAAAACGTCATGACGGTGATGGATGGTGGAAAGAGAATTTCTGGAGACAACAGTGTTTCAGAATAGACATTTGCATTGTTTAAGGGGGACTCCAGCTATGGCCAGAGTTGGAAGAGATTGTCTTTCTTTGTCCAAAATTTTTTATCCTTTTTCATCATAATGCCTTTAGAAGTAACAGCCCTCCGAGGGGTAAATATTGAAAGGAGGAGGTTCTATTAATAATAATTCTTTATCCTGAGAACTTTATTGAATGTGATTATTTAAGTATGGTAGATGTCCTGATGCATCTGCTCACTTGCACCTACTTTGTACAACCCATGAGAAATAATGACCACTTTTAGTATAACGTGCATTCATGAGTTATGTTTTGAACATAAGGTAAAATTTCCATTTCCACATAATGAAACTTTTTTATGATGTGATCATTTTTACTTTTCAGTTTATGCAATGCAATTTTTATTCTCCAAAAGTGATCAAATTTGCCATATGGTTTATGCAGTTAGGTCCTTGTGACCATTCAGAACACATCACACTGACTCTACCTTTGCCTGATGCTTCTGATCACATGGACATATTCCAAAAGTTGTTATTTGAGATACTTACTTAAGTCACTTGAAAGCATTGGTGTTGGTTGAATTCCCACTGGTCCCTTAGGGCAATAGGATAGGCTTGCTGCTGAGTGGCATTGTGGATTCTGCTGGGCCAAGACCAGAGCTGAGAATTCCACTCTTAAGCATCAGTGTCATGGAGGCCAATGAGTGAACACAGCCAACAAAACAGCAAACATACCTAACATTAAAATTGCAGGAGGTGATTCAGAAGACCATACAATCTGACGCCATCAGAGGCAGACATTAGAGTAGAGGTATGAAGAAACAAGACTCTAGAGCTAGGATATGAGTACAAGAAAAAGAAAATTGAACAAAAAGGCCAGTGTTGGTCTTAGACAATTGCCTAAATAAGCATTAGGCTGCTGTCTGTGACAACCTCCACCCAGTCCCCCTCTTCAGCTAGCGTACTGCATGAAAGGGGCAGAATATGCAAGTGAGGACTACCTGTTCAGGTCTCTTCTGTCTGCCCAAAGGCTCTGTATAGGCTAGTGGGGCCCTGGGCTCAGGTAAAGCAGCCAAGCTTCCACTTGGATGCATTATGGCTTTTAATCATACTCCCTTCTGCAACCTTAACAATCTGTCCTCAAACAAAAAGTGCACAAAAACACACAACAAAACCATAGATAAACAAACAAAAACAACAGCAAAAGAAATGAGGCAAAAATAAAGGAGGAATCTAAGCTGCATAACAAAGAGTACCAGCTTGAATATGACAGGATTTCTGGCAGCTGTCCCCCCGCCCCTACCCTCCCCCGACACCAAATATTAGCAGGTAAATAATGTGTAGGCAAGATCCCATCCCAATAAAAAACATACAAGATTTATTCTTCTATTTTTTAATGATGAAATTTCCTCATTTAATTTCTTCTATGAATATGTATTGAGTTCCTGTTGTCGATATTCCAGGGGTATTCCAGAAGATGCCATGGCCTTTGCTCTCGTGGAGTTTACAGTCTACTGAGAGACAAATCAGTGATCCCCCTGAGCTAGGCTTTCAAGTCTAGAAGAATTAAAAAGGGTGCCTTGGAAGCACGTAATAGTGGAAATTGGCTGGATGGGCAGGGGTGTGCTAATGCAGTAGACTGCTCAGCTTCTTTGCAGTAGTAGATGATATTCTATCCAATATGTAAAGACATTTCATTCCAAGTAAGATTAGCACATGGCTTTTGAATTATAAACACTTTAATAAAATAACAAATGCCCTATAGAAATTAGCTACATGTTCTGATGCTCCAAATTTTCAATTGACAATAAGAAATCTAATTACGACACTGGGGAGGAATTGCTTTCTTATGAAAATGAAAAAACTGTTACATAGCAGGACTGAGAGATATCACACCTGAGCTGAGAGCCAGTTGTGCTTCACCCCTACTTTCCAGTGCTTTGTAATGAAGTTCATCATCTTCCCAGCATCGTTAGAATCCAGAAGACTTGGATTTGAATCTCACCACACTACTTGTAACTGGGCTCTTCTGCAAGTGTCATCTTTGAAAAATGGGAATAAATAATACTTGTCAACATGGAAGGATTAAATGTGAAGGCAGAGCAAAATGCATAGTGCAAGATGGACCAGGTTGTCTCAAAAACAGAATTATCTCTTTGGTGAAGAGTATTTTTTTATATAATTCAGGAGGAAAACTGGCCACAGCCAGCAAAAACACAGAGAGAAAAATCCCGAGTTCCCGTACCTATTGTCTGAGACTTCTACCCAGCCACAGAGCTCCCCATTTCCCACTAGGCCTGTGAGGCCAGCAGAAATTAATTAATTTCACTAACATCTGGCTCAGTTCTGAGATTTCTTTTCATAAGACAAAAAGAGTAGACACTGTGACTTGTGTATTAGAATTCTAGTACTGCTGTAACAAATTACCAAAAATATAGACGTTTCAAACCACACCCATTTGTTATCTGAATTTTCTGTGGGGCTCAGCTAGATCTCTGCCTAGCATCTCACAAGGAGGAAATCAAGGTGCCTGCAAAGTTGGTTTTCCTTTCTCGAGGCTCCAGGGAAGAGTAACACCAAGCTCATCCAGGTTATTGGCAGAATCCGAGTCCTTGTGGTTGTAGGCATGAGGTGTTTCCTGGCTGACTACCAGCCAGGAGCCCCTCTCAGTTCCCTAAGCCCGCATGCATTCCTCCTCACATCGCCCCTTCCATCTTCACACCAGCAGTGGGTTATATCTCTGACTTCCCCTTCTGCTTCTTCCAGCTAGAGGTATTTCTCTGCTCCTAAAGCTTTTGCAATTAGATTGAGTCCATCCCTGTATTGTTAATTGAGCATAATCTCTTTATTTAAGGCCACCAACCTTAATTCATCAGCAAAGTAAATAATATATTCACAGTTTCTGAAGGATTAGGCTATGGGCTTCCTTGGGATGCTATCATTCTGCCGAAATCAGCCTGGTTTCACTCTGGGAGCTGGAGGAAATGGTATAGCTATGGGAAAAGGGGAGGAGGGGACCTGTGATAGAAAGGGGCTGACTAAGGGGTTGACTGGAGATAAAGAAGCTGCATCGGGTTGGGGGTTTTGTCTGGTTAGCAGGGTGTTTGCTGCTTGGTTGGCTTTTATGTTGAATTTGAATACCTTTAGAGTCGTCAAGTATACACTTACTAGTTCCACATTTCCCACCATTCCTCATGGTGTTACTCTGCCCGGCTTTACACAGTTATCTTATATCCCTGCCTCTGAAAGTATCTGTGTTTACAAAATCTGCCTAAAATGAGATCCACAGGAGACAAATGAAGAGGAAAGAAGTGGGGCATATGGGAGCCAGCTGTGTATTTGGCCATAATTCTAGCCATCCCCTCCCGTGGGGATCTGAAGGATGCTAATAGACCATCCTTTGTATTCTCCAGAACAGCCAGAAGATGGTTCCTTGAGTGATTCTATCAGTTCTCTTGATACTTTTCTCTTCTAGAAGGAATTGGGAGCATACCCAAGAGGACAAAAAGGAAAAGGTCTGCCAAGCTACACTCATATAGTAGAGGCTCAATAAATGGTTACTAGCTCACTAAACTGTCTCTCTCTGTGTAAGCTCATTCCTTAACTGTTTATTAAAATGCCTACAAATGAAGGTCTGTGTGCTTGGCATTTATCACACTGAAAAATTTATAATATGAATAAACTCGCAAGAAGCAGTACAGTGACCAGACAGGTAAGAGCACAGGTTCTGGAACTGGGCTGCTGAGATGCAAGCTTTGGCCCTACCATTTACTAACTGCTTCCAACTTGGGAAAGTTACTTAACTCCTCTGTGCTTTGCTTTTCTTACTGCAAATTGGGAAGAGTAATGAAACCTATTATACAGAGATTTTTGTGAGGATCAAATAAGTTAATAGACATAAGGGACTACCTGATATATAGCACTTCAATAAATACTGAATATTATTATTGTTAAAACCTCTTAATTTGTTTTTATAAAATCTCTGATCTAAAAGACTGAGTAATGCATTTGAGAAACAGATTAAAATGTTATTTTAATATCTGTGTCTAAAGTTAAACAATGAACTGGCTTCTCACAAGGAGCTCAAAGTAAACTACCATACAAGAAATAACCATAAAATACCACAGTGGAGACTGTGGAGAAAAGGTAGGAGAACAGACCCAAATATGTGTGGAGAGGTGGGAATATAACTGACAGAGAAACATAACTTTGTGGAGTTTATACCTTAGCAGGAAGTGGATTTTCTATAAAGCCAAGGAAGCTTAAACTTTGGGAAACTTAAACTTTCACAATGCAAGACCCTTCTAAAACCTAGGAGGGGACCTAACTATGTGTGAATTTAGTTTTGTGCTAGTAATTTTGAAATAATTTTCTTTTTCTTTTCCAGCTTTATTGAGGTATAATTGGAAAATAAAATTATAAAGTATGTAACATGATAATTTGACATATGTATAAATTGTGAAAAGCTTCTCTCATTGAGTTAATTAGCACATCAATCACCTCACATATTTACCTTTGTGTGTGTGTTTTGTGAACATTTAAGTTCTACTCTCTTAGCAAATTTCAATTACACAACAGTGTTATCAAGTATAATTATCATGTTATATATTAGATCCTCAGAATTTATTTATTTATTTATTTTGAACTATTCAGATTCATTTATTCGATAATTCCTTTCTCCCATTTCTTTTCTATTTTATTTTTTTTTTGAATTTTATTTATTTATTTTTATACAGCAGTTTCTTATTAGTTATCTATTTTATACATATTAGTGTATACATGTCAATCCCAACCTCCCAGTTCATCCCCCCACCCCCGAGAACTTATTTATTTTATAACTGAAAGTTTGTACCCTTTTACCAGTCCTTCCCTTTTCCCCTCACTCCCTACCCCCCTACCAGCCCATGGCAACCACTTTTCTGCTCCCTGTTTCTGAGTTAAGTTTGGTTTTTTTGCTTTTTTTTTTTTTTTAGATTACACATATAAGTGATACCATGCAGCATTTGTCTTCCTCTGTCTGGCTTATTTCACTTAGCATATGCCCTCCAGATTCATTCATCTATGTTGTCACAAATAGCAGGATTTCCTTCTAAGACTAAATAATATGAATATTATTTCATTGTGCATATTATTCCATAGTCACACATTTTCTTTATCCATTCATTTGTCAATAGACATTTAGGTTGTTTCTACACAATGTTTATTGTAAATACAGCTGCAATGAACGTAGGAATCTCTGTGAGGTAGTGATTTTATTTCCTTTGTATACCAAGAAGTGGGATTGTTGGATCATATGGTAGCTCTTTTTTTTTATTTCTTGTGGAATCTCCATACTGTTTTCCGTACTGGCTGTACCAGTTTACATTCCCAGCAACAGTTTTCAAGGGTTCTCTTTTTTCTACATCATTGTCAGCATTTTTTATCTCTTGTATTTTTGATAATAGCCATCCTAACAGGTGTGAGGTGATAATTCATTGTGATTTTGATTTGCATTTTCCTAATGATTAGTGATATTGAGCACCTTTTCATGTACCTGTTGGCCATTTATATGTCTTCTTTAGAAAAATGTCTTTTCGGGTCCTTTGCCCATTTTTTAATTTGGTTATTTATTTATTGCTATTGAGTGGCATGAGTTACTTGTATATTTTGGATATTCACCCCTTATTGGATCTGTGGTTTGCAAATATTCAACTATCCCTTATTGGATATGTGATTCGAAAAATTTCTCCCAATCCATAGGTTGCCTTTCATTTTGTTGATGGTTTTCCTTGCTGTGTGGAAGCTTTCTAATTTGATGTAGTCTCACTTGTTTACTTTTGATGTCTTTACTTTTGGTGTCATGTAGTCAGTTCCTTAAAGAAGGTCCACCAAAATGAA
The DNA here is from genome assembly GCF_964341445.2 of Mesoplodon mirus. Lineage (NCBI taxonomy): Eukaryota > Metazoa > Chordata > Mammalia > Artiodactyla > Ziphiidae > Mesoplodon > Mesoplodon mirus. The sequence goes on along the minus strand of NC_138987.1, from coordinate 1,256,908 downwards.
AAAGACATCAGATCTCCCAAAACCAGGATATTCATCTGAAATGAATACATTTATTATATGGGATACTTGAGATCCACATGTAATTTGTTAGTATTCCTAGCATTTATTTCTGCTGGTCTCTGCGCCATTGTGTCTGCTCTAGGTTTGGCTTATCAACAGAGAACATTCTGTATTTCAAGCCAGCAACCATTTTATGATAAGAAAGTCTTCTCTGTCCTGTAGCCATCACATTTATTGGTGGCTACATTCTGGAATTTCTACCTCCTAATAGTTCTCAAGGGCATTCCCTCTGCTCTACCTCAGCTGCCATGGTCCCATTCAGAAACTCATCAACTCTGTCATGGATGAATGCAATGAGCTATCTGTTAACTGATGTCTAAACTCCCTCCCTTACTCCTTCTGGTCTATTTTTCATACTGGCAATAGTATTATCTTTATAAAACTCAAATATGGCCATAATAATCCACTTCATAAAATTTTTCAATTACTTACCATTTCCTATAATTTAAACGCTAACTCCTCGGTAGGAAACTAAGATCCTTCATAATCTGGCCAATGTTTTTCCCACAGTGTAGTCCCAACTTCTATGGTTTGCTTTGTTCCTATGTCCCTGCTGCATTGAATTACTATTCATTTTTTGAATATGCTATCCTGTGTCATGCGTCCATGCTTGTCCAGGCACTCTACCCCAGTAATGATGGCCTTAACTTTATTCTCTGGTTGACCATAAGGTGTCTGGTGAATTCCAAGGCATCTGTCAAGAGTTAGTTTTGATTTTTTTTCTTTAATCACCTATGTTAAGAATCCCTTGGAACTGGCATTCTTTCCTTCGTGTGCCCATTATTCTTTGTACATGAACTTCTTCATAATCATTGACCTTATCTTCAAGGGCAGAAGCCATTTTCTTTACTGTAACTCCTACAGCTACCACATTTTGAGCATATGGCATGTTTCGATAAATTTTGGTGAAGAAATGATTGAAGGAATGGAATAAATATAGAGCAATTAGAAATGGTTGCCTAGAAGTTACTTCTTATGAATAAATCTTTTCCTCCCAAGTAATACTTCAATAAATGTGTCATTGACAAATGTCATGTCTTTTCCTTCTGTATTAGTCTCTTGAGTACTTATTACAGTGCAGAGCACATTGTAAATACTTCTTAATTGATTAAATATTGTCAGCAAGGGCAATCTAAAGCACACTCCATTTAACTTGTCTGACAGAAAAGCTAGAGAGTGTCTCACAGAAGAAAATAGGGGCGAATAAATACAAACTTCCACCCAGAGGGTGGAGAATTTGTTTCCATTTTTAATCTCTCTAAAAAAGTACTGATTACCCAGGTTAGGGAAGACTATTTCTGTGATTAGAAGACCACAGCTATATTTATCTTATAGGAAAAGCCAGTGGGAGTCATTAGATCCTTTCATAGATTAATCTAACGTAGGCTTTTGTGTTCCCATGCCTTGGAAATACATGTTGCTTGCATCTATATTGATTTCAACGTGTGTAGCTCTAGGCTCTGTACACAATGTATGTTGATATACTTTATGTGTTTTTTCTAATTGTAGGAAAATTATAAGCAAAACTTAAAGAATAAAACTATTTATAATCCCAATATAAGCCAAAATAAGTGAGAATTGGTGTTTGTCATTGCTCTTCTAACAAACTCATAATTAATATTTTTTTAAAAAGAAAAAATATTTTCTCTTAAACACCCATATATTACCATCAAAAGTGCATGCAAAAAGACTAAGCTGAGGAAAATGTGATCAAGGTTTAGATGTACATGCCAAATATAGTCATTGGAAGTATTTAAGTATATTTCTGTGTAAACATATTCTGAAAGAAATATATTTTGTCATGTATTCCTCCAAAATCTGGCACTTAATGTGTTCTAAGATTACAAGCATAAAATTAGCATATTATTATTGTAAATTAGAATGGCAAAGATATGGGTAGCAGCACATTATGAAATGCCATTAGAGAAAAATGGGTTTCTTCCTCCAGGAAATATTGAGAATTCTCTCTCTGTCCTATACTTAAAGGGAAATATTCATTATCAGTTACATTTTTTTAAAGAATCATAAGTATATTATTTGCAAGCTTCCTTTCCTCCAAATGAAGACTGGGCAAATCATTGTAATTGAAATCACCTTGCAGTGATGTGAAATTGCATGTCCCTAATCAGTGGTAGTAACAATAATCATAGCTACCATTTATTGACTGTTAATTTTGTGGCAAGGATTTAATATAAATTATTTCAAAATCCATACTACAGCTCAAAGAGTTAAGTATTATTATACCCCCTTTCCACAGTTGATTAAACAGAGGCCAGGAAAGTTCAAGTCGACCGAGGATACAGCCTTGGATGGAAAGTGTAGAGTCAGGAATCATATTCAGGTTACAGCCTAGCTGTCATCCACTGGGTCATATTTGCTCTGGGGAGAAATCTTGAATCCCCTAGGCTTCTAGCAACCTTGTTGTCAGGAAGGTTTCCTTTATAATGTTCCATTTCCTATGTAAGTCTATTTCTTCCAATTCTGTCCCCTGAGGAGAACAGCTGGTCCATGTCCTCCTTCTAATAAAATTAACTAATTCACTGGTAGAGTAATTTTTCTTATGAGAGATTTTAAAGCCCTAGAGAACCAAGTATTTACTCACAGAAGAAAACAAATCTGCACCGAACAAATGCAAGAAGAATGTTTCTTTAGCATCAAGCTTTCCCTATATTTTCAACATGGGTGGGACGGAAAGAGGTAGACAATGTAAAAGAGCCAGAAGTAAGATATTTTAAAAATACCTAGCTCTAGATATAGTTCTAGTTATAGATCTAGTTCTAGATCATAACTATGATCTAGAACTTGCTGACTACAGATAGAAAAGTTGATGGAAACTCCAAAAATACTAAGAAAATACCTACGCAAACATTTTCAGTGTTTACATCCCAAACCAAATTGTAAAAAATTGCTTAAAGTATTATAAGAATGTTTCACTACAATAATATTTGTTTTTAGATAAGGCCCTTTTCAGACTTATCATTCAATAATCACTTTGCAATTATTCTTATTTTATGAATATTTTTGCTGGTTCTTTAGCGAACTCTCATCTGACTCATTTAAGGCTTCACTGTGTTTTTACCCAGTAATCTCAGCCTCTCCTTTGAAAATTAATCTGTGTTTAATGGCCACCTTATGTAATATGCAACAAGGCAGGACTCTCCCATCCATTCCAAAAAGGATAGCATTGAAATATGTCATTAGGCTTATCTTTGCATCAAAATCTCATTCATCCAATGACCAATCTGGGGAATTTTAGAACTTTATTATAACTTTTTTTTTCATAGTGACTAGGGATTATAATTCCAAATCATTCTATTTCTCAAGGGATTACCAACATCATGGGGAAAATAAGGGCCTTTGTAAGTTGAACTAAAATATAAACTTTAAAATATATTTAAATCACTACAGACTTAGAGCAGGGGAGTCCTTTAGTTCTCTCAGTATATTTAAACATGACTGCAGTTTCTAACATTTACTAACCTGATAATGAATTCAAAAGGTAAGGCATTTGGGCCTCCCTGGTGGCGCAGTGGTTGAGAGTCCGCCTGCCGATGCAGGGGATACGGGTTCGTGCCCCGGTCTGGGAGGATCCCATATGCCGCGGAGCGGCTGGGCCCGTGAGCCATGGCCGCTGGGCCTGCGCATCCGGAGCCTGTGCTCCGCAACGGGAGAGGCCACAACAGTGAGAGGCCCGCATACCGCAAAAAAAAAAAAAAAAAAAAAAAAAAAAAAAGGTAAGGCATTTTCTCTTGAGTATAAATATACTGCTGAGTCCTATCTATACCAGAGTGGCTGGACTGCATAATGCACAACAAATTATCTCTAAAATAAAAACTCTTGAAAATTAATACTGTTTTGTAAGAAAATACAGAAGAACCTAATCTCTTTGGTGAATGAATGAATGAATGAATGTTGAATAATTGGGTTGTTTATTATCCCAGTCTGTACTTCCAGCCCCTGTCCTTCCCCTGAAATTTCTGGACTGTGACAAACCCACAAGTCCACAAGGGAAAATCCTTATATAAAGCAATACCCTTCCCTTTCTTTTATTTTTCAGTCTGATGTATTGACCTGTTAGGTATCAGTTTGACCAATATATTGAACTCCTACTGTCTACTAGATTCTGTGCAAGTCACAAAGTATCAAGGGTGAATAAGAATAGTCTTGTCCTCCATGAGTTGACATTCTAGTAGGGAGACAAATGGATAAACAGACCACTTCTATGCAGTGTGGAAATTATAATGATTGAGGTATGGTTCAGTGGAATAAAGGCACACCAAAAAAGTAACTAACCACTTGTTAGAGCTCCCATCTCATCACATTTAAACCTGTGCACTCCTGTCATTTGCCACTTAAATTTCATCTATGTGTGCTAAACTTTAACCATGAAATTACCAAATTCCATCATAAATACTGCCACTCAGATGTGAAAAGTATAATAATAGCTAACTTTTATTGATATGCCAGGCATTATTGTGAGATTTTATGTGTATAGCTCAGTTAATCCTCCCAATTTCCTGTAGGAAGTATGGTTATGAACTCATTTCACATACTAGGAAACTAAGGCAAAAGAGGCAAAGTTACTTTCTCAAGGTCACAGAACTAGAAACTAGAACTAAAATTCACACTCAGACAATCTGACTCCATATACCCAGTTCTCAAACATTCCATTCCACTGCTTTCTAATGACAGAAGGTTAAACAAAGTAAAGAAAATTTGATTTGAATCTCAACGGTAGCAGTAATTAGCTCTGTGATCTTAGGCAAGATTTCTAATTTATCAACTTTCAACTTTTTCAGTATGAAATACAATTAAGTTTTTCTTGTGGCAGTTTTCAATGCGGTCTTAAAAATTCTTTGATCCTAAATTTCCATTGAAAGGTGAGGTATGTTTCTCCCCTTACATCTAGGCTCTGTAATTGCCCAACTAAGGCGATGCTGTGCCAGTTTCCATGTTTAGTCCTTAAAAATCTGTCCGCTTCTTCTTTTCTCTTTGGATGTTCTCTCTTGGAACCTATTCTCCATGGGTGAGGAAGCTCAGGGAAAGCCTATGTGTAGGTGTTCAAACCAATGGCCTAGGTAGAGCTCCAGCCAATACCAACCTTAGATGTATAAATGAGGAAATCTTTGAGCTGACTCTGGACACAGAGTATGGCTGTGACTGCATGAGAGAGCTTGAGCAAGAATCACCTACACCCAGTTCACCCCAGAACCATGAGGGATCATCAAAAATCATTAAATTGTTTTAAGCCACTAAATCTTAGGGTGATTTTGTATGCAGCGATAGGTAACAGAAACCATTCTGTATTTTGTCAGTATTGTTGGAACAAGTACGAAAGCCCTTAGTATATTATAAAGTACTATACAAATGGAAAGAAATGTTAGCCTATATTAAGTGTGCATAAGCAAGTGACTCCATATGAAATAAAACAAAACCACAGCGTTCAATACCAAGGGCCAGTTAGTAAATTCATTTAAATCCAATCGGTATTCCTTGACTGTCTATGCATACCTAGCACCAAATTAGGTTCCATAAAGATAAAAAAACAAGGGTAGGTATATTCCATGCATTCTAAGACTATATAAAATCTCCTTACAACTAAGCAACAAATGAAAGGAACTATTTTATTTAGCATCCAAATTTCTCAGAAACATTATTTTATCCCTTAAAGCACTGTTCACTTCTTGATAGAAAATTTGTTGCTGACATCAGGAAAATCTGGGTTTCAATATTTCCTTTAATACTTCCTTGAGTGCATATAAAACATCTCTGGTGAGAGGTTTCCATTTGTAAAATGAGAATAATAACATCTACCTTGCAGAATTCTTGGGAGGATTAAATGGCACAACGTATCCTAAGAGCCTAGTACATAGAATGAGATCAATAACGGGCAGCTCCCATTATAATTGACCTTTCTAGGTGTGTTCTCCATTGCAAATTTGCAGTAAAGACAATCCTAGATACCTGTCATCATAGTTCAGAAAAATGGCTACAAAGTTTTCCTGTGTTCTTTTCTTAAGAATAACAGGCTACATTGATCTTGAATTACTTCTAACTCTTCTCATTTGAACTGCACATGCATCAGCAAATCCTGTTGATTTTACCTTTTACCTTTTTAACGTACCCTGGATCCAATGCCCCTCATGACCTCCACTGCTACCAATCTGGCCAAGTCACCATCACCTCTCACATGGATTATTTGCAATAACTCTCTGTATTAGTTTCCTTACGGCTTCCATTTAAAGAAAAGTGCCATAAACCAGGCAGTTTAAAACAACAGAAATGTACTCTCATGTCACAGAGGCTAAAAGTCCAAAAATCAGTGTCATCAGGGCCATGCTCCACCTGAAGTGTCTAGGGGAGGGTCTAGAAGCTCAGCTCAGCACAGCTTCGGGGACTTGCTGGCAATCCTTTGGCATTTCTCGAATTATGGCAACATTAACTCCTATCTCTGGTCTTCTCCCCATGTGTGTTTACATTTCCTTCTTATAAGGACATAAGTCTGTGGATTAGAGACTGCCCTAATCCAGTATGACCTCATCCTAATTTGATTTCATCTACAAAGGCACTATTTCCAAACTAGGTCATATTCACAGGTATTAGGGGGTTCAAACTTCAACATATCCTTTTGGTGGATACATTTCAACTCATAACACTTCCCATCTGCTTTCCCTGATTTACCCTTATGTTCCTCCTTGGCTCAAACCCTCCACTGACAATCCATTTCCTATGAAGTAAAAAAAAAAAAAAAAAATTCAAAGTCCTGAAAGAAGACAAAGGAATTCCTCTCATCTTCTCACATCTCCCTATGCTACACCCGCCCACCCCATGGCCATTTCTCCAAACTTCCTCTCCCTGGGGCTCATTCTATTCTAGCTACATCAGGCTTCCTCTCCATTCTGGCTCTCCTGCCTCAGGGCCTTTGCACTTGGTGTTTCCTGAATATAAAATTCTCTTCCTCCCCTCAACTCCCACAGCCTCATAATTTGCTCCCTTTTTTCCTTCAAGTTTCTGTTGAAATAACTCCTTAGCAGAGAAGCCTCTCCTGATGACTCCACTGAAATTAGTACCCTCTTCTACCTTATAGTGCTTAGTCAGCAACAGTATCCTGGTTTGTACTTCTTCATAGATAGCACATGTCTCTAAAGGCCATGTTATATATTTATTTGTTTAACATTTGATTCTACTCCACCCTCCTCACCCCACACGCACTATAATGTAAGCTTCAAGAAGACAGGGACTTTGTTTTGTTTACTTTTTTATCTCCAGTGCTTAGAAAAGTGTCCAACAAATTATAGAAATCCAATAATAATCCAAATGGTACTTGTCCATAGAAATACAAGTTGGTTTGTTGGAGATTTGGGTGATTATTGCCCTACAGATATTGACCAGTTTGACAGTTTTCATCTAAGAAAATTTATATCAGCATTCCCGATGGCATTATATATGTGTGGTTCTTTAAGTTCCTTTGAAGAATTTGTAACATCCTTCTAGTTCCCTCTTAATAATCTTTTAACAAGACCCACATTGATAAGGTTTCTGAAAAGGGATGGTTGTGAATTGAGTTTCAAAGAGAGTGTAGGAATGTACTGACATGTGGGGAGGTACAAGGCAAAGAAGGCAATAAGGATTTACGTATATTATTTCCTGTTATTTCATAATTTTCAAACAGGTAAAATCATGAATCTCATAAAAAGTAATGCGAACACAAGTCAACAATTTTATTTACCTCATTAATTAATGAGGGGACTAGTAAGAGTTTAAAAAACCAGTAGAGTTACTCTTTATAAGTCCAATTCTTCTTCAAACTGCCATTAACAGGAATTGTTTGCATTGCTATGGACAGGAAACATTATTGATGCATCATTAGTGCACTGTCAGTAGCCGTCTACATGTTAATCTTTATCTCTCTAAAGGTGCAAAGTACACCAGCCAAAAACAATCAAATGGACACACCCCATAAAAATAAGATAAGCCCTGAAAAGTACCCTAGATAACATCCAGTATTCCACTGAAAGCGCATCCAGTAGTCTTTTTCAAAAACCTTTCAGGATTTTCCTAAAAATACCAAGCAGATATAGAGATATAGAGACGCACATTCCTGCGAGTGATGAATATTTGTCTGGTTGGATGAGGGGGGAGTCCAGTTAGTGACAGATGTTAGTTCAAAAGGCAAGTTAGGATTTTATATAACAAGTTATGGAAAATCACTCTAAATTATCAAGCAGAGGAGTGACTTGATGAAAACTATGTTTGAAAAGAGTCATTTTAGCAGGTGTGTAGGATGGAAACTTAGAATTGGAGGAGAGGCGGGGAGAAGACGGAAAGCAAAAAGATGCACTTGGAAAATTTCTGTGGGAATTCAGCCCCGATTTAGACCTGGGACATGCAAACGATCCAGATAAGTTTGGATAGAGAACACCGGTCTCTGGGACAAAGAAAGTAACCAATTGAGGTGACCAGGAGAGAGTCAGCTTCCTTGGAATTGTTCAGACGACACCTGATTGTGGGAGTTTTTGTATTTCTAAAATGTGCTCTTGCTAACATTTGACAGTTTATTTCTCTGCATTTCTATTACTTTTTGATAGCATGTTAATAAGTGACTTTTAAGTTCAAAATATTATATTCATCTTTTATTTGAGCCTTGGACTTTTGTAAAGTTTTCTTGCCTGAAATGTTTTCTCCCTAAAATGTTTTCCTGCCCTATCATTTGAGAAAGGCATACATCTATAAAACATTCAAGTGTATCTACTTCACTTCTATAAAAGTATTTGTGATATCCTTTTTTTTTTTTTTTTTTTTTTTTTGCTGTACGCGGGCCTCTCACTGTTGTGGCCTCTCCTGTTGCGGAGCACAGGCTCCGGACGCACAGGCTCAGCGGCCATGGCTCACGGGCCCAGCCGCTCCGCGGCATATGGGATCCTCCCAGACCGGGGCACGAACCCGTATCCCCTGCATCGGCAGGCGGACTCTCAACCACTGCGCCACCAGGGAGGCCCTGTGATATCCTTTTTTTGATGAATGTTGTTTAGATGTTGACTCTAGTGTAATTTATTAATGTAATTTTACTAATATTTACTTAGTGCTTTTTTTTTTTTTTTTTTTGCGGTACACGGGCCTCTCACTGTTGTGGCCTCTCCTGTTGTGGAGCACAGGCTCTGGACGCGCAGGCCCAGCGGCCATGGCTTACAGGCCCAGCCGCTCCACAGCATGTGGGATCTTCCCGGACCGGGGCACGAACCCATGTCCCCTGCATCGGCAGGCGGACTCTCAACTACCGCACCACCAGGGAAGCCCTACTTAGTGCATTCTTTAAATGTAGTATTGAATGCTGGTAAAGCTCCTAACAATACTTACAGCAAGCTTAGAGAAACCCATTCTCTTTCTTTTTTCACAGCTTTATTGAGATATAATTAACATATAAATGTGTGTACGTTTAAGGTGTACAATGTAATGCCTGATTCATGTATATGTTGCAAAATGATTACCATAATAAGGTTAGTTGTGTAAGTTTTTCTTTTTTTTTTTTTTTTTCTTTTTGCGGTATGCGGGCCTCTCACTGTTGTGGCCTCTCCCGTTGCGGAGCACAGGCTCCGGATGCACAGGCCCAGCGGCCATGGCTCACGGGCCCAGCCGCTCCGCGGCATATGGGATCCTCCCAGACCGGGGCACGAACCCGTATCCCCTGCATCGGCAGGCGGACTCTCAACCACTGCGCCACCAGGGAGGCCCCAAGTTTTTCTTTTAAATAAGTGGCTCGATTATATTTTGAGTGTGAGTTTTACTGGCTTTTACCTGGCTTGTAAAAAAATAAGAGAAACCATCATGTCTATTCAGTATTAGAAAGCAAAACAAATCTTTCAGGTCATTTTAAATCTATAACAACACATGTTTGAAGTGGTTAGGTTATATCCTGATTTCAAGAAAATCAAATATCAGGGAACACTCTCATCATAATTTCAGCTAAATAATTGAAGTTCAAGCCATGCTTCCGATCTTTGATTTGAATATGCTTTCTTCATTGGCTTGGATTTTGTAGAAATTAAACAGTGGTGTTTTAAGAAAATGCCCTTTTCGTAGCTTGACATATTCTAAGTAAACACACGCACTCTAAAAATGCATATCCAAAGTTAACCTTTTGAAAATTCAAACTGTACTGAGGACATCATAAATGATTCACCAGTGACAGACATATAGGTAATTTTTATGACCTGAGCCATGAATCGTTCTTTAGTTCTTGATTCAAGTGACTACTTTTCACTATATTGAGCCATGAATTTCAAAAATAAACCTTCTGCTGATAAGGAGATTTACAGAGAACAAAAAAGCCTGAGTCAAGTATTTATCTGGGACTAAATTCTGTGAACTAAGCTTAGTTCAAGCAAAAGGTTTTCTAAGCAGTTCATTTATTTTAATATGGTACAAGCATTTTGGAGTTGCACTGTAGCTTACGTTCACAGTGCATTGACAGAAGAGGAGGGGAAAGGCCTGGAGGTAACATTTCATGCATTCTTAGAGATAAGAATTGAGCATCTGCTAGAAGCAAAGCTCCATGCCAGATGCTCCAGAGATACACAGGCATAGCCTGTAAGGAGCTTATACTTATAATAGAGGGAATAAAACCAGTGCACAGATCATAATGTTATGACAAATTATAATATAAGACAGAATATTATAAATACTCTAGGAAGGGCATAAAAACTAACTTTTTCAGAAATTCCAAAGACAGAGAAAGAGCATTGGTTTTCCAGGGGAATGAGAACTTCACGGTGTTTGAATAGAACAGTGTTTCTCAAACTTCTGCATTCATAAAAGACGCCTGGGGAGCTTGTTAAAATTTAGATTTCTGGACCATCCCTAGAGATTCTGATTTATACAATCAGTCTGCATTTCTAACTAGCACCCTGGGTGATTTAGATGAAAATGGCCCAAGAACTGTGCTTTATGAACACATGGTTAGAGCCTTAAAAGATAAATAGCATTGAGAAGACAGTGATGAAAGGAGAAAGAATTCAGATTAAAGGAATGCTAGAATAAATGAGGAGATAGAAAGGTTTGATGTATTATCTGATCTCTACGGGGGGCTTTGGGATCCCTTTCCCCACCCCAATTAGCTTATTAAAATAATGGTTTCCATGAGCTGTTCTAGAAAATGGAGAAACTTGGAGGTCAGCAATAGAACACATTTAATATCACTACCCCTAAATTGCCTAAAAGTTGATAAAGAGTATGTAAAATATTAATAAGAGGTCCTCACATTGCCAGGTGAGCTCATTTAAACAGCTACAGAACTCCCAAGGGAAAGGCATCTCAGGGAACTTGCAAGGAAAGTGAGTGAGGTGATGCACTCCTGAACAGCACACGGGTACTGGTTTTCTGTGGGCCGGCTCTAACTGCCCTATATTGCTGGAGCCAGCTGGCTCAACTTGTCCCTCCAATCAATGGGCAGTTTTCATAAACATGCACTGATGATTGACATGGCGGGCAGAGGGTGGGGGAGTCAACTAGTTTTCTCCTGTGTCCAGCTGCAAGTGATTGGGAGTTCCCTATGTCCTGTATCTTTGGACATAAGCTCAGACTCCTTTATTTACATTTTACTCTCACTCTCATCCCCACTTTGCATATTATCTATCCTCACACAACAGAAAATGTTGGTGAAAATGTTGGTTCACAAACTGGAGAGTTCCCCAGCTGAAATCTGAAACTGGCCCCTGTACACATAGGGCAAGGAGAGACTGAAGAAAGAGACAGACTACTCCAGAAAAAGCCATGGAACTTATTGACGAGGTTTATCTTGGATGGCTGCAAGATGAGCAGGTCTCCACAACCGCCTGCCAGAATCTTAAAATTTTATATAGACATTTATATAACTTAACTGAATTAAGTCATGTATCCAGTCCAGATGGTCTCAACAACACCTTATGCTTTCAAGGCTGCATCCTTAGAATGGCTCCTAGTTTGGGTATGAGAGGCTGAACATACACTTTAAGGAAGGGGAGGGAGGGAGGAGCCTTCAGTTGCCTGGGTCCAGCTCAAAGGTGTCATGTCCTATTGATGACCTCTTCCCCCAAAAGAGGAACCTAGCACTCCTTATCTGTGTCGGCATATGGCTAAAGCAGCAGAGATGGGGCTAGAACTCAAGGAAAAACATTGTATAGTTGGTAAACACCCAGCCTCCACCGGATGAGAACTTTCTAAGTGCCCATCATCACAGAAAGCTTGAAAAGAATCAGGAACACTATGGTTAAAATGTGGTATATGGTAAGAAATGAGAACCAAGGAATAAATTATATGCCAAAGGCAAACTGAAAAATCCTGAATTAAGGCAAAGGACTTTTTCAACAGAGCAAAGGGAATCATTGCACATAATTCAAATTGGTCTGTAGGAAGTTTGAACTGTGTGCAAAGAAACTGACTAAAGGCAAGACAAACATAGGAAACTCTAAACAGATTCACAGAGTTAGGGTTATTCTTTTATAGTCAGCCCCCTAAAACATGCGGTGTTGATCTATGGAAGAAATTCAATTACAGCATTCATTCCAATTTGTTTCTTAATGAGCTTTCTTGTAACATCCAAAGCATAAGCCCAGAGGATTTATTATAGAACACTCTAGAAGAAAAATACAATTTTAATCACTTAAATTATATAAATAATTGAAAAAATCACGAAATGGAAATTTAAGGGATTATACATGCATTTGTTTATTTTCCTTCCTCTATATACTTCCATCACCCACAATCTTAAGAAGCTATTTGTTCTATATCTCAGGTTCTTCCCATAATAATTGCTACTTCTGAAAAAGTTATCAAAATAGAAATTGTTTGTTTTCATCAGATAATCTTCTCTAACTTGGGTAGGTAAAAAGGATGAACAGGAGAGATCTTCAAGGTTGTATTTAACTTTTCCCTATGTCATTAAATATTCACTTTACCCTCCTCCCCACCCCCAAGTCTTAATTTTTCTCTCATTGAAACCACAGAATGATCAGTAATCTTCCCCAACTCCACAGACTTCACAGTCTTTCCTAAAAGTTCAGTCCATATCCAACTTTCCCTTTTCTTAAAAGTAACCTAAGATGTGTATTATATGTTTTCCTATATTCTTTTATGATATTCTGTTTTATCCATAATTGTCATTTGTCCAATCACAAAAATTCATTCTAGGCAAAGACCTATGCATTATATTACTTCAATGTCAGCCTAGTATCCAATATAGGTTTGAGTGCACAGTAGGTTAATAAAAATTCACCATTCATTAGCTCCATAGTGATTGTAGCTTAGACTTTTATCATTTAGTAACATATGAAGCATAGCGGTGGCATGTGAGTCAGACAATCATATAATTCACCTTCAACTCCATTTCCTACTAAAATATCAAGGAATAAAAGCTTGACACAATTTTCCCAGTCCAATCCATGATCTTACAAGGAATTTCAAAGCCATAAATGGCACCATTTTCTGGGATAGATTCACTTTCTGTGGTAATAAGTTAATACTGCAAATATTTTCTATAAGAAGATAATTTGAGAAGGCAGCATGCATGCAAAGACAAGTGTATGTGATGCTCATACATTACGAAAAATGTGCTGTGTTATTACAGATTTAACTTTAGCAGTGAACAAAAATCTCTTTAAAAAATACAGACACTTTTTAAAAAAAAACTGTACTTCTTGGTTAGTTCAGCTCTTCAACTAAAATTTCTTCCTTGTGCATTTTGCAACTTTTGACAGGTTTATTGTTGAAAAGCCAAGGTACATTCCTAATTGCACCACAGTAACATGCATTTATCATAGGCAAATATTCCACACTATAAATGAATTACTGTAATAGATGTGTTGTGAAATAGCATCTTATTATCCTTCTGTTCTTCTATTTTCTCTACCAAGAGGGTCAAAGTCGATCACAAGTGTTCCTCTAAAGTGATATTTTTGAACAAATTCAAAGAATGGTGTGAGCTCTCAAGCTTTAGTTTTGCAATACTTTAAAATGATCAACACTTTTTTTTCTAGTTATGCCTCTAAATCCCCCAAACACTTCTTGCTGTGTGCCTATACTGGAAAGTCATTGGTTTCTATACTGGCACTTAGGTTGTTCTCAATCAAGAAAATGTGATTGAGAATTTATTATATTTGAAGTTGCTGTCAAGAAATAAAAAAAAATCATCTCCATCCTTGAAGAATGTATAATCTCATTGTGAGATAAAATACATTGATATAAAATATCAAAGAAGTGTGAAATGGATGGTATAGTCAATAAGAACTATATACACTAAAGAGAGAATCTGTTCAGAGGAGAGAGATTTCAAAATGACCCCAAAAATGTAGCTGTGAATACATCAATGCCTAATATAGATTATACGATTTCCAATTGATTTTATTCAGGTGTGTTTGAAAACGAGAGAGAAAAACATCTACCCTACACCACTTCATAAAGCTTTAGCAAGGTATTAGAGTAAAAATATTTATCGGCTCTATGGTATGTTGGTAGCTGCCGTTTTAATGTTTCTGAGGTAGGTAAAGTGGAGTTGTCAGAAACATAGGAGCGCAGGGTTCTGTAACCATCTTATTTTTAACAACTTTAATGACCTCTGAAGAAGGCAGTGCATTGTCTATAAGGAGAATTCTCCCCAAACAAGTCCCACATAAACATAGACTAACCAAGGGATCTACACGTGTAAGTGAGAAAGTGCTGGTTAGTATCAGATCTACTGGCAGAATGAGAACTGGGGAAAAAAAAAACCAACACACAGTCTCGTCTCATGATTTAAATGAAGACAAAGATGTCACCCTATACATACATAGAGAAAAGTTGTAATGGATAACAATATCAGAATCCCCAAATTCTCACATAACAAAATTTAACAAGAACCAAAATATTAATTTGACTTAGGTACAATAAATAGCCAATATTTAACTGAGCTTTCTCTTGGCAGTATGCAAACTTTGGACCTTTAAAAAACTAAGAGCTATGTAGATCAAGCGGATGTTTATAAGAAAACTACATATTTAGGCATTACTAGAAGTACTGTAATTAAAGCATGGCAAGAGATATTTTGCTCTATTTTTGCAATTTGGCCAATCTGTACAAGGTTTGTATTAAGTTAAACTTCTCAAATGATGATAAATATTATGGTAAGTGTCCACAGTCAAAGCAAACAAAATATTTGCACATGAAAGTCAGACAAAGCATTTACTTTCATTCAAGTTTTTTTTTTCTCAAGTAACTGAGAATGACTAGAAACTTAACACATGGGAACTCTTATTTTAAAATGAATTTGTGACAAAACAAGCAAACGTCCATTTATCACCTCTAACATTAGAGTTCCTGTGTTTTATTACTAACCAGAAAGGGCAGCTTGATTTTTTCCAGTTTCATTTAGCCAAAGTTAGGTTTTAGTATTTCATTTTGGTATTTCAACTGCTCAAGAGAACACCCAGATATGAGTATCTATGTACCCAGATATCTACTGAATCTTATTGGATGGCTCTAGAAATGCACATACTTTCTATTGAACCTAAAGTAATAAAATCACACTTTAAATCTCTCCTCTAAGTCACCAGGCATTTTCTCATATGCAACAAGATGAGAACTTCCAAACTAGAAAATGGAATAATTTGAGTCTAAATGATTGGAAAATGATTTGAATATGTAGTATGGGACTATAATTTCACTTTTGAAATGTGGAAATATGCTTGGTTAAAAGTTCTGTCATCTGCTCTCAACTCTCCTCACTCTTCTTCTTCATCCAACACACACACACACACACACACACACACACACTTCAAACAGCTCAACACTAGTCAATTCTTGCTCTTACTTTGTAATTTGAACAGGATTGAAATTAATATTTATTTTGGAACCTGTGTTTATTATATGAAATATTCCATTTATTTTACTCAATTTTTTTCACTCACAAATCACTGGAAAATATTTAGGTGATCCAAGTACCAGAATAACAGTTTTTTGTATAATATATTCACGACATACTTAACTGTAGTCCTTTAGGCACCTGCTGCATTCTGCATGTTCTCTGTCTTCTGAAGTCCACCCCCGTCTTAAACATAGCAAGCCTACTTTCCAGTCCTACTTTCTAATCCCTTTCTTGGTGCTAAATTTTGCTGTATGTCCACCTAGTAATGTTACATTGAAGCCATTCCTGTTAAGCTTTAGCTTTAGGACTTCTACATAGATCTTTGCTAATTAAGCAGTTCCCTCTTATACTTTACCCAGCAGGCAGTTGTTGAAGTTCTGAGGTAGACCTGAATTTTCATAAGTGTCTCAGTGAAGTCCGTCATTGTGAAAATTATAATCCTAATAACTTAATAAAAACCTACTAACTTGGAAGATCTTACTCTACAACAAAATTTCTTTTCCCTATGAAAAATGGGTTCAATATGAAATCGTATGGAGATAACAACCTACAGGGTAAATGATGGAGAATGAAAAAAATAGCAAAAGCAGGATAGAGGGGATTCAAGACTTTTTTTGGCCACATATGGCTCAAGAGTTCTCCAATTAAATTATTCACCCTCTACCAGCTTGCTAAAATGTTCCAGAGGTGACAATGTTTCTAGTTCCCTTTTTAGTGAAAAAAAATGAATTGCTTGTATTCTGAAATCTGTAATTAGCTAGATAATTCAGGAAAGGAAAACAAATTTCAGCAAGCCAAGGGAAGCCAGGAACTAAAGGATTGACGAATGAGCACAATGACTCAAGAGCACACCTAAGCAGATTCAATCTACCCAGATGCCCTTTGGGTCTTGTTTGACAATCTCAAGAACACGTCACTTTCTATTATGCACACTGATCTAGAAAGAGCTCCAAACTTTCACTATTCTCTTTTCCGTGTCAAGTGAAAATAAGCGCCTGCTGCCGAAAAAGGCTCAGTGTTCAGCTGGCAGGTCACAATGAGAAAGAGAAAGAGTAAAAGAAGCTGGAAAAGAACTAGAAAAAAGAATAATATTTCAGAGGATAACAGTTTATAATAATAGCTTATGATGTGTTTATCTCCCTGATGTAATGATTTTAACCCATGTATCAGGCCTGAGCTCCAATTTCAGGCACTTGCAAAATGGGCAACAGAAAAAAAAATTGTTCTATTCAGCAGAGCAAAGGTGCAGTCATTTGCTGGAACGCCATGCCAATTTCAAAGCAAAATAAAAGTTGAAAAATTGTTGTTGCTGATAATGGTAGATATGGATATAGTCACAAGACTACAGAGACTCAATAAGACTATAGAGAAAATGACGTAAGACAAAGTGGGTGACAGGAGAATGTCAATGTCAGAATACAGGGAAAATGAGGCATCTAGGTGGATGGCAGGGAAACAGCTTCCTGCGATGCGTCAGTGACGTGTTATAGCCCTATGGTCAGTTGTTCAAGACTCCTATTAGCCTTTCACAATTAAGCTAACTGAAAACACATTTTGCATTTCTATATTCAAAGAATGTTAAACAACAGTAAGAAATTCTTAGATGTCTAAAAAAACAGGTACTTTCAGTAACATTCTGTAACTGTTGCTTACGCTATGTAATGTTCAATTTGGTATGTGTTGCCCAGGGTCCTTGACCATGATGACTGTGTATTAGAATCATTCTGGGGGCTTTATAAAATGCTGATGCAGATACCTCAAGCCAGAGAGTCTTCTTTAATTGAAGTGTGGCCCAGGCAAAAGTATGTTTGAAAAGCTATTTCAGTTGAGTCTAATGTAAAGTCAGGGCAGAGAACCACTGTGCCTACCCAATGTTTCTTAAAGCGTGGTCTAGATGGATGGCCTCTAGTGTAGATGGAACCAACTACAGTCCTTGTTCAAAATGCAGATGACCGTATCCCAGCCAACACTTACTAAGGCAGAATGGCTAGAGTTGGGGGCCAGGCAGAATTGTTTTCTTAATAAGCTCCCCCATGATTGTTAGAGGGAATTCTTGTTATTGTGCCTGTATAATTTAATGTCATTTGACAGCCTCTTCAAATGATGGTAGCCATGCTCTATTCCCCCAATTTATATTTTGCAATAGCCATTTTCTGATTTATGTGATTGTTCTGCAGAGAACAATCATTTGACAAAGAAATAAATAGGCTATATGGGTATAGATATAATATAAGATATACATGTATATATGATATCTATATATGAGATATGTACATACATATGCATCTATATATCTCCAGTGTATGTGGACACTTGCCATAATCCTAATAGGAGTATTCTTGATTCTGGCTTGGAACGCCATCCATTTCTTATTCCCATGCTCATGGCAGAGGAGAATTTCCTATGGCTGAATAAAGTATCATGGGTAAGGCTCAAATGGGTGGCTATGCACAGTCAAGTCTAATGTTCTCTGAACAATCCTTAGAAACAGAAAAACCCAGAGACATTGAAAAACTATACTTTGAGTACTACTTATGCACCCTGATTATACATATTTTATAGTCCTGTTGTTATTGAAAACTGTTCTTGAAATTCAGGGAACTTGACAGTCTGTAGAACGTGGAAACCTATTAAAAAGCAATCTGAAAATGCCTTTCAGGTGAAACCACTTTTCCCAAAGTGCAGCTCATTTCATTTATTCTAAAGGCATATAATTAGAAAGGAGACTGAATTGGTATTTTTTTCCTTCTTACAGTATAGCACAAATACGTACTTCTTTACTCCGGCTTCAGCATGTGTGTAGTTTTGAAAAAGTCCTCGTCAAAAAAGAAAGTGATTTTTTTCTTTTTTTCATGGACCTCTACAGTGTGTCTACTCAGAATTTTAAAAATCGGTTCTCAAGTAAAAACAGAAGCATACTTTTAAAAAGCAGAAGATATTATTTATCTTGGCCTTATCTGAACATGTCAGAAAATTAACACAGTGATGAATTACACATTACTGTACAAAACTTTATTATCAGAGGCAAAATTCAAATTTGTTCTGCTTAAAATACAGAAGACAAATTTTCTCACTTAGAAAAATCCATTTTGTCAGTGCTTGATTATAGTGGAATAAAAACTTCATGTTGAACACATACTGATTGAATTTTTACTGAATAATTTTAAAGGCATACCATAGAAAACATTAACCTGCTAAACTAACACAAAGTTATTTGGTAAATGCTTTAACAATCATATTTACTAAAAGAACAGTTACTTTTTTATTCCTAAATCATAAAATATTAGAAATGAAAAAAAGTGCCTCCATTTGGCATATTTTAAATAAGTCTGTTCATTTGGAGAATGGCTCTAGGAAAATAAACTTTGTTGCTGAATAAATTCAAGTTCATTAGAAATAGTCCACATAATATTTTTAAAAGGTTATCTGATGAATTCAGTGGTGTCTGCAAAGCCAATTATGAAAGCTCAAAGGCAGAATTTCTCTTCTTGCTTCAAGTAAGTGGACAGTGCACAAGCTTCATAGTTCTACTGTATTTTAGTTTTATAGTTTTGGTCTGTTTTAAAAAACTATCAAAATGTAAAGGGACTAAAATACAGCAAAGATAAATGGCAAGTATATTCATATATGGCAATGCACAAGTAGCATTTAAAAAATAATGTGGGGTTACTATTATACAATATTTTAAAGGGTAGAAATACAACATTCACTTGAAACATTTTTTGTACTTAAGTGACAGATAATAAACCTTTTAAAAATGAAACTGAGTAGCAAAAATTAATAATGAATGTTTTCACCCAGTAAGTCATAAGTTATGTGAAAGTGGGAATAGTGAACAAGAGCAAAAGTAATATTGTGAACCTTGTTGGGGTTAAAAGGAGAGTGACTGAATGATTAACTTCGAAAGTAAACAAAGCTACAGTAATCAAGACAGTATGGTACTGGCACAAAAACAGAAATATAGATCAATGGTACAGGACAGAAAGCCCAGAGGTAAATCCACACACATATAGTTACCTAATTTACGACAAAGGAGGCAAGAACATACAATGGAGAAAAGACAGCCTTTTCAATAAGTGGTGCTGGGAAAACTGGACAGCTACACGTAAAAGAATGAAATTAGAACACTAGCTAACACCATACACAAAAATAAACTCAAAATTGTTTAAAGACCTAAATGTAAGAATGGACACTATAAAACTCTTAGAGGAAAACATAGGAAAAACACTCTTTGACATAAACCACAGCAAGATCTTTTTTGATCTGCCTCCTAGAGTAATGAAAATAAAAACAAAAATAAACAAATGGCATCTAATTAAACCTAAAAGCTTTTGCACAACAAAGGAAACCATAAACAAGATGAAAACACAACCCTCAGAATGGGAGAAAATAGTTGCAAATGAAACAATGGACAAAATATTAATCTCCAAAATATACAAACAGCTCATGGAGCTCAATATCAAAAAAACAAACAACCCAATTAACAACTGGCCAGAAGACCTAAATAGTCATTTCACCAAAGAAGACATACAGATGGCCAAGAGGCACACGAAAAGCTGCTCAACGTCACTAATTACTAGAGAAATGCAAATCAAAACTACAGTGAAGTATCACCTCACACTGGTCAGAATGGCCATTATAAAAAAAAATCTAGAAACAGTAAATGCTGGTAAGGGTGTGGTGAAAAGGGAACCCTCCTGCACTGTTGGTGGGAATATAAATTGATACAACCACTATGGAGAACAGTATGGAGGTTCCTTAAAAAACTAAAAATAGAACTACCATATGACCCAGCAATCCCACTACTGGGCATATACCCTGAGAAAACCATAATTCAAAAAGAGACATGCACCACAATGTCCATTGCAGCACTATTTACAATAGCCAGGATATGGAAGCAACCTACGTGCCCATCGACAGATGAATGGCTAAAGAAGATGTGGCACATATATACAATGGAATATTACTCAGTCATAAAAAGAAATGAAATTGAGTTATTTGTAGTGAGGTGGATGGACCTAGAGTCTATCATACAGAGTGAAGTAAGTCAGAAAGAGAAAAACAAATACCGTATGCTAACATATATATATATGGAATCTAAAAAAAAAAAAATGGTACTGATATACCTAGTGACAGGGCAGGAATAAAGACGTAGACATAGAGAATGGACTTGGGGACATGGGGGGAGGGGGAAGCTGGGGCAAAGTGAGAGTAGCATCGACATATACACTACCAAATGTAAAATAGATAGCTAATGGGAAGCAGCTGCATAGCACAGGGAGATCAGCTCGGTGCTTTGCAATGACCTAGAGGGCTGGGATAGGGCGGGTGGGAGGGAAGCTCAAGAGGGAGGGGATATGGGTATATATGTATGCATACGGTTGATTCACTTTGTTGTACAACAGAAACTAACACAGCATTGTGAAGCAATTATACTCCAAAAAAGATGTCTAAAAAAAAAAAGAAAGTAAATACACTGCACATTCAAGGCAGATGTTCTTAACTCTACTGTCATATTTGCTATAAAACATTTCACTCTTTCAATTACTTACATGACATAATAAAAATGTATGCGATTAGAACCAAGTTGACCTGTGCAGAGGTAGGTCAAAGTAGTTAACTGTAACTACACAGAGGAGGCCAATGGAAAATGTAACTTCAAGTAAATTAAGGAGCTGCAGTCCATCTATATGGTTCTAAGCAGAAAGAGAGAAATATTTCTCTGACGTCATCGCTAAGCAAAAGGAAAGCTCTGGCTAAACTAATAGGTCTCCTCCATATGCAGGGTAGAGATTTAACTTTATCTTTTGGTCCACTGGTGAAGAGCTTTGCAATCCATCTTCTCCTTTCCCTTATTTTTCATGGCTCGTTGGCTGGACTATCTCTTAATTACTTGTAACAGCTTAAAACCCACTACACAACACATTAATGTAAAACACTTTGATGAAAATTTTTATAGGCCACATGAAGTAACCTTGTTAAGAAATGAGTAGTAAACCAAAATGTACTAATTAACATTTTTCTCAAATTAGCCAATGACAATGAAAAAGTAAGCTAAGTATCTATTCAAATCTTCTACAGAGACTGGTCTGTATGGATAATCATTATGTTTTCAGGCATGTAGGAGGCAGATTAAGGACTAATTTAAGCCGTATAAGGCTTGGGTTTGCAGGTTCTTGAATTCTCGCCAAAACCTACCACCAGTTACACAAGCTCATTACAACTCTTAGCTTCTGTCTCCTCACTGGTGATTTGGAACTGATGGTATTTCACAGGGTTATTAAATGAGATGATACCTACACAATGCCCAGCATTTAGGAGGCACTCAAGTTTTTGTACTCTCCCGATATTATAACTCATTTAACTAACACAGCACAAACAATTAATTCTGATTAAAATGAAGAATGGGTCTTTCTTTTTTCTTAGTGGATTGGTACATGAACTGGGAATGTGCAAAAGATAAACATCTTCAATGTACTATCCTTAAAGTACTAAATATTCAACATAAAATCCTGTAAAGTGTTATGTTTTCAAAGTCTGGGTAAAATTATACTGCCTACCAGTAGGGCTATTTGTGAAAAACCTATTTTAAAAATAAAATTCTTATACAGTATACATAAAATTAGAACATACATTTTCACCCTGTTTATTTTTAATATTTAAGACAATTTTTTCTAGACTTTGAAGTAAAATTTCATAAAATAAAATCGAAATAAAAGCTACTGGAGTACACTTTTGTTTTTTTCTGAACATAAACAATACATATTAAACAAAATACTAAAAATAATAATAATAAATAAATAAATACTGGGTTAGCCAAAAAGTTCGTTCATGTTTTTCAAGCTTATGGAAAAACCCGAACAAACTTTTTGGCCAACCCAATATTTTTTTTTTTTTTTTTTTTTTGCGGTATGCGGGCCTCTCCTGTTGTGGCCTTCCCCGTTGCGGAGCACAGGCTCCGGACGCGCAGGCCCAGCGGCCATGGCTCACGGGCCCAGCCGCTCCGCGGCACACGGGATCCTCCCAGACCGGGGCACGAACCCGTATCCCCTGCATCGGCAGGCGGACTCTCAACCACTGCGCCACCAGGGAGGCCCCAACCCAATATTTTAATTAAGAAAAGACCTTATTAATTCAAAGCAATCGAACTGAAAGTTACTCTTATGTAATTAAATTTTGGAATTCCAGGATATTTTGCAGTAACATTTTCTTACTCAAAAGTTCACATATACTATTTTGAACAAATACATTATTGCCTAGTACTGTATAAGAATTGTTGAACCTGTTTTAAAAAACATATGATTAACTTAAAATTAACACATTGTGAATATACAAACAGTATGCTAAAACCATTTTAGAAAACTTCAACTACTTTTACATAAGTAGGTTAAACATTTTTCCGCAACTTACCGATATTATTAAAATGCTCAACTTTTCTTAAAGATAAATTCTATTCTAATTTATATTCCAACTATAAAAGTTTAAACTATGTGGTTTTATTATGCTTTCCAAATGTTACACAGTTAAGTGCTGTGAAACAGTGAGAACTATCCTGAAGTACGACAAATATTTTGAGAGTGAGTATACAAAAATAATGCCTAATATTATCTATACCTAAAAATTATTTAGTTCCTTTTTTGTAGTATGTAGTTATCTTTCATGTTGCCCTTATTGGTTCATTATTTCTGTTTGTTTCATTTATTGTGATGTAAATTCCTTTAAGCCTTGTTCATCCTTTCCTTTCCTCTTAAAAAGTGTTTTGTGAAATAAAAGGTGCTCAATAAATATGTTTAATTAAATTAAATTCTGTCAGTACATAATTAGCAGTGCCAAATGATAATAATTCAGCTATGGTCTGTGATAAAGAAAAAAAAAACAGGTGTGGGAATCCTAATTTCCCATTATATGAGCTTTTTCTTTAATAAAGTATATGTGGTTACTTCATGGGTATATTGAGGAGAATAATTAAACTATTTTAGGTTTCTGACTTCTTAGAAAAAATTCCTTAAAATTTAATAGCCAATAGGTTTGAATTAAATATATTACTGTAAACTTCTTTAGGAATCCCTTTACTGCATCTGATATAGTACTACAGTTGCACGAAAATGGTTTTTGCATAACTTAGTCTGCACAGGTTTATAAACATTTTACCTAATATTACCTTTGCTGATTTAAATGGACATCATTTTATCTGTGGTCTGACCACCTGTTACTACAAAGTTTATCAGAGAAATCTGTGTGGAAAATAAAGCAAATTGTCAGTATTTTAAGGTCATATTTAAATAATGTTCAACAAAATATTTAAAAAAAGAAAACTATTATCAATGGGCTGTATTTTTTGTCCCAATATTTGGCTATTTACGCTGACCAAAGTGAATGCTGATGAACATTTCTTCTGGTTTGACATCATGCAAACTAGAAACACAGACTTTTTAAAAAATAATGTGACTATTGTAGATATATTTAATCAGTATTTTGATATTGCTTCTGGTATTTGGAAAATCTCCAGTTAATGCGACTGATAGAGGTATTTCAAACATGTCTTTCTATTTTAGTTGTAGGAAGGTTTTCTTGAAGAGCTCAAGTTATTGTAATTGTTCCCAAAACAACAACCATGTAATTTTAAAAAGTTCATGTTGCTACTCTGAGTCTCAGTTTTCTCATCAGACTATTAGGGCTAATATAATTTATTATGTTTTTGAAAGTAGTCAAACGAAACAGCATATGTAAAAGTTCTTTGAAAATAAATGCAGTTTATACATATATGGTTTAATCTTAGGAACCTTGTAAGATTTTACTGTTATAATATTTGTCAGTTGCACTATCAAAAAAATCTCAGTCCTTTGATATAATTATCCTAGAAATAATGTAAACCAAAGTGAGTTTAACTCCCAGGTAAAATCCATGTTATTGAAACTGAAGAATAAACCTAGCATTGTAGATATTAGCCTTAGAGGTTGTGCTTGCATATGTAAAAAACTTTAAAGATTATAGGAAAATTTTAAGGGAAAATGTGTAAAAATGGGGAAAACTTTTTATTTATAGGTTACCTAGAGATATTTAATGCTTCAGAATATTTACTAAATATTCAGTAAATATTTAGTCCTCCCTAACTGAAACCAAGTTTTGCTGTTGTACATATAATGGCACAGTAATTTTTTAAGCCTAGATTTTGGACACTTTCAACTATTTGTTATTTCATGCATGTATATGATATGTAAAACAGATAAAGAAGAGAAAATAGATAAAAACTCTATGTAGAAAATCGAATTTTATAACTTAACTACATTTTACAGAATATTCCAAGAGATGTCATTGGTCATTTTATTATTTTGAAAATATTACTTATTTAAACAACTAAAAAATGTTAATGTCTGATATCATCTTCAACATTGGAAAGGATAAGTTTTTGAAAAATATGTAGAACAAAAATTCCATCTCAATGCTATTGATACCACTATACTGTTGAACAAGTATTATATGAGGTATTGAACATTGCACATAATTATACAGTTAGGATTTGACATCATAGCTAAACCAGTTGTTCAAGGCCACTAAAATACTGAAAGAGGATTAAGATTATTAACAGTGCAGAGGAAAAGAAAACTATAAAAGCCCTTCTAATTCAAAGCTGGAAATGGTGATTTCATTCAAAAGAATGTTACAACTATTAAGAGTTTTCAGTAATTCACGACATAAAACAAGACATCCTCCTCTAATTTTTTATCTTTTCTATTACATGAATCCAATGGTGATACATACAGTACATGTTTTGAACCTGCATGACATTGTGATCTTTATTATTGTTATGTTTCAGAACTTACCCCTTAAGGGTTTCACACATATTTGAAATTATATTAAATTTCATCACTTCAGATAGGTGGCATGACTTTTAGATTTTATACTAAGCATTACTCTGTGTTATTAACAACACACATAGAGTATCTAAAATTAATATATTAATTGAAGGGCTGAAAAATTTAGGTATGAGTAATAGATATTAATTGCTAAAAAGATAAAATTCAACCTTAGGTGATCCTTGTTCTATGGATTATTAAATTGTTCCTCTTTATTACAAACCTAATAAATCTATGGCTCCAGTTTCTAAAATACCTACTTTTCCCCCCAGTGTTCAGTGACTATTAGAGTTAGAACGTTTCGTTCAATGATTTGCAAGATGTAGAGGAGTGGAAAACCTCAGGCAAACATAAAGTGGTCCACACACATTGGCTTATGTACACTTAGTTGTATCTGCATTTCATAATGGCAAACTTAAAATATGTTCGTTTTTGAGCATCTAAGCAACGTTTGGAGAACTGGCGTACTGCGTGAGAATACCATTTAAAAACACTTGTGTTCCATAATACAGCCAGGGAAAGACTATTCAAAATTCCCAGGTAGAACAGAGCTGTCAATACTAAAGGAAAAGCTTTGCTCAAGAAAAGAAACTTTTCATCTTAACGAATGGCACACCTGGCATCAAAGGTCATAAGAATCCATTTGAGGTATGGTCGCTTAATGGGAGATTAGATTCACACAGACACAAAGATCAACACACAGGAAGAGTTTTTAACTCTCTGCACCACCCAACATGAGGTGGAGAAACAAAGAAGATGGAAAAGAAACACTTTCTCAGCACTGATAATCATTAAGTATACATAACTGTTTTATCCAATAGGAAGCTGGGCCAAAATGATGACAAGAATCTATATTTACGATGTGAGGTTGCCACAGGAAAATTAGCAGAGCGTTTGTACATAAATTTTGTTTAAATTCATTTTTATGTATAGAATAGACCATTCAGGAAGTAGATGAAAAAATCTATAACAGTTGAGAAATTTAGTCAGGAAATTGTCAGGAAGGATAGTGTTGAGATAAATTCTTTGAAGCCTTTCCAAAGTTTGCATAAGTTTATAAAAAGAGATAAATTTTCTTTGAGCTGAAGAGAGTCTTTGCACAAATGCAGTGTACAACATACTATATACATATGGGGCCTCCCTATGTACATATACATATGCATAGACTATCTATGTGCATTTTTAAATGTATACACAGCTTTAACTCAAAGAAAATGAGTTAGCAGTACAATAATCATTGAAAGACAATCCAAGTGCTGAAATAAGTGACACCAATCACCTAAAGGGCTATTTCACTTCTCACATTGCCCATGACTAAGAATATAATTCCGTTTCAGTTTTTCTTTCATTGCATCACTGATTGTCACAGATAATCTTTGTGCTTTTGCATAATGTCAATCCCAATGTAACATATATTCACATACAACATTGGACATTTTAAATAAGCATGCTAGAACACAGGCAGGGCCATACAACCATGCACAAAATATTCTGAATATGTTTTTTCCATACTGACTGCAACGTCAACATGCACCACTATCATATTTGGTCCTGTACAGTGAGGAATGTATAGCTGAAGCAGTCATGGCTAGTTGCACTTGCAAGAGTTTCTTTAGAGAAGAACACCCAGTAGAGAAACAAAACAGAATGAATGAAACAAAAAAATCTCCCCAAACCAAAAATTAAAAAAAACATTTCCTCCCACACGTTAACACTGAAAATCTGGCCATTTTCCTCATTCCACACAAAGCAGGTCTTCTCACAAAATTCTGAGTCGAATTGTTTTTAAGAGACACACATTAGTGTCTCAGAGCTTTTCCTAACCATTGGAAAAGCTCATCTTGATAAAGCATTTTCCAGCGTACATTGGCTTCGACAGTTTCCACAGCTCTTGAGAAAGAGGCAGCAGCTACTCCATCATAGCTCTTCATGAAGTTCCTTAGCTGGAAATAGAAATATTAAAATAGTAAATGGACAGCATAAAGAATATGGTCAATAATACTCTAATAACTTCGTATGGGGGCAGACGGTTACTAGACTTATTATGGTGATCATTTCATAATGTATGCAAATGTCAAATCATTATATAGTATACCTGAAACTAACACAATATTGTATTTCTACCACGTTTCAATAAAAAATATAATTTAAAAATGGTAAATACACATGTCTTCAAAAGAACTCATGTCCAACACATATAAACAAGAATCTATTTGAAGAAAAGTGTCACAGTCACTACAGAAGGTATATTTAATATGTGGAATCAGCTTAGTAATGCAATGGAATAAAACAGATTGTGTCCACTAGGTGTAATGTAATTTTTTTTGGAACTGAAAGGAAAAAAAGAGTGGACATTACAGTTTAAATAGCTCCAAATTCAGCTTCTTGTTTCATAAATAAATATTAAAATAGACATATTTAATTTGTCTTTTCATAATAGGTTGATGGGATTGTGGTAAAGACTAGTTCTAATAACAAAGCTATCTAATGTAATAAATAGCCTTAAAATGAATACAAGGATTAAAGTTAACTTTTTGTGCTTAGAGAGAAAATTATTCATCTTCTCAAATAAATAGTATGAGTGCCTGACACTATCTTTGATAGCAAAGAAATATCAAAATTATTGGGCGGTGGAAAAAAAAGTAATGATGCTATGAAAAGTGGATGATAAATGACCCTGCAATCACCTGAGCAACTAGATTTAGAAAGAATGAAGGAGGAATGTCGATTCATTTAGCTAGAGAATTTGAGCTTTAATTAAAATGTTATAATTTTTGAATGTTTTGTCATAATTTTATGGATAAAAAATTTTCTCTAGAGGGTCCACATACTCTGGGAATGCTCAAGGATTTTATTTCAAGATTAAATACTAGCAGTTTTTCTCTCTGTTTGATATGTCTTAAGAAACTGGCAACCAGCCAGCAATTGCAATGCTAACAGACATGTGAAAAATCAACTTGCAACACGGGAGTGTTATACTGTGTAATTAGCGTGGGGTGTGATTCATCACACGGTGGGCACCACATGGAGAACATGCCAGGAGAGAAATGTCATCAAGCTTGACTCAGGGATAGGGGGATACGGGGCAGGGCAGTCTTTAAAATGGAGTTAATTATACCTTTCTGAATTCATCTAGAAATTGGTTCATGGGTAGCTTGGTCTGTTTATGACAGTATTACTTTGATTACATGATACTGATGGTTTTTTTCAAAGTTTATCCTCTACTTTCCTACAAAACCTGGTGCCCTGAAGCATTAGCAGTGGATAACCATATCTCAGAGCTATGTTCTTTATAAGACTTCAAATTCACTATGCTTTAATAACATGCAAAATATTCAATGTATTATGTAACAAAGATTTATCAGTGCTATCCTTAAAACTGATCTGACACCTGACCAGATTTACACATACAAAAGAAAGAGGATGAAAGGAAAGACTAGAATTTATTGAATACCTTCAATATTCTGGCACTGTGCCGCACACCTATACCTGTGACATGTACACATAGATAAAAAGGAAGTCTAATGAAAGCATTTGAATCATATTTTTAAACTTAACTGACTAATCCAGTGATTCATTTGTATTTATATATTTATGTTCAGATTCATTCAATCTATATTCCTAAAGCAACAAATAGTACATTTTAATCTATACTTTGAATTTTGCGTTCTATTACAAAAATATGTACATTACAGTGTACATTTGTACATTACATCTGTGCATTACAGTGGCGTTATTTACATAATACAGGTCAATCAGGAAAACAAATTACAGCTACTTCTTTTAAACTATGTTCCACATTGTTACATATTTTCCTAGGCAGTCACTGAATGAATATGCCGGATAGTGATAAATGACCCTTTGGCAACTTTGACTCTGTGGAGTGTGCTCTTGGCCTTTTGACGAGGTAGAAAGCCAGCCTGAACACATGATGTAAAACTCTTAAGTCTTCCTCAAAGGCAAACTATGGGATTGACTATGAATGTGTTATTGACACAAAGATAGTAGGTCAGGTTATCCTGCAAGAGAACTCTCAGTAGAAAATGTAACTGGGCGTTCTCTAGGGATTCATTCCTTAAATCACTATTTAAGTGCACTAAATACTTCCGTTGTGAGCTCACAGAGCTTGGGACGACTCACATGCATCTTACGAGTAGCTTATTCATCAGAACACATGTGGCCCACTTCCCATAGTTGTCATAAATTGATCTTATTATGCTTCATACTCCTCCACAACTCTTCTGGCGAACTTGTCAGAGCAGCCATCTGACTGGTCCTGGGGCATGATCACAGCACCTTCCAGACCCCCGCCTCACTTTAGAGGGCATGAGGTAGATGGAAGGCATCTGGCATTCCAGTTTGCTTATTTTGGCAGCTCTTTGGTAGATGTTCTGCTGCTATTAGTTTTTATTATTGTGCTTCCTAAATATTTATGCCATCTTATGCTTTTGTTTGAAAATGTTGCAAGTTTAGACATTTTTATAAAATAACATTTAGTAAGATGTCAGAGTTGCTTGTGTTGTTCCCTGTTCTCCTTAGCACAAAACTTCTAGACATGTTTGTTAACTTCCCTATTCAAAAACATTTTCGTATTTGAAAAACATTTAGTATTTAGTCTAGACATTTTTATAAAATAACATTTAGTAAGATGTCAGAGTTGTTTGTGTTCCCTGTTCTCCTTAGCATAAAATTTCTAGACATGTTTGTTAATTTCTCTATTAAAAACATTTTAGTATTTAGTACTCTTGATTTAGGGTACTCTAGACCTTAAACATCACAAAATAATTTGTAAAGTGCAGCACACAATATACACTTAGTAACTATATAAATGAATCGAATTAGCTATTGCCCGATTATGAGGTTTATATTTTCAACATTAAAACTGTAAATGGGATGTCTATAATGCACAGGATCTATGTTCTTTTAGATCAGTGTTGCATATAAGGCTCAAGCGGCCAAAAAAATGAGTGCTGGGGCTTCCCTGGTGGCGCAGTGGTTGAGAGTCCGCCTGCCGATGCAGGGGACGTGGGTTCGTGCCCCGGTCGGGGAGGATCCCACATGTCGCGGAGCGGCTGGGCCCGTGCGCCATGGCCGCTGAGCCTGCGCGTCCGGAGCCTGTGCTCCACAACGGGAGAGGCCACAGCGGTGAGAGGCCCGCGTACCACAAAAAAAAAAAAAAAAAAGGTGCTGAAGAGGATGCTGAACGGGCATTAGTATGGAAAAATGGCAAGGGCCTCTGAGGTTCCATGAGGTTGTACTTCCATTAGTTTAAAATTAAGGAAGTGATGTACTGTTTCATGGAGAAATATTGTTCAAATTGCTACAGCTATGTAATTAGAAGGAAATTGCCAGTTTCAGGTACTAGAATGTAGTTTTGGGGAAGGGACCATAGAAAAATGTAAGCGTCTCTGCTGAATGCCCCTAAAGTTGATGGGGATCATTACAATCTCAAATTAGTTTTCAGAATTCATAAAGATGCCAATTCACTTTTGATCTATAAACTTTTGAAAATAAGAATATGCTACATTCAAAGGGAGCATATTGGTTTCTCTGCTTACGAGGCTCATTGGTTATGGGAAAATGAGACTGAAACTTCCTCAGTTCCTTTATATTTATGGAAGGGGGTTATCGGCGATACAAATTAACCCCCCGCCCACCCACAATCCTACAGTCGATGATTAGGTAATAAAAGTATGGAAAAGCCTCAGGCAGCAGTTGGTAAACTGGAAAGTCAGCGCAAGCATCTGTGTCATGAAGGGATTCATCACTCAGGCTACAGAGAGCCTGTATTGTGAAGCTAGCTGCTTTGCAGATAATGGACTAAAAGCCACAGTTGAGTTTCAGTTTTCAAATGGCACCTTTCATTATAGGGGTATCTTGGAACATTTCAAACGGCAATTAAGTCAAGTGTAAAAACTTAAATATGTAAGTGAAATATGTAAAGCAAAATGGCCATCATATGATAAAATCAATTTAAATATCCATTTAACAGATGTTTTTCCATGAGCTGGGTATTATACCGAAGCAAGGAAAACATGAAAGATAGAGTTAGAGAACAGAAGAAGAGGGAGAGAGAACAGGAGAGAGGCAAGGGGAGAGGAAGACGGCAGAAGGAAAGGAGCTAAAAGGAGGGGAGGGGAGAGGGGAGGAGAGGAGAGATCTTTCACGTCTGTGTTCACTTCAGTGACTGCACAGGTTGTCACTAAATGAGCCTTTCATTCCGATTATTGAATGTAAAATCAAAGAATTAAAACTACTTCATTTAAATACATAAACTCATTAACTTAATTGTTCTTTCTTTCTCTTTCCTATGGATATGAAAGAATTCCTTCCCTTTTAGCTTCCTTTATTAAATATAAAAAATATAGTAAAACATGTGCTAGAGCTTTCAAATTCTTCAGCATTGGGAACACACATAGGGATAAAAATTGAGTTTCAAATCATTACAATCAGAGACTTAGCTTAGCTTAGCTCATGGTGTGAAAGAATCCAAGTGAGTGCGTGGGGGATGACCATACAAAATTGGACAATATTAGGAGATATTAGGGATGGTGCCAGGGCGGATGCTTCTGGGAGAATCCTGCTCAATGGGATGAGCTCTGTGTCACAGCACTGGGCATTCTGTCAGTGAAAACTGAGGAAACTGTGATTCTCAAAGCCAAATCTCAGCTATATTTTATAATGGAGTTGAGCAGCAGACTAAAAAGCAATAAATGTTTTGAAGCCCAACTCATTTTAATCAGTCAAATATTTTGCTCCTTCCTCCTACCTACTTACCCCACCCCCCATTTCATACCCCTAACTATTAGAGATGTGAATTAATGGTCACAAAACTAGCTGGTTTAAATTTCCAGAGACATAAAACAGAGAAAAAAGAAAATGTTAGATACTCTGCAAACTGGACACTAGTCCTTAAAAAAATAAGTTCAGTTTCATCAATGAAATCCACTTGTGATTGTATCCAGCAGAATTTTAAATGAACTATTAATATCAATATATGTTGCCAGATACACGTCCATCCAAATGTATGAATTTATTCCATTTAACAAACCAAATAGCATGAAGCATTATTACCATATCCAATTGTCATTCTTTGTGTAGACCAGACCACAAAGTAATGAATCTCAAGTTCTGTACCTCAATAGCAACCTTGGTCCTCTGTATCCAAATACTGAGTCATTGTGACAGGATAGTTTTTTTGTTCCAAGGATCCCAAACTGGGTTCACAGAATCAATAGAGGGGTGGCTGATTGGATCAAAGATTTCTGGAGTGTATTTGGAGTCTCCCAACTTGAGAATCTTTGCATTCAAGCACCTCTCATGGGAATTTAATATTAAATACTAATATGTTAGAAATACCTTTGCAAATAATGAATGGCGTAAAGTCTTTAGCATGGGTGTGTGTGTGTGTGCACACGTGCGCACGCGCTTCAAAGGAATGGGTATGACTTTATTGGAAAGAAATGGCTGAAGTAAATGTATAATTTCATATCTTTATAAAAGAAAAGCATTAGAACTCATCTGAAAATATTTACCTCTTTCAGTTCACCTTCAGTATTAAGAAATTCTGTAACTCCACTGATAAGTTTGGAATTCAAAAACAATGCTTCTCCATACCTTGAAAGATTAAAAAAAGTCTTAATGTTAAAGCAGGCAGTAATTTAGGAAATACTACTACACATTTTTTTTTCTTTTTTTTTGCGTTATGTGGGCCTCTCACTGCTGCGGCCTCTCCCATTGTGGAGCACAGGCTCCGGACGCGTAGGCCCAGCAGCCATGGCCCACGGGCCCAGCCGCTCTGCGGCACGTGGGATCCCCCCGGACAGGGGCATGAACCCGCGTCCCCCGCACCGGCAGGCGGACTCCCAACCACTGCGCCACCAGGGAAGCCCAACACATATTTTTTAAGAATCCTTCTCAAGGGCTCCAAGTGACCTGTGTTGTCTTAATGTCATTCAAGGCCATTTCCCTAGGGAGTCAGGGAGGTGCAAAGAGCTGTGGCTATGGGATGCCATCAAATGCATCCTGATTTGGCTCAGTGTTTCAAAGAGGTCTAAAGAGAGCCCTCTAAAATTATATTTAGGAATTACTATATTTCCAATATAAAGCTAGAGAAAGAAACATTTTAAAATTTTCAATTATACTTTTTATTTTTTTGGCCGCACCCCGTGGCTTGCAGGATCTTAGTTCCCTGACCAGGGATCGAACACTGCAGTGGAAGCACAGAGTCCCAGCCACTGGACTGGCAGGGAATTCCCTAAAAGTTTAAATTTTAAAGCAACCTAGATCACTGTAAGGAAGAAGGATCTTACCAAAAGAGATAGAACTGCAGGAAAAACTTGGGTATTAGCAGTAAGTCACACAGATCCTTTGGTCTGGTTAGTCAAAATTGACATCGGCATTATCCTTTTTCATTCCTAGAAACTGAGCTAAATTTCTCAAAAATGCTCCCAAAACATTAGCATTTTCTCATGTGAGTTTTAAAATAAAACATCAAATTGTTCATTTGAATGTCATAATCTTTGTACCACAAGCATAATTACTTGACTCATGACCCAAGGCAAAGAACACTATGTATCAGTGAGTTGGAAAGATTTCTCATTTCATTTATTGTCTACTGTGTTAAGGGTACCTATCACAGGTTATCATATTCTTTGAAATAAAAAGAAGTACACTAAACTAAACTGGAGGCAGGATCAAGATGGCTGCGTAGAAAGACCCTGAACTCACCTCCTCCTATGACATGCCCATAATACAACTATATAAAGAACTTGAGAACAAATTATGTATCCATTCATGATAAAATCCCTCAACAAATTGGTATAAAGGGAACATACATAAACATAATAAAGGTCATATATGACAAGCCCACAGTTAACAGCATACTCAATGGTGAAAAATGAAAGCATTTCCTCTAAGATCAGGAACAAGTCAAGGATGCCCATTCTCGCTACTTTTATTCAACATAATATTGGAAGTTCTTGCCACAGCAAACAGACAAGACAAAGAAATAAAAAGAATCCAAAAAGTGGAAAGGAAGAAGTAAAGCTTTCACTGTTTGCCGATGACATTATACTATATGGAAAACCCTAAAGGCTCCACAAAAACAAACAAACAAACAAACAAAACCTATTAGGCTAAATGTTCAATAAAGTTGCAAGAAACAAAATTAATATACAGAAATCAGCTGCATTTCTATACACTAATACTGAATTATCAGAAAGAAAAGTCAAGAAAACAATTCCATTTACAACCACATCAAAAAGAATAAAATATCTGGGAATAAATTTAACCAAGGAACATGAAAGACCAGGTACTCTGAAAACTATGAAACACTGATGAAAGAAGTTAAATGCAACATAATTAAATGGAAAGATATACAGTGCTATGTATCAGAAGAATTAATACCGTTAAAATGTGCATACTATCTAAAGCAATCTACAGATTCAGTGCAATCCCCATCAAAATACCAAAGGCATTTTTCACAGAATTAGAACAAATAATCCTAAAGTCTGTGTGGAACCACAAAAGACCTTGAATTGTCAAAGCAATCTTGAGAAAGAAGAACAACACTACAGGTATCACACACCCTAACCTCAAACTATACCACAAAGATATAGTAATAAAAACATATGGCACTGGCACAAAAGCAGACACGTGGATCAGTGGAAAAGAAATAAATCCATGCACATCTGGTCAATTAATTTGTGACAAAGGCAGCAAGAATATACAATGGGGGAAAACCAGTCTCTTGAATAAATAGTATTGGAAAACTGAACAACTATATATAAAAGAATGAAAGTGGACTATGTTCTTATACGATATACAAAAATAAATTCAAAATGGATTAAAGACTTGAATGTAAGACCTGAAACCATAAACCTCTTAGAAGAAACCGCACACTCTGTGACATACGTCTCGGCAATATGTTGTGGATCTGTCTCCTCATGCAAGGTCAACAAAAGCAAAACTAAACAAATAGGGCCACATCAAGCTAAAAAGCTTTGGCACAGAAAAGGAAATCATCAACAAATGAATAGGCAATCTACTGAATGGGAGAAGATATTTGCAAATGATATGCTTGATTATAGGATACTATCCAAAATACATAAAGAACTTATAAAACTCAATATAAAAAAAACCCATTTAAAAAATGGGCAGAGGACTTGAATAGACATTCTTCCACAGAAGACATACAGATGGCCAACAGGTACAAGAAAACATGCTCAACATTGCTAATCATCAGGGAAATGCAAATCAAAACCACAATGAGGTATCACTTCACACCTGTCAGAATGACTATCAACAAAAAATAAAGAAATACCAAGTGTTGGTGAGTACACGGAGAAAAGGGAACCCTCATGCACTGTTGGTGGCAATTTAAATTGGTGCAGCCCCTATGGAAAACAGTATGGAGGTTCCTCAAAAAAATGAGAAAACAGAACTATCATACAATCCAGCAATTCCACTCACGCGTATTTTTCCAAAGAACACAAAAACACTAATTGGAAAAGGTATAAGCACCCTTGTGTTCACTGTGGCATTATTTACAATAGCCAAGAAGTGGAAGCAGCCTTAGTGTCTATTAACAGAAGAAAGGATAAAGAAGATGTGGCATTTATATATACAATGGGATATG
Organism: Mesoplodon mirus; assembly: GCF_964341445.2. Taxonomy (NCBI): domain Eukaryota; kingdom Metazoa; phylum Chordata; class Mammalia; order Artiodactyla; family Ziphiidae; genus Mesoplodon; species Mesoplodon mirus. Next base: position 1,220,481 of record NC_138987.1, on the reverse strand, counting down.
ACTCAGACAAAAAAAAAAAAGGGATCTTGCCATTTATAACAACAAGGATGGACCTAGAGGGTATTATGCTACCTGAAATAAGTCAGATAGAGCAAAACAAATATTGTATATTTTCAGTTATATGTGGGATCTAAGAAAAAAAAACAAATGAAAAAATATAACAAAGCAGAAACAGAGCCACAGATACAGAGAATTAGTGGTTGTCAGAGGGGAGGAGGGTGGAGTGAAGTGAAGGGGATTAAGAGGTACAAATACGAGTTACAGGGCTTCCCTGGTGGTGCAGTGGTTGAGAGTCCGCCTGCCGATGCAGGGGGCGCGGGTTTGTGCCCCGGTCCGGGAAGATCCCACATGCCGCGGAGCGGCTGGGCCCGTGAGCCACGGCCGCTGAGCCTGCGCGTCTGGAGCCTGTGCTCCGCAACGGGAGAGGCCACAGCAGTGAGAGGCCCGCGTACCGCAAAAAAAAAAAAAAAAGAGGTACAAATACTAGTTATAAAATAAATAAGTCACAGGGATATAATGTACAGCACAGGGAATATAGTCAATAATATTTTAATAACATTGTATGGTGTGTAATTTATAAAACTATGGAATCACTATGTTTTATGCCTGAACTGTATTGTAAATGAACTACATTTCAATAAAAAAAAAAAGTACTCTAAAGATAAGATTATGAGTTTTTTTTGTTTTTGTTTTTGTTTTTTTTTTTTGCGGTATGTGGGCCTCTCACTGTTGTGGCCTCTCCCGTTGTGGAGCACAGGCTCCGGACGCGCAAGCTCAGCGGCCATGGCTCACGGGCCCAGCCGCTCCACGGCATGTGGGATCTTCCCGGACCGGGGCACGAACCCGTGTCCCCTGCATCGGCAGGCGGACTCTCAACCACTGTGCCACCAGGGAAGCCTGATTATGAGTTTTTGAAAGCAGAGGTCCAGTCATCACTACAAGAGGTTTTTTAATGCTGTTCTTACCTGTGGGAACTTAAGTAATTTAGCTTCTGGAACCTCAGTTTTCTCATCTGTAAAATGAGGGGAGCTAAACTGTATGTCCATCCTAATTTGCTGTAATTCTAACATTGAACTATTCCATGGGAAAAGTTATATCAATAAAATAAAATAAATCAACATTCAGTAATAATATAAGTAATCATTAGTGATCAATATGTGGTTACAGAAATGGCCTACTGTACAGGAATGAGAATAATTCTTCAAAGAGTGTTTTGCTTATGCTTTGCTTGCAGTTATGTGAAGAAGAAAAAGGCACAATCTTTTCTTTGAAGGTAATATACTATCTAGTATTGTAAACAAATCATTCCCAGTTATTGTGGCTAACTGTCGTGAAAATAAAGTTATACAGTGTTCAGAGAAATTCTCTTTAGCTGCGGGGTCTTCAGAAAGGCTTCCGGGAGATGATGCCAAATAGATTAAGTATGGAGTAGTTCAAATATCAAGGAAGAAAGTAATTTTAGGCAGAGAGCCAACATAAACAAAGGCAAGGAGGTGTGAAACAACATGGTGTATGCCGCCGACTACATGCATTTGGTATTGAGTGTATAAATTGTGAGGCTGAGGATAATAGAATAAGAGGTAGGAGGGTTAGGAAGAGAGGAGCTTAGATTTTCAGTGTGGCACAGAGTACTGAAGGTTTTACAGCAGGAAAATATCATTTTTGCTTTTCAGAGAGATTCTTGGGACAAAGGGAAGATGTATGTGTGTGATTGTGTATGTGTGTGTGAGTATGTGTATGTGTGTGTGAGTATGTGTCTGTGTGAGTGTGTGTGTGTGTGAGTGAGTGTGTGTATGTGTGTGGTGCTGGTGGCGGTAGATGTGAATATAAAGACAGGAGACAGAAGGCTCTTGTGAAGAGTACTGGCAAGAGATAAGAACCTTCACTAGGGCAGTGGTAGCAGGAAAGAGAGGAAGAATTCAAGAAACACGACACATTTAGGAATTGTTAAATTATAAGACCTCAAGCCTAACTGTTATATATGTTAAGGGAAAGGGAGAACCATATGTAGATTTCCAGGTGCCTGGCTTGAACAATTGGTGGATGACCATATATTTACTGAGAAAAGGAAGACAAAAGGAAAATGACGATTTACCCCAGTAGGGGATCTCAACAAGAAACTGTCTATCATAGGGTGAAGCTTAGGTGAAATGTCTGAGTTAGAGATGTAGATTTGGGAATGGTTCATGCCACGAGATTTGATGGCAACTAAAACCAGGGAGAATCTGCAGGGCAGGAAGCAAGCAGAACCTTGGACAGTTTCCCCATGAACTTTCATGTTCAAAGATCGACAGAGGAGTAGAAGATGGAGGAGACAGTCCTATTTGTCAAGATACACACTGCCGTGTCTGTAGAAACGCTGAAGTCTCAATCTTCCTACCTTTTTTTTTTTTTAAGTAACAGACTTTAGTTTTAGAGCAGTTTTAGGTTTACAGAAAAATTGAGCGTAAAGTTGAGTTTCTAAATGCCTCTTCCTCCCTCTTCAGAGTTTTCCCTATTATTAATGTTCAGTTAATAAAACAAAGAGGTCATTAGACTGAAGTGGTTTTAATGTCGTCTCAATCTTTCTACCTTTTGATTAGAGATCATGGACTCTCAGTGAAACAAAACAGGCATATCAGGAACCAAACATGTTTTGGTAGGGACTATAAACTATATATGCATTACACTGAACTCTGATCTACAAAACCACTCCCTAATGAAACTGTTTATTTGGTAGATATTTGATACTTTTTGAAGTGAAATACTTGTTTATATATATATTAATTCCACCTTGTGTCTGACTATTCATTATACTATGTGCATGACAGCAAAGCAAGCTCTAATCTTTCAAACATTCCAATTTCTGAGCTGAAAGTACTAGGGGAAAAAATGTGCTTTCTAGGTATATCAGTGCTTTCTAACAATGAAATATTTATGGATAGAAATATGTTTTAATATGACATATCCATTCAAATTGAACTCATTATACAAGGTCAACCAATAAAAATATGCTTTTAAAAAATAAAGTTTATACACCAGTTTTTAAGAGATAGAACAGTAAGTATGTTGTCTGGGGACATTTAAGTTGGAGAACATGCAGGATTTACATGCTTTATGATGAGTTTAATTTTAAAATACCATAGAGATTATTAGAGTAATAAATTAACATTTATTATAATATATTTAAATACATAATGAAATATTTTCCAAAATTGAGGCTGAATTATTCTCAACATGAAGCAAGATGGCTCAGGAATAAATTCTACTGCAACTAGAATACAGACATTCAAATATTTCTTCTCGATATCATGGTTTTATTTCAGGTGTTTTATGATATGTATATTTTTTAAAGAATTTAAACAATTCTACAGAACTAATTAAAGCTTTCTTGTTATAATACCATTACATATGACTCATAAATCATCTTTTCTACAACACACTCAGGATATAGGGTTTTAATGATATGATTCCTTCAACCTAAGACAGTTTGATAGATCTTCCAGGAAAGCTGCAATGCTAAACCTTTTCACTCTGCACATTTCCATATATAATTGTGGTTATCAATCTTTAATAAATGAATAATGTTATAGAACTGTTAAATTAATTCTGAGTTTCACAAGGGTGGCAACACCCATCTTGGCTGACTACTTCAAAATCTAATGCTATTATCTGGACCTTGGTTCTACCACAAAAAGTAGGGCTTTTATCTCTCATATGTCACCTTTGACTTACTCACTCCAGTATGAATGATTGAACTCTTATTTTTACCTGGTATTTAGTATCTTCCATTTATCTCTAAAAAATTTCCAGGCAAGGTCTCGGCCATGTGGATTTCGAGCTACATGGATTATCACATCAATTGCATCTTGATCCAGCACCACTTCAGAATTCAGTGATAGATTTAGAAGCCTTTAAGAATAGAATTGTGGGGAAATTTTTAGTCCAATAACAAAGATTTTTTATAAAATTACCAAAATTACATGATTTAATTTATCACAGTCTTCAAAGAATAGTCCAGTGTAAACTTTACTAAAAAAATTTTATCAATAGAACAATTTTGTTTTTATAAAAGGAGGAAGATCAAATTCATAGTATTGTAATTAATATATTAATTAAAGTCTGAACAATCTTGTGGGTGGAGAAATCATAGTTTTTGTTTGATGATGCAAACTCACTTTAAAAATTCTTTTAAATAAACGCTTCTTTTTATAATGAAATATTGTCTTACATATATATGAAAAAACATATAATTAGTTAGAAACTAAGGTATACCTTTCAAATCAACAAGCTTTAGTCATATTAATATGGCAGTTTTCCTTAGCTCTACAAAGATAAATTTTACAGTAACTAGCATATATTTAAGGAAATAAAAACAAGTTCAGTACAGTCTGATTAACAGAGAATACTCTCATTACACGAATTTTAAAAATTAATTGACCCACCTATTTAATAAATTCCTGTCATCACTGCAAGTTAAGGCTTCCAGTAATATTTTCTTTTCAGAAACGGCCGTGGTGGAGTGGAATTTCATCCATATGAATTCCCAGACAGCCTCATCTAGTAGTGAAACTCCTGTACAGTAGACGATGTCTCTAACATTTAGTGGTATTCTAAAGAAGCAACCCATGGTAGTTTTCTGTTAATTAAAACCTTCATAGTATTGAAAATAAAGACAGATTCTGCTCTACTAGTCAGTTTTTAAAAAGATGGTTTTGTTAATTAGATTTACCTGAAAGAGATAATGCTATATAGTAACAATATTCAAAAATATTCCCAATTAAATGAATAAAATAATGTATTTTATTTAAAGATAGTTTTGAATGAAATTTTTTCCACTCTTGAAACTATATAAACAAGAATCAGAACATAAAGCCTTAAAAAAATAGAAACAGGGTGACTTATATTTCCACCAACATTCATATATTTATCAATCAAAAATTTTGCTCTCAGAATTGTTAGACCCAAGAGCCACAAGAAAGCACTGGATGAAGAGACTGACTAATCTGGATAAAACAGAAACATCTCCTAAATTCTTAGACAATTTTTTCTAAAATAATTTTTCTCAAATAGCTCTCCAAATTTTGGAACCTAGAAGATAAACATAAGTAGTAAATATTGAGAAAGTAAATGTTACAGTGGGAAACTGTTACTCGATTTAATTAATCTTGGCTATTTATAAGCTGCAATTCTCATGTGTACTCCGCCGTGGCAATTTTTTACTAAATATTGTTCTTTCAAGTTTTGATATATACCCCACATTTAAAAAAACTGTTCTCTTAAAGAACACTCCAATCTTTTAAAAAATTAAAAATGCATTTCTGCTTTGTATAATATTTAGTAATCTATTATTAAAATTTCTCATTTGTAATTTGAATGTGGTTAATAATAAGAAATGTTTTCTCTGGATAACAAGATGAAACAATCCCTTTAAAATATTTAAGACTTTGATGGTTAAAACATTGCTTTGGTTAATGGAGTATTTGGAAAACAGGAGGAAGCGTCTGAATGACTACCAATAAGATGATCTTCATCTTATTCTGTTAAGCAGCTAAGTAGGTCTACAATCAGGATATTGAAGATTGTGTATCAGGATACCAAATGTGTAGAGTTGTTAGTACTATCATACGAAATTCACAGTTCCCAGAAATGGCTAAAAGTATATTATTCTGTCTCTTCCTACCAATAATTAAAATGTTTGGAGAATAGTTACTTTAATCTTGTTGACTGAAGCTTTTTCTCCTTTATGGTATTTGAAGGCAAGCATTTTGTTTGTTTGATAGATTTGTTTTGTTTTTGAAGAAACAAAAGGAATATAGACATCAGAAGAAACCAGAAAAGAGCTTCACTTCTTTCTCCTGTCTTCCCTCTCAGCCCTGGAATCCCTTGACGAAGGTACCCATAATAGTCTTCCCAGTGGGTGGTGAAACCTTCTTCTCCCTGCTCTGTTTATGACCAGCTTGCCACATGGCACATCTGCAATCACTAGGGAAAACATTGCCACCATATGTTGAAGAGTGTGTCAGTCCTGGTAGATACAACATAAGATTACAAAAATGCATCCATCTTTACTAACTGCAATAAGTTAAAAGTTTAAAGTCTTCCTTTAAATCAAGAGCTAGAAAAGAGGATGAATTTTTTCCCTCCAAATATTACAGGCTACAGGGCACAACACTGTATTATTATTGTCATGATTTTGGCCAAGAGGTCACTATAAAAATTTGCAAAAACTAACAAGAAAATGTCTACTTAAATCATCAAATCATAGATCAATGCATATTAGACCTAATAGTAACAGCTTACTATCTAAAAAAAAATGCCTTAAGCAATTAATATACCAAAGAGTTCAGGGATAGAGCCCACTGAATGAGGTTTGTTACTGCGTATGAAACCAGTCTCCAGTATCAAGCAGAAAGGCATATGGAAAAATAGAAAAGGCAAAAAAAGAAAGAAGAAAAAGGAAAAAGAAAAAGGCAGATACTAAACTATGTTCCTTAGAAATAACTTGTGTCATATACTATAGTCATTAGCAACAATCCATATTTTTGCAATTCAGTAGGTGCTCCTGGCTGATGCTGAACTGTGTAAAATGCATACACAAATGAATAAATGGGTTGGTCAGTGCAAAGTCCTGGACACTGGCTAAAGGGGCACCAGAGGTAGAAAATACCACTTTTGCACAATACTACATTCCAGGTTACCTATCTTATTTCGTCTATACGATAATATCATGATATCTGTATTATAAATTTATTTTTGCAGGAGAGGAAGCTGTTCTTAGAGAGGATATTTTGCACTATAACAACAGCATAGTAAGTTGAGAATCAGGATGGGCTATACGTGAATGTCTTTCTTATTTCTATCAGCTTAGACATAGCTAATGATGATGAAAATAAGATATATAGATTTCTGTTAGTAGTAATCATCAGTAATTGTCACTGAATGCTGATTTTTGTTGTTCCATAAAACGCTATCTTATAGAAGGTAAGAACAACCAAACCCTGGATCTAACTAGTAGGCTGCAGAATAATACCAGTGCATCCAATCTACAATTCCCTTAGTGCTGAACTGGCCACAGATGTCACTTCTACCACCTTTTTTTCATTACTTTTTTTAAAGTCCATAGTTTAATCAGTCTTTTTTTTTTTTTTTTTTTTTTTTTTGCGGTACGTGGGCCTCTCACTGTTATGGCCTCTCCCATTGCAGAGCACAGGCTCCGGACGCGCAGGCCCAGCAGCCATGGCTCACGGGCCCAGCCGCTCCGCGGCATGTGGGATCCTCCCGGACCGGGGCACGAACCCGTGTCCCCTGCATCGGCAGGCGGACTCTCAACCACTGCGCCACCAGGGAAGCCCCCAGTCATCTTTGATAAATATTCAACGGTGGCAAGAATGGTTTTCCAACAATAAGCTTCCATTCTGTTCACCAGAAACGAAATGACACTTGTTAAAACACAGCCTCTGGCTGACTTAAAGGACATAGGCTGGGGGTGTATTTAAGGAGCTGCTGTGTAGCAAGCTGATCATATACAGAGCAGGGAGAAGAAATCTTGAAAGGGCACCCAGCAATGAAGTGCTGGATGAAGTGGCAGACAGACCATCCTGAAGGAATCTAACAAAAGTTGTTCTGGGCAAAGGAGGCTTTTGAAAGCAAAGCTGCCCAGAATAGAGGCAAATTCTGTTTTTGAACCGGCAGCCTCAAACAAGAGAAAGACCACATAATTTGGATGTGCTCTGGAAGAAACTGCAGGTCAAGTTTCAGGTTCATGAGCAGCTATCCCCCTGTGCATAGCAGATGCATCAAATTTCATTACTATGAAAATGAGACTTACATATATTTACATATATAATCTGAAACCTGTTGATGGTCCACTGAAAAATAGCCCTTGATCTCAGCGATGAATCCCCAAACTCTCAGGAAAGTAATGGCTATTAGCAGATGCTGGGAGGTACACTTGCTTAAAATTCATAAGGCTCCTTAGAAGAGCAAGGATAGGGCTTCCCTGGTGGCGCAGTGGTTGAGAGTCCACCTGCCGATACAGGGGACACAGGTTCGTGACCTGGTCCGGGAAGATCCCACATTCCGCGGAGCGGCTGGGCTCGTGAGCCACGGAGCGGATTAGCCGGAAAATACCACTCTGATTTTTCTAGCATCTCTTCCCAACCCATCAAGTCCTTATCTTCCTTACTCACCCACCAGATAAAGAATCAATGTATAGTTCACAAGATTATTTGTACTGATCACTGAAAATAAAACAAGATTGGTGAGCACTGAACTTGCCAAGGGCCCTTGGCTCCTAATGATTTCCATTGTTAATGAAACCCCCTTTTGCTGCCAAATTTGTAAAGATGCGCTAACAACATTTTAGCAAAATGGTTGCTCTGGGGACAGTTTAAGATCTCTTTGTATAAACCAAAGTCATTAGGAACAAGTGAAAAAGCTCTTTTTTTTTTTTTTTTTTTGCGGTACACGGGCCTCTCACTGTTGTGGCCTCTCCCGCTGCGGAGCACAGGCTCCGGACGTACAGGCTCAGCAGCCATGGCTCACAGGCCCAGCCGCTCCGCGGCATGTGGGATCCTCCCGGACCGGGACACGAACCCACGTCCCCTGCATCGGCAGGTGGACTCTCAACCCCTGCGCCACCAGGGAAGCTGGCCCAAAAAAGCTCATTTTTTTGTAAAGCATGAGCTGAAAAACCTACAGAACTCATAGTTATGAATAGTGCAAATGAGTCCTATGAGATTCTTGATATTAGGATTACAGGGAGAGAGAATATGGAAATTGTTTATGAAAATGTGAATATCCCCATGGTCATTTCTCTTTAACTGCTGCCTCAGAAGCAAATCTTTTAGTGGAATTTTATCATGTGGGAAGAAAAGCTGGGTATGGTATACATTATAGAAAAGAACAGGGAGCTGGTCTCTCCTAGCTGTCTTCCTACAAGATGAATGGGGTAATGCTGAGCTCAAAGGAAGTGCCTTTATCTTTCTAAGGTACTGACTTTGCAGAAATGATTACCTAATTAATGTAACTTCTACTATGTTTTTTATTCTCCTCTCATTTTAAATAGCATGATGACAGTTCATTTGTATGATAAAAGTTTTGAAAGCATAAAAATTCAGTATATCATTTTGGAATAATTTATATTTTGCATTTTGGTGATATGTTTAAACCTTTTTTACCTTGCCAAAAGCAAATGCCTAAAAACTAAAAGCTTTGGGGTAGAAGTTAAAAAATTAAGCAGTGGAAAAATTAAAGGCATGCGTCTTTTAGGAAAAATTTTTTACTGAGTTAAATAATAATGGTGATGTAGTGGTTCTAATATTTTAAAACATAGTAAATTGGTAATTATTAAATGGAAAATTGTGAAGCAGATTGGTAAATTAAGATAAATAACGGGAAACTTTCCAAAGATTTTGCTATGAAATTTTTCATTGCTGCATTGTATTTTAAGGTCAAAAATCAGGACTCATTTAAAATAAGAATAAAGGACTAGTTTAAGATATAAATAGCAACTAAGAATGATATCATAGATTAATATTTAATGATATGGTAAAATATAGTATTTAATATGATGAAATATATTTTTAAGGACAGAGTGTAATATATATATATATATATATATATATATATAATATCACTGTGTTAAGTCTAAAGAAAAATATTAATGTGTACGTTAAAAGAGAGGCTGGAAAGATAAACAAGAATATTAACAACATTAGCCTCTGGGTTTGGGGATTTTAGGTAACTAGTGTTTTTTTTACTCACATATTTCAAATTTAATAATTTAATAAGTTTTACAGTTACTTTGGAAATAACTACATTTACAAAGATAAAATTCTGTTACTTTTAGAATAAAATATATACCAATATAAAAAATGCTGTTGAATAATATATAGAAATAATTCTGATGATACAGTTAAAATATCTCCCAGAGGAAAATTATACTTGCTAAAAGAAAAAAAACACACTATTTTAAAATATAAATTTTGATGCTTAATCATGATATGGGTCTATTTATTTCTAAGCAGGTTCTTAGTAGACCTAATTTAGCCAGTAACTGCCTCCAGGACTGGGCAAGTCAAGGTCATTGCTTTGGGCTTTATTTTTTTAATCCTAATTGGACAAGGGCTAAAGTACATGAGTTCCAAGGTCCTTCCTGCTCTGTTAGTACAAGCGTCTCTTCATTAGTGATTGTATTAACATTGAAATGTGGATTTAATTATTTTCAAAGGCAATAAAAAGAATTCTCAAGTCGCTGGCCTCTTTCTTTCAGTGGCACTACACATCCCATTGATATAGAGTGTGGCACACCATTTAATTAATTTTAATTAATTTTCAGTTCATTTGAAATATCATTTGCCTATTCTAACTAAAAATTGGAAGACAGCTTTGGTTGAGGCTTCCTCACCAATACTCCGTATCTTGCTCTGCCTTATAAGTACAAGCACTCTTACTTCTCTTGGGGCAGACAATGCTAGACTTTTAACTATCAGACTGAAAAATAACCTGCATTTACAAAGGCTGACCCTGTCCATCTTGTCCGCTACCCCCATCTCTCATTCTATCCAGATTTCTTGGTCCCTTGACTGCTGCTAAGAAAGCCATCCTGAATAAAAATTACAGCTGTTCAGAAGGAATGTGTGACTTTTTGCACCTACCTGTCTGTTTCCTCATCTGGAAAATGGGAATTATAATTCCTTACAGGGTTTTTACAATGATTAAATGAAACAATGTTTCATTTGATATTCACATGAAAACGGTGCATATCAAGGGTTCAGTATGGATTTTAGATAAATGTTGTGCATAGCCAAGTACAGGGGACATAGAAAATTGTCTAAATAGGTAGTAATAACATCTCTCCTCCTCATTACTTTTACTACTATTATTATTAGGATGCAGTGCCAACAAATATTCCTATCGTTCCCAAATGAGTACTGGACTGTAAAGAAAGCAAAAATAAAGTTTTTAGACAACCTTGCTAAAAGTGAATGAGTAATTATAAAAGTCACTACAGACACTACATCTCAAGTTTAAGGCATTACAATGAAATACACTTTTATAATTCCACCTAGCTTTACTGGTATACTTGTCAATCAAATACACTGCTGAATCTATACAAAAACCCTGGCAACCAAAGGAATATCGTTCCTTAGTATCTCTACAAGGCCCATGGCCAAGGAAGGACAGAATCTCAAGGGAAGTGTGCAGTTGGTGAGTGGCTGGAAGAACAGGAGACAGCAACGCTGTCAGCGGCACCTTTCATGCATCAGCTGGGGCTGCTCTGTTTCTGAAGAGTCTTCTCACTGGTGCCCGCACAGCCCGCTCATTCCCACTGAACCTGGAGCACGAAAAAACAAAATACCCTTTGGACCTCAAAACAAAATAGAGTTGGGGAAACCTGGTGGACAATAGACCAACTATATTTAAAATTACTGTGTTCTGAAATGATATTCCAAACCTCTTCACATTTTATTTTTGCATATTTGCTAAGAGGTATATGCTGCTCTTTCCATATGAAAGAAAAAGAATTGCTGGGAATGGGTGAGTCATTTTAACTCTTAATATCCCAAATGTATCAAGGGTGTATTTTAAGATAGCCGCACTCCTTTTAAATGGCTCTTATAATTAAAATAAATGTACTTTAAAAGAGACGTGCACTTTGCTTAAGCTGAAATAATATATATTACATTATATTTTAAACCTTTAAGTCCCTATATATACAGTAGCTATTATTTCTACTGGCTGGGAAGGGAAAGGGATGGAGAGGGTTAAGTTTCTGGGCTGTAAGACCACTTCATAAAATATAATAGCTAAAGCATAAGAACAAAAGAAACCAAGTGACTCAGACAACATTAAAAAGAAGAGGACAAGAAGAAGGAGACATCAAAGAAAAAGTAGAAAGAAAGAATGAACACATGAGACATGTACAGAGTGGCCAAAAAATTCAGAGTAAAAATGACAAAGACAGGCATGACAAAGACCTACAAAAAGGTAAAGGGGAAAAAAACACAGTGAGAGGAGAATTTGTGACTTGATTTGTTGAAAAATTTTCTTTGGCCTGGATTTTGAACACATTCTATTGAAAAGCCTAGAACAAAGTTATTTAACGTTTCACAACTCAGAACGCTTATGACATCCAGAATCAATTATACCCACAAGACCTCCAAAAAACTGAACTGGTTTATAACAAAGATAGAAAAATTAAGATATCCATGATGACTCACTTTAAAACAGTGAGCAGCAGGCTGCTAGCATAAACAGCTCTAAAAATACAATTTAAAACTTAAGAGGTATACAGTTGTAATAGAAGTTGTGAAATGGCTGATAAATTGCCCTATTTATAGATGCCTGTGTTACAGAGGAGATAAATTGTTTCTGGATAATTGCGTGCCTGTTATCCGTGGCTTCCCAACGAATTTCAAATCTGCTCTATCCTGATACTTGAATATTTAAGCTTCTTCTTCACTTAGCTCAGGTCAGAGCACTGTAAAGCTAAGTGCCTCCTATGATATGAAATCTAAATATAGATGGTGTTTTCTGAATCACAATGATTAGGAATCAGTACTTACAGTTAACTTTTAAGATGAAAGATAATGATAGGAATGACACATTAGTTACAAGAGCAAATCCATAGCACTGTTCCCATTCAAATCATGATCCAGGCTTCAGTGTTTATGAAAACTCCACTGGATGACATAGGGCTCCACCTGAACAAATAAATCTTGTTGCCCAGGAATAACTTACAGCAACAGTCATTGTCTTGAATTCTTCATACAAAGGTTGAAAATTGCACCAGTTTATTGTATCCATCAAATTACTACATCGACAAATGTATGGGTCTATGCAAATGAGGTTTATCTTCATTTCTAGTGCACTGTCAAGGTCACTGTGGTTAATAAGGCTGATTGTACAGCTTGGGAAGAATCAACTACAGCCATTTAGTTAATTCTTTAGGCATAACAAGTAAACTGTCATGAGTAGGCAATAATTAATATATTTTCCTCACTTGAAAGGATTCCAACTAAAAGATTTTATTTGGCTAAAGTAAACTTTACTATTCTCTGTGTGTGTTTGTGTCTGTGCATTGACCAAAATGTAATTCTGTATGTTTTGTAATTTTGTTAGATTCACTGCATAAGAAAATGCTGTACTTTTTAAAAATAGAGAAATGTTCTTATTCTCATCAAATCCTGGATGTTCTGTGGCTTCACTGAAATGCACTTTGATCCTCCTGTGAAAAGGCAGTGAAATCCATAAAAAACTTTATAATACATGTATGTATGCTAAGGAATAAGGATGTATATAATTAAATTTGATAATTAAATATAGTTATAAAAAATCTAGTCCTGTTACACAAGGTAAAATAAAATTCTTGATTAAAAAAAGAAGCTGGGGTCTGGAGAAAGGGAGAATGGCAAGAGTGGATGAAAAAAGTTACAAAACAAGCTAGAAGGCCTATTTTGCATTGGGAGATAAGATAGCTGAGACAAACATACACTTTAAAAGAGTCAACTCAATGTTATGACTTTCTGAAATAAGTGAAATGTATGTATGCACACATACATGTAATTGGCAGGTATTGGTCATAATGTTGCATGTGTATAAAGAGAAGGGGAAAAACAGTGCACATTGAATGCCTGCACTGTATGTTCGTTTCAGCATAAAATAAGCAAGGTTTGCTTATATATGAAAATAAAAGTCACTTCAATTTTTTCTATTTGGTTTTTTAATTATAGAAAGAACCTCAAGTCACTAGAAAGTAAAACAAAAAACCTCTTTCTAAATATTTAGATGTGAAGGGATTCTGAAACACGAGAATGGGTCCTTTGCTGTGAATTTTAGGAATATCTCTATATATTATTCTATCTTCATGTGATAGGTCACTCCCATCTTTTTTTCCTACACAAGTAAAAAAATAATATTCTGAGGAATCATGATATTAATTTTGTCTGAATTTTATGAGGAACAAGAAGAACCTCCCTTCTCAGTATCTTCTTTTATTCCTCCATTTCATGATGAAAATCTTAAGTAAGAACAGGGTGAAGTTAGCGAAAGTTAGAAGTCTTATTTGCTATCTATTGGTAGCACTCCTTGAAATCTCATCAACACAATACAAAATATTATGTACCAAGTTTTGATTGCAAGGCAGAGGCTAAAGTTGTGTGTATTAGTTTCATATGGCTGCCATAACAAATTACCACAAACTTGGTTGCTTAAAACAACAGAAATTTATTCTCTCACAGTTCTTATGGCCAGAAGTCCAAAATCAATGTGTCAGCAGTCTGCTTTCTCCTGGAGATTCTGAGGAATCTGTTCCATGCCTCTCTCCTAGCTTCTGGTGGATCTGGCAATCCTTCGCATTCCTTGGCTTGTAAATGCATAACTTCAATATCTACCTCTGTCTTCACATGAATTTCCCTGTGTTTCTCTGTTCTTTCTCTTCTGTCTCTGATACAGACACTCAACATTGGACTTAGGGTGCACCCTAAATCCATGCAGTCTCATCTCAAAATCATTAATTTAATTACATCTACAAAGATCCTCTTTCCAAATAAGGTCACATTCACAGATGGGGTTTAGGATTTAGACATATCTTTTAGAAGCCACTACTCAGTCCATGGAAGTGTGTGCATGTGCTTTTATTTCTCCTATTATTGCCAAGAAATTACAAGTCATCAGAGTTCTTTCTCACTTTCAGATATTTTAAGATATGGGTAACGCAAAACAATATTTGATGACTATGGAAGATCTTTCATCAACATTATCACAATATTGAGTAAATGTTATCACACTATCATTAGAAAGACTACCATGAGTTATTTTCATTTTGAGATAGAATAACTTATATGCATGAAATCAGTCCTAAGTTTTAATCACAAGGGGGAAAAATAAATACAAAGGAAATGTTGTTGATGTTGCTGAAATAGTTTTCTCAGTGCTAATAGCAATGCTTATATTATTTTTGGAAAATGCAGAGGAAATTTCTTCTTTATAGTGGTTGGTAGTAGTTGTAATAAACCTTGTAATCAATGAATCTTGAATCCATCAGTATAACCTACTGTCTGTGAGTATGTAAGAATGTTTTGGAAGCTACAAATATTTTTGTTGGTGCTTCTGCTCTGGCTTAGTAAATAATAATGATTACTATTGTAAGTTTAATCACCACTGTTCCCTGTGTTGCCCATGTAAATCTATATTTACTTAGTACTCGTACTGTGATAAAGTCAGGCAGTTAAAATAGAGCTATTCTATAACTAATCAATAGGCGTATCTTTTGACAGATAACACAAAAGTTCAATAGTGTTATGCTTGAAATTGGTATAATATTAGGCAAACAATATTAGCATGATAGGAAAATTACTTTTGGCAGAAATGGGGGGAAAACCAATTACACTGAAAAGAAAAAAAGTTAAATTAAATCAAATTATTTTCAAAAGCACACCTCTGTAAAAATTAAAATACCCTGAAAAAATACTATTGACTATTTGCCTCTCTGCATGACCGATAATATAATATTTTTAAGTAAAATGTCAGGAAAAGCCAAAAGGGTTGGGAAAAGGGAAATAAGTGTATGATTATTTCTGCATTTTAAATTAGAATATAAAATCGTTAATGCATTTAGATTACAAACTAAATGTGACTGTAAAAAAGTGAATAGAATTATGCACTTATATTAGCTCTCAATGTAATTAAAGTCCCTGCTACACTGAAAAGTAAATTAAAAACACATCCAAATTAGTTAGTCCTGCAAGTAGGTCATTCAGTCAAATAGTTATCTGATGACGAACTGAACTGAGCTAGCATGTATTGAATTCTCCAAATGGCAAGGACAAGTGGTAGTTTCAGTGTGATTCCAAAGAAGCATAGGGAGAAGAGAGATTATAAAGTCCTCTTCTACATTTAGTTATAGCCGCTCCTGAAGTAATCTTATACGTGACCTCTCCTTATACAAAATGTTAGTCAGGTAGTGATTGACTACGGGTTATGAAAAAGATTTTCAGTCTGACAAAGGAATTCACGATTGGATTAATTCACATAGCAAGCCCACTTACTACATTTCACATATGGCTTTTCTTCTCCATAGCTTACCAAAATACTTCTATTTGTTAACATACTCTCATCTTAGAAGAGAAATCCCTTTAAGATTTGATGAAGGAGCATAATCAATTAACGGGGATTTTTGCTTTTCTCAGCAAATAAAAACAAAACCACCTGATGAACTGAAAATGAAATTATAAAACTTCCAGAGGATGTTCTTGGGTCAGTATAGATTCTACCCAATCACCTAAACTTTTGAAAGTACCAAGACTTTAATCTTGAGAAATGATGTTGAGGAAGAAGGCCATTTTTTTTAGGTGACTTTTTCTTTTTAATTTTCATTGGAGTGTAGTTGATTTACAATATTGTCCCAATCTCTGCTGTACAGAAAAGTGCATCAGTTATACATATACATATGTCCACTCTTTTTTAGATTCTTTTCCCACATAGGTCATTACAGAGTATTGAGTAGAGTTCCTTGATTGAGTCACAGATGTAGAAAACAAATTTATGGTTACCAGGGGGGGAAGGGTGGGGGGAGGGATAAATTGGAAGACTGGGATTGACATATACACACTACTATATATAAAATAGATAACTAATAAGGAGGGCCATTTTTATACACTGTTCCTTCCTCTTAACATCTCCTTTCCCTCTTTGCCTAGTGAACGTGTATCTTTCCTGTAGGCCTCAGGTCAGTTGTCACTCTGCAGGAATGTCAGCCTCACTGACAGGTCAAATTGTTCTTTTCTTGTAAATCTTCCTCTGGTTCTCAATACGCTAAAATCGTACAGTATTCATATGACATCTGATTAGTCTCAGTCTACCCCATTGGACGGTCAACTTCAGGCACGAAGAAACTGTGTCCTCTTGCTCATCACTGTAACCCGTGACTTTTAGCCTGATGCCTGTGATGCAGCAGTTACTCAGGGTAAATTTGGTACATGAATCAAGCACTGTTGGAGTCTGAATTAATACCGATTAATCACATTAATAGATATTACTATGGAAAAATTACTTTATTTTAGAAATAAAGCTGAAAGTTAAAAACCAAGTTGACTCTGATCCAGCTATTCCATTACCCAAATGTGACTGGTGAGCTTGGCCCTGTAATGCTGCATCCATCACAGGGAGGGACACAGCATGTTAAAGACTTTTTGTTTTAGCTTTAAAAAACTACTGAGGAACAAATTAATAATAAGATGTCGATGATGGTGATGATTTTGAAGATAATTGTGAATTATTCCAGAGGTTCCCATAACACTTTCTGCTTTAAAGAGTCTCTGTGCTGGAGTTATGCAGACAACAATTCATAATGAGGTGACTGGCCATAACTACTAAAATATAAAATATCTAGGGAAGAAAGGTGATAGAAGGAAAGTGTTTATCCTTTAAGGTTTTTTTTTTCCCCAAGCATATGATAAAAGTAAACAAAAATACATACCCTTAAGTTTTACATTGTGGGAAACTAGCTGAAAGTACTGTTAAAATCTACATTACAAACATTCAAGTAGGTATTTCAATATATTCTTCCCCTCACCTCAAAGGGTCTGTTATAAAGAACAATTAAGAGTGGAATTCTCACCCATGGTGCGTGAAGTTCTCTACTAACAATGCCTCAACTGTGCACAGTGTGAAATAAAGAACTAGCCAAATAAATTACAGTGTAGGATGCTCACGTGCAAGTAAAAATGTGAACTAAAAATACAGGTCAATCAGTTTTAAGCTACTTAACATAATCCACTGGGACTATAAGTGCCTTTTGCAGCATACTTTCTAAATTCTTAGAAATTAAAAATTAAATAATTTCTGCTCCTCTGACCAAAAAAACCAGTTTCTATGTTTCCATGCCAATTGTTGGTAGGAGGTAAAGAAATACATAACTTGACTTGTAAAAGCAGTATTGCCTAACGTAGAAAAATAATGCTTTGAGTCAAATATTTGAAACATGAGAAAATTAT